>NW_019211458.1:32919542-33281006 GCF_002443255.2 Varroa destructor | reverse complement strand
TATATACAGGACAAAATTCACAGTAGGAAAGAGCTGCCTGTAGCCCTCTTAATGCAGCATGTCTCGATGTATCTGGTGTGTACAGTAACGCTAAGACAGCTCCTTCTATGGGAAGTTTATCGATAGCTGCAGGAACAGCACAGGGAATTATCTTGTGATGACAAGGTAATAGTAATAAGCTCAAACGTGGCAATAGTATAACGCGAGCGCTGTTCACTGGAGCTGCTTTACGTTAATATACACAACACAAATAATGAATTGCTATATCAGACATATGCAGAAGTAAGAGCTAAATTCAAGAGCTAGAAAATGGGACGAGGTATATAGATAACTTTACCATTCTGTTTGAGAATGATATCTTACAGAGGGATTCTGAACAGTCAGCGAGACAAAAACGCCAATTTAACGAATATGAAGTATTGGGAATTCACTGCCGAAAGAGCGCAATTTAGATACTCGGGGCAAAACAAACACAGAGCCCAACGGAGGTGGTCAGGAATCAAACAAGTAACCAGATGTAGTAATATCGCCTAATGAGAACTGTTTGCTAAATGACGGAAAAACGCTAAAATATCTGTAAGTTATTACTGAAGATCTGATCTAGTGAGGTCATCTGCATACACATATAATAGTAATCATCATTATCATTATTTTGATATCGTCAAAGGATCGGGGTTAAGCATCGCAGTTATTGTGCGTAGACACACGAAAAGCGAAGTGCTAGCCATATATGAAGGGCATTCGAGGGATTATTAAAAAAAAAACTACAATACGAAAAAAATTCGTCACCAATGCATTTTTGCCTATCTAACTTACTTAGTAAAAGAAATTCAAATGATCAATATTCGATACGCAAGAAAATACGTTCCGCGGAAAAGGTGCATCAAAAAGGACCAATATACGCCATTCAATAACTGGAATAGAAGATTAGACACAACGACATAATTCTTGTTTTATACAAGCCACATAACATCCCTTACCGTAAAGTGTCCCGTAGAGAAACACCGAAATATCGGAGACTGAGGTTGACGTTAAAATAATTAAATGGAGCACAAAATCACGCCCAACCCCTACATGACTCGTAAAATTAGACTGAAGTATAGATCAACTTCTTACGCAAATGATCGTAATAGTTGGGAATAAATATAGGAGTGAGACCGAGCACCTAAAGGGACGAATGTTCGCTACAAAATATGCTGGGAGAAACCAGCATCGATATAACTGTCCAAACAGCAATTGCTATTTCACATAGGTAGCCACGCGTTAGTTGAAAAGATTCCAAAATTAGTATTTTTTAAAAAAAATCGATCCGATTATTGCGTAGGTGAAAATAAAAATCAATATATATACAAAGGATCGGTCCGTTCAGGTACTTCTATTTTTTGTACTCGTGTGCATATACGCATATGTATATAAGCATAATTGAAAGATTGAGCAATATGGGGAACTCACATGTTGTCACGCTTGGCTTCAACTCTATAGCTGCCACGTGGCTGGCCTTATACTTCTCATCTACTACGTAGCATACGTTATCTTGAACGCTCTACGATGGCTGACTACTTTCTTTACAGATACCTCGTCCACACAGCCAGGGCATATCATACTTTGTTCACATTCTTTCCATCAATAAACGAATATAGTGAAACGAGGGAGCTCATTATTATCGCTTAAATTTTACGTTCTTAGCGTTGCCAATACTATAGATTTGAGCTAGCAAGCCCTTGATCTCTGACTTGCCTGAACGGTATCTGCAAACGCATACTCCATCCGGTTCGTATTCCGTTTGTGTCTCACAAACCTGACGACATCGAGTGCAAACCAAATTACTATGTAGCAGTTTCTACATTTTCAACCGTCACAACTAATCATGCGGTGACATGATGTAGACAACAAAGGATCGGCCCTGTTTAGCCTTGTGTCGATTTGTCCGTTCGTCATAAATATATTATAAGCAAAATGAGAATTAAGAGTGGTCAACTTGTAAGTTATAAAAAAGAATTCTCTTTCAATAACAACAGGGTCGTTTTTTTTAAATGATTAATTATCATAAATTAGGTGGAAAGAAAAAAAAGAAAAATAGTTAACATATGTATAGAAGTCTTGCTCTGCGTATATCGTATTTAATAAAAAAAAAAAAATATATAACTTTTTATGTTCACACAAGTCGTTCAGTATGTATCGTTGGTAGGACCTTATCTACTAAACGTCTCAGTTTTTATTTCCGGTACTGCGGTTTGACATCGTCTCAGGCGGCAGGCCCTCAGCACGAAACGAAGTATGTTTATGCATAAATTATTTGTAAAAATGAAAAAAAAGATACTTCTACAAAAACCATTGAAGCTGCTTGCAAGGGCGCTTCCCGCATAATGAATTTTATGGAAACGATTTCATTTAGACGCGGTACACCAAAACATTGTCGATGCTGTAGGAATCTATTTGTAGCGACAGGTTACGCAACAAAATTGAGGATAATCCAGAACGGGCCTCTTAGTAAGGTATGTCAAGAACATAAACTGCAGACGCGCAGCTAGGAAACGATCCTGCACCTTAGTTGCTGATCTCTGCTCTTGTTGTGGATGCATATACACTATCGAATGCAGAATGGAGAATTAATATGCGGATCGAAAGAGGGGCGATGGGGCAATGTTCGTGGAGTCTCGGTGGCTGTATCCATCTCATGGCTAGTGCCATGGGATACTATCATGAGCTTATTTATGGTAATGTACGTCATAATTAAATAAGCATGAACCTTCGCCGGTAACTCTCTTCGAGAAGCGCAGGCTATGAAGTTTGAGTGAGGATCGGATGGAATTGCAAAAAGTAGGTTTCTTTACGAGATAGCGATTGTAACGATTATAGGTACAATAAAATCACTAAAACATCCTTAAAAGTAAGGTCATTGCTAGGATTTTTTTTCCAAGTAACACTCTGATGCGTAATGACGAAGCTATCTTGCATAAATAGACACGTACGATAGTCAACTGAGATACAAGCGCATCGTATCGTACATTTAGTATCATATTGTTGGCCAACATGGATATGTTACAAATGAATTTACCAGCGACAGATTTTAATTGCAGGACGTCTCCCTTCCAATTTTTATAATGAACGTGTAGGCACGAGCTGCCTCGCGCAGTGCTCCTGAGCGAATCTGAGTGCCAGAGGTTTGCATGAGACCGCGTCAAACACTGCACACGAATGTACAGTGCAGATATCGATTCAATGTACCTTTGTCTGCAACGTGTCATATACAAAACCAGTACACCCTTTCGTATGCTAAAAACCTGTAGTTAGCTTAAAATAATTTATAGCAGACCAAAAACATCAGCCGATGGAAAACTGTCCAGCAATTAATACTCATAGCTATTCCTAGCCAAACTTCTCCATAGGGTAGATTTTTGATAACATTTTTTTTGGTCTTTTTTTTTGTCTTGTGGCGTAATCGTCGAAATGGCCTGTCTTCATACAGCGCGCATTCTTTTATCGTAAAAGCATATAGGAGACCCAGCGTGGTGCCAGTTACAATGTTTACTAAATATATTCGCTACATATGTCGTTAGGTTTAGGCAATGCATTCTGAAAGGGTCGCAATATGATTTGTTGTACTTTCCGAGCGGTAAAGTTCTCTTCCAACTTGGCTGTCCACCGTAAGCCCTTTCCGGCCATGGGATTCATTAGTCTTTGCCGAATCATTGCATTGAATATTTAAATTGAAAGGGCGCTGTTATCCGTTGGACCCGGCGATCTCCCCTCTCTGAAGTTACGTAATTACAAGTACAATTTTTCCAGTAGCAATCGCGTTTTTCACCCCGCTTATAACGTAGCTTAGCATCTTGTAATGGGTTGGATAAAGACCTGAATGTTCCAGATCTGCCTGTTAAGTTACGGTTAAACACTCTCTTGCATGAAACTGCATGGCCTTTGTCTGAAAACGTTCAGTACTTCACTGCGACTTTCAATCCCGTTGGTTAACGTACTTGGTGCAGGCTCGGAAAGCGTCACTAAGCGGACTGTATTGTATTGAAAACTGCTTTCACTCAGTTTGTCCTAAAAGTTTTCGTCTCTGCTAACGCCTTAAAAATGTGAGGACGGCAAAATTCATTTCAATAGAAGAAAGGGGCTGTCAGTTTCACTCCTTTCGGAAATTGCACAAACAAGCTTCTGCCATGTTGAAACAGATGTCTCAACAGTTGACTTACGCCTTGTACCACAAAGGTAAGCAAGGTTGGTTCGTTGGTAAGCTAATTATCTACAAGTTAATTATCATACCTAAACTGGCTACTAGTGTACACTTAATATCGGTCCTTATTGTACCATAGTCTGCAAAACTTCGTAATTATATTATAATAAGGGAAATGACCCACTTTTTTGCTTTGATAAGCTGATTACTGATCTTAATGCTAAGCAGGTCAATAGTCTGTTTATGGCTAAAATTGTTTCAAGACAACGTAAGCGACTAACCAATTATCGTTAATGCCTAAAGCTTTTTCCAGTCACGGTTTGAGTCCCGTGTAATATTCTATGCTATAACACACCTCTTTAACACAAAAGTAACAAGAATTAAGCTCCGTTCTTCAGTGTTTAGAGCAGGTCGTTTTACGATTGACGTAACGGAAACGGTGGCTAGCTGCCGATCTATATATATTACGTCGTTTTATTATACATTATTAGAATTCTTGCACCTTAGAAATATACACTGCGTCAAAAAAACAATCGGTAGCCCTTCTTCGTGTAAACTGCACACGTCTCAATCGCTCAAATCTGTGCTATCCTTTTCGAAATAGCTGCCGCCGTACTCAATGCACTTAGGTCACTCTTTTCAAAACAGTTTTCTAATTTAATTGTGGGTGCGATATAGTGCAAAAAAAACTTTGTCCTCACCTTTTTTTGGAATTCCCTGGTTATCCTGAATACTTGCCTTTCAAATATATTTTGAACTTCAGGACAAAGAAAAGCCACATGGGACTAGCTTTGATGAATACGTGAGCTAGGGATCCTCGTTGAGAGCTCTCCTGTGACAGTTCCTGGCGGACCTGTGTTTCCTCAAAACTCAGGTGCGTCGACACAACTCTTGCTGTCAACCTTCAACCTCCAAATGACCTTTTGGGGTGGCTCAACATAATTCGTGCAAGGCTGTAAACTTTTGAAGGGTAGCTCGGCGATCCTTCAACTAACTGTTCTGCTTTTTCGGTTTTCGCTGTGACAGATAGCACAGAACGTCGTTTCCGAGACCGTTTGGTTTGTCGCAAAACAATTTGAGCCACTCATATACCCAGTGCGAACTCAACCTGACCCTCAACAACCTTAACAACGACTTAGCACCTTCGTTACCTGTTGATTTTTTATTTTCGTTTTCTAGAAAAACAGAATACCCCTGAAAGCCACCCAGTTCGAAGCGCTTGCAAATAGAAATCATACGTTTGGATACTCAGAGTGAGCTCTTAAATAGTACACAGGTTGTGAGGGTGCAGCAGTGAGGTTGCTAAACCTAGGCTCGGAGCCGGGTGTAGTCACGTCAATGTTTCGTACTGGGAACCTACCGTCTGAAAGCAATGGTCGAGGGCAGTGTTAATCATCGAAAACGTACAATCGCGTTTGCGGACGCAAGCGGGACGGTTCGTCAGTTCGTTTTTTAAGCAGTAATTTCTAGAGAATTATATGTGTTAATGAAACATGGCAATGCACCAGCATCTATTGATGATTGTTGCTAGCTCTCTCCAACATAGTTCCGTTCTAAACTGCCCGAAACGAGAACGTCACATCTGCCTTACTTTTTCAAATAGCTGTGGACTGGCGTACGGTATCATCGTCGTTCGCTAATTAAGAAATCCGAAAGATAGAAAATCTTCAATGTTAGATAAGCCAGTCAACATACATATGTCCGCAGAGTCAATTGCCAACAATGGTAGTTTCGTATTTGGGCGCCCTGTTACGTGCCAACAATGTCAAGCAAAATAAAAGCGAATAAGCAGACGAGTCTTTGAGGTGTGGTTTGTGCGCGTCGCAAAACTTGACCATTGGCACATGGCGCACGATGATTGAGTAACAAACATCCCCAAAATTCTAGATTTCGAGCAGTGGCGAACCAAGCTTGTCCTATTCATACCTTCTTCCTTACCGAGTTTTGTCATAAAAATGAAAAAAAGTTCCATCCTTGCTAGGGAAATATCATCAATGCATCTAAAAAGCAACGTAGAATGAACACTTCCTCGCGGAATATCCACTGTGACGTCTCAAAAACGGCGTAAAACGTACAAGTTCGTGCGGCCTTTCTCCATGCACTAACAGATTTGCTCACTTATTCCTTAGCATAGTAACAGAATTATTCCGATCGTGCGTTGTTACTATTTCAACCTGCGGAACTTACATGCGATTGATATTATAGATCAAAAGATCTAATAGACGTCCAAGCAACGGGTAGCGTCCCAGTTCCTGGTTCCTCTATGATTATGGGTGCATTCGTTGTTGCACTCGAAAGCAAGCCTGGCATATGATGACTACTGCTGTATATTGGGAAGCTGCTTGCTTAGGTTCGAATTCCAGCGTCATTCGTTTCCACAGTCTTAGAATAGCGCGTTAACACATCCTTCCGATGTCGGCATTTGTCAGTTTTATAAAATATGGACATGCGAAAGACGTATGTACTGTACCCTTGGCAATGGGTCGTGCACTTCGTATGTAGGTCCGCAGTTCGCTACAACGCATAAATAGAATCACTGACATATGGCCTTGTGTAAACTAGGCGCAAATTATACGTCTGCGGTAATAAGCGTCCTGTGAAATATTATCGTGTCATATGTAGAAAATTTGGGGCTATATAGGACCAAACGCTATCACTGGCAAAAAGCGTTGCCACAGGAGAAGAAACGAATTCACTGTGGAAGATTGAGAAATAATAAATCATTAGTCTTCGAGAGATCGTCAGTTAGAGATATTTGTGAAGATAATCCACACAGCTATACCTGGCGAGAGCTATTAATGGTGCCGTAAAAAGAAGCCAATCTTAGTGATTGGAACAGCCAAGCTTCAATTATTTTCGTAAAGGAAGTAGTACATTTATTTGGACAACACAGTTAAATATGGTTGACTCGCTAACACAACCGGAACAAACGAGTTCGTTCAAAAATTGGTTTACTGATATTGAATAACGGATGATTTACGGGCTCTGTTCCCTGCTCTATACAATAGAATGGCAATCGTAAATGGAACCAGCCGTAATGGAGACAGACTCTCTCTCTCTCCTATTTGAATGACGCTCCGTGATGTTCCAATGCCCCCGATTGATTGCTAGCCTCCGTCATTGTAAGAAAAGATCCATGTTCTGTAAATATGCTCTCATTAAGCGGAAAGGGACCTTCGTTCTTTCCGTATTTGCTAAATGATTAATTGTACACAGTTTCATGTCGTAGATCCTGATTCTTCTATTATAAGAGATCTTAAAATGTGAAATCAAGGTTCGTTAGCTATAAAAGACGGAGTGGCTCACATAGCCCACGCTCTCTTCGCTCTTTGCTACCTGTTACTTCCAGTGACATCGACAATGGACGGCCTAATAATCGACCTATTTACTCCAAATGGGAATCCTTTTTTAGATTCTAACACAAGATCCTTCTCTTCGGCATAGTGTTGTTATTTACTATGTTGATAAATAGCAATCGTTGTACGACTGAACGAGGCCAATACGCATGCACTTTACGGCGGGGTGGATCTTAGAGCTATGTTTTGGATATATCCGTGGATTTTGCCGAACGTGACCACCCGATGAGGTATACTAGTCGGTATAAGCGTATCAATTGAAAGGCGCTTGATTTTTCACTGCAGCAGGCTACACAAGACTACAGAGCCTGTGGCAGCGTGTAGAGTTGTATCTAAAAGAAGATGTCTCACTACTACAGCCGCTCTGAGTAACACAATGTCCGGCCACCATGCCCGAGACCAGATTCAGCATCCATATAGTGCACGTTCCATGTACTATTTATAAAACACATGTAAAAATAGAGCACACACGTAGAATTTTTCTTCAATGGGTGGTCCCATTGAATCTAGCAATATCTGTGACAGCCTGAGCGGATATAATTACCTACTACTACTACTACTACTACTACTATCTACGTGTCAGACACACCCGTCAGCTGCTCTCGCTCGCGAATCATCGGTCATATAGTTGTGAATGATATCTTTGTGATTTGCTAGTAACAATATGTTACATTATTTCTAAAGCTTTTGCGGACCGACCAGTATAGTCGTCCTACAACAACCCAGATTGCGGGTTTACCGCATTAATAGAAATGTATGAATCACTAATCTGTCCTTCAAAGAACTGTGCCGAGTTCGGTATCTAAGTAAAAAATGCATCTAGCGCTACCGTTAGCGGTAATTCATTTTTGAAAAAGCTTTAATTTCTGCACTGTCGCATTGATTCATTAAAGCACGTTTATTTAAATTTCTAAATCTACGTAACTATGATTCTGATTCGTATTCAGCGGGCCATATCCTGTTGCGACAGTCGTTTTATATTCACATCAGATGTTCATAACTATATATTTGTCATAATTTTCATAGAAATTCAAAGAATAATTGCGTTCAGAGCGAGCGCGGGATTTTTCGAAACGGGTGATAAGTTTAGTTGGGGAACCCGTACGTCCTAATCACGATATTAATGATATTTTCAAGGTTTTTTTTCATGATAATAAAGCGACAATTCTTATCGTCAAATAGTTACCTTATGTCCGTAATGCCCTCAGTGTTTGTTATTATCATTATTATTATTATTATTATTATTGACTCTGGTACAAATTCCACTTGAAGCGTCCTAATTGAATGCATTCTGCGGCTATATCAGGACCTCTGGTTCCATCACAGAAATGAAAAAACTGCGATGTGAGACGATACGTAACTTACCATGTCTAAGTTACTGCTTTCCCGCACCCTAGCTTCCCAGCACGTAATGCTGCATCGCAAAATCTCTCTGCTAATGTCTTCTTGCTATAATCCGAATGGCGTCGCTCTGGTTCCTCTCTATGCGTATGTGTCACACTGAGCTTATGGTCCTCAGCATCAATTCTCAACTGTTATTTTCTCGTTAATAATAATAATCGTTATATGAATTGTTTTTGGGCGCCTTAGCATGAAATACTCGGTATATTGCGCCCGTATGTATCATAATGGAAAATGTTTAATAAATAGGACATAAATATATCCGAATTATTATAGAGGTATTCACCCAACGTTGAATCTTGTTCGCCCCCCGACTTACGTTTTTCATCGTTGTTGGTTAGTAGAGATCCTATTTTTCCCTAATCTTTTTTTTTGCTATAATAATAGCAATAAATATTCTTGCGAATCATACAAAATCATGGCAATAATATAACACAACAGAATGGATAGCGTTAGTGACATTTGTGGGTTGTACGGACGTAAGCATACGATATGTTTTTCTAGTCTAGTAAAAATCAATTACTAGGTGTACTAGAGACTTCGTATTAAAAAAAAATAGAGTAATTCAAGCCACATTTAAAATCCAAGAGTTTGTTCCGTGAAGAATAAATATCAAATGCGTAAGTTTGGATGTAATAACAAACCGTAACATAGTACACCCTTCCGGATAGAAATACACATCTTTTATTAGGGAAAGCAGAAAGCGTGGTCAAAGTCTCCGATGAAGCCAATCAAATCTATCTTTATGCCCCACTATCCCAGTCACAACAACTCGTTGCTCTGAGTTCAGTGACCTTAAAAAAGTTAAGGTAGCTCGCTTTTTTTTGCATGAGGCCGTTTTTAAGGTCAAAAGTGGGTGTTAACAAACAAAAGTGGGTGTCAAAAATCGCTGTGGATGATACTTTCTAAACAACTGCAAAATGTTGGATTAGCTCTGAATTAGTTGCAATTGGCATGTAATATATTATGGCAAATTTTTTTCATAGCAAAGTTGTTACTGAAACCAATACTGCAAAAGGTAACGCCAATCAAAATAAACTCTCATTCAAAATAAAATAAATTCTGAAATATATAAAAAAAAATATATTCTGAAATAATGTTTCGTTCTTAGAAATAATGAGGTGAAACACCTCTGTCATACTAGCAATTAGTCCCATCCGCATTATTGCGTAACCCCCTTGCCTCAAAACCCCTCGTGCCTCGTTCAATACAAGGCTGACGTATGAATTTTCACATTAAGTTGCCACAGATCTCACTATGCTGTCCCCGGACCAACGGCGTACAAAATGCGCTATTTAAAACTCATAGAACAAAAAGAACGGCGTGTCATACGTAGCCGATAGAAAGTTGTTTTCAGCAGTGCCGGCGTTAAACTTAAGTCAGCCGAATCTAAATCCCCGAGAAATTGTTAATTTTTAATCTGGCTTTGGAGTATAGACGGCAGTTTTGTTGGGCTTTGCGGTTCATTCGAAATTATCTTGCATCCGTTTTCAATTTAATTGTCTCTTTAGTATAATTGTTATCTCTTCTTTATTTATCCAGGTCTAAGCACATTAGCCGCCCCGACAGACTTACATGTTATAAAATAGTGACTACCCTGTAACATCTTCAAAATGGGCCTCAAGATCGTTAATGAACTTGATATCTTCCAGACCTATAAGGTTGAGACTATAGCATTGCAAGCACGTTCCAAAAGAAAAAACCCATTCGAAAAATTCATACCACAGAGATTAGCTGGAAAAGCATGTCTCTGATTAGTGTGATTATGTACGTTTTCATATTTTATATAAATTAATAATATTTTTATTTATTTATTTATATTATATATATATATATATATTTCTTAATTCAAACATATATATATATATATATATATATACATTATAAATATATTTGAATTACTATGTTCCTCGAAGTGAAATGTAGATCTTTCTGATTCACCCTTGCTTACCAACTGATCACCCTTTCTCATTCTTCTTTGAAGTTTACTGGTCTTTTTGGTGACAATATCTTTTCTTCTTTGCCCATCTAAATACAAAATGATCACCAGATATAACAGGTTTAGAAACGATAGCTTAGACCATATTTAGTATCTATGTGCATACGTGCAAAGGAAGAATGATTAAGACTGATCCTTTTAATAAAGAAAGACATAATACTGATGTATAATGAAGTGGTAGACCACTCTTTTCTGAGGAATAGTCAGTAGCATGCATGGCGTAGCCTTTCCACACTTACAACATCAAATTGCTGGGATTATATCTGACAACAATTTAAAAAAAACTCCGTCAGAAGTAGAACAGGTTCTGGCCCACATCTCCGCAATGGAGCCCTCGAAATCTGAGGTTGTCAACTAGATTCTTTTGGCCAAAAATAGTGACAGCCAATCACTGTCATGAGAACTCTCATCGCTTCTGCTTAGATGAATGCTCGGGCCGTCGATATGGGCGATTCACCAGAGGGGTCGCACAACTTTGACTCTGCAAAAGCCGAAATTGTAACTCGAATTCTCAATCTTCATCGTATAATTACACAATGATTTGCTCGAACCCAGTTAGGTTTGGCTAAGAGTCGTAGATGAATATATTAGCAGGGATAGAGGTAGCAAATAGATGCCGGTTCGGCCTGCAAAAATTTTTCTCGACACTACCTAATTACGCCGCGATCCAGCTGACACAAACTGAGTTTAGTTATTTTTCTTTGAAGGTTCTTTATTAATATATATGTTAATAATATATGTTATATAACATTTTGGGGTAATAACACCTTCCATAATAACACCAGAATTTAGAAGCGACAGTCGCTCTAAGCGACCCTGAAAGGTGGTCAGGGTATGTGACAATATACGAGCCGCGGAATAAAGCGAAGTAAGAACCTGTGTTCCATCAACCGAGTGTGTTCCATCTGTGGTCGGTAAAAACGAAATTTTCTAAAACAGAGTACATCATATACGTACCTTCGACTGCGGACGCAGCTTCGCAAGTAAATGGGAGAGACCACTCCTGATGGAGGTCCCCGACCGCTGTTTATCGCTTAGCGATTCTAGTCCCTGGTGAAATAAATATGATTAAGTATTGAGTACACACAAGAATTACGTCACGTGTAAACAAAATCGACGGTTATATGATGGCCTGACTGCTCGTATTTTATGTTAGACTGTGCCAATAATATTCAATATGTCGCGTTCCTTTTATTCCCTTCCGCAAGGGACTGTGAGAGAGATATGCTAATAATACTACCGACGTTCCACAGCAAGTCTCCGGTCATATAGAAACCGGTGGAATATCACAGTTATATCTGTGTCCACGTCGTTGCCTAATGGAAGGTAATTATGTACAGTTCCCTCCTCTTTTCCAAAGAAAACATTTTTCGTCACTAAATTGATTCTTGCCGCGCCCCATGCAAAAATACCCATAAGTAAATCTTTGATGACTGGAAATACCATGTTACAGAATTGTTTTAATAGATTTTAACAGCAGCCTTAAGATAGATTTTAATAAAAGCCAGAAGCAACAGCGCGCCTAATGATTTCATGACAAACCATAGAAGCGACAATAAAAACAAACGTTTGCGTTATTTTCCAGCCACTTACTTTGATTGCCTGGTGCAACTGGCTCTTTAAGCGGCTCACATCACTCCGATGCTCTATTTCAGAGGTTTCAAGTTCATTTGCCAGGAACGCGTTTCGTTCCTTCTCACCTTCCAGCTAAAAATACACAGAAAATTACTTTGAGAGCTGTCCAGTAGAATGATCCATAGAAGAACATGTTACAACAGATAAGCAATAGCAACGACTGTTAAATGTAAGAATGTCTACATTAACAGATATAATGAAATACTATTTTGCATAAAGAAACGAACTACCAGCCTTCGTTAGCAGTTCTTGAAGGTGACTCTCAAGACGATCAATACGTTTGTGAAGCTTCAGGTTAACTGCAACAACCTTCGAGTTATCCACCGTTCGCGTTCGTATTTCGTTTTCGAGTTGTTCTACCTTTACCCTTAGCTCCTCGTTTTTATCCTTCGCCTTCTGCAGGAGTTCGGCTCCTTCGAGAAGTTCTTCTCGGAACTCCTTTATTTCGGCCTCTTTGTTGGCTAGTTGTTTTTCTAGCTGCTCAATTTTATCATAGAGATTCGCCTGCCCAACACTCTCCGTTTCGTTTCTGATTGAAGTACTACTTGTACTCGCGAGATTCGTTGCTGAGCTACCACAGCTTATAAGGTACCGGTGCCTAAAGTCATCGACTAAAGGTTCTTGGCCGGCGCGTTTCTCCTGAACTCTTTTTGCTTCTTTGCGTAGTCGCTCGCAGCGATCCTCAAGGTCCTTTACCAACGTCCGGTGAGTGATTAGCTGTTGCCAAAGTTCCTGAAAATGTTTGTTTTCAAGAGCGTAAAAGTAATGCTTCTTATAGGTTCGTATTTGCACTTAGCCTTGTCTCCCTTTTGCCTTGATGCTCTAATTAATAGCTTACCTCAAGAATATATCTCTTGATTCTAGTATTACAGCGGTTATATTTCTACGAGCTTTTCCGTTGTCAAAACCAAACACTACACGAGGCCGACAGAGAAAAGTGCCCCCAATATAACAAGGATTAGTAGCTACTATTATCAATATTTCAGAAAACTTAATACCCAAAATTTTATGGCTGTAGTAATATCCAGGGCTTCCAGACCGGTTTAGGTAGCCTAGTTTAAAAAAGTATAAACATCAGGCGTCAATAGCTGTTCAACAGCTTGTTATTCTGCGGAGCCACAAGAGAATATTTGAAAATAGAGTGCCTTCTAACTTGCATACAATACAATAAATCTGTAAAACGCCAGCAAAAAACACGAAAAAGCTTACCGCATTAGAAGGTGCTTTATGATAAAATAATTTTTCTTGCGCTTGTGTAAGCTCGATTTCCAGATCCGTAACACGTTTTTTAAGGCTGGCCGAGAGGGCGCTTTGTAGTTTCAGTTCTCGCTGCAACGCGCGAATCTTCTGTTCAGCAACACTCTCTTCCAGCAGCCGAGAGCAGCTCTCAGAGTCTTTATATGCACCGGCATATTCCAGCCTAGAAAACGCATATTATTCTTGTTCTGATACTATCATATATGAAATTTATAATTATCCGATTTTTTACTGTAACATCCATGAATATTCAGTGATTCTAAATAAAGCTACGATAATTATTTTAATTGGAACAGCTTCCTAGGCAAGCAATCATCGTTATTATTACGATAGGCCTATGGTCTGGACTGCACGGGTTCTATTAGCACTCAGCCTTTTTCCTCCTCCCTTCATATTTAGTACTCATAATTTTCACAATAGATCCCTTACTTCCACTGAGTTTTTCTATATACATATATATATATATACATGTTAAGTCTAATTATGATTTTAAATTTGGCGGGATCACATAAACCCAGAAAATTCGTAGAGTGGCCAACTCCTTAAAATCCCCTATACAATTTTCCACGATCTCTCATATTATTTTATAGTAGAGAGTTAAGTTTTTCAATTTCACCATACAACTCCCTAGGCCTAGTAAACTAGGCTCATATGGGTTAGCATTATAAACCCCAAAGTATTATGCAAATCAAAGAAGTCCTGATTCAGCACGCTTCAACAATTGATTGCTTAATTTGTACGCACGATTCGGCTTCATTCACCATATAGTCACCGCCGCTTTTTGCCATTTCTTTGACACACTGCGTCGTTGAAAATGAATAGATAGAATTCGTTTGAAATATTATTGTTGTTAGTTCTCTTAATTCGTAATTGTTTTCGGTAGGTTCTAATGTCTGACATATAATCAATGGGTTAGGCCTCGAAAAACTATACTGTGCGGCAAAGATTGACAACTAAAATTAGGTGCGCATGCGCCTGTCTAAGGGCCTGCTACTGCTAGCCGTCCTGTGTATTTCTAGTCTAGTAAATAACTGTTTCAAACTTTCCATCTAAACCTGATCGAACTATAGAAATTTAAGCTTTCTAACGTTAACTGGGTGCAATTCGACAGGCTAATTTTATAAGGAACAGGTATTACATGTGACAATTGTAGAATGTGTGTGTGAACAGAGTTTTCCAAGAGTTCGCAGACGGATTTCCCTGACACCCTAGGATTACAGAACCTAGTTCAATATATATATATCATCACGTGCGTGCAGGCAGTTTGAGGCCATTAGCAGGACGAAAGCCAGTTCTATTATATGAACGTAGCACAGGAGTATTCTAGACTCATGCTCTATGTCGTAGTGCGATGCCTTTGCGTTTTATCTGTCTTTAGCTAACTGCTAGTTGTCTTTTAATGTTAACTGACAAGCTAATGGTGAAGCCAGCTAACGTATTGTACATGCAACTAGGACACTGCATGCATTTGCTAACTACATTTCAAATCTAATGAAAAGGTGGCCACAGCTGTCTCTGTCCTAAAGCGTTATATTAGCCTGGGCCATAGCGGCGCTCTAATCAATAGCCTATCTTAACACCTTATTATACCTCTTGGTATTAGAGCAATTTTGTATCACGCATTTGCAACCAGGACACCCTAATGCTATTTTTATATTACTGTATTAGAGGTATACTACGTAGTATAGTATAGTACTATATGTCTTCGGACGACTGCAATCGAATTGTTTTTTTTTTTTGTTCATTTTAGTTTTAAGCGTCAAGGCACTTTTTCGAAATTATTCTGTTATTTTTGGTTTACTCAGTAGAATAAGTTCATCTAGATGAATACCCGGCTTCCACGCTTTATTTCATGCACTGCCCTGAACCAGGCAGATACGTAAACGGTTCTTAGCGCACTCGCAATTGTATTATTTAGCATCGGAAGGGTGTTACGGGAAAAATTGTACGTGCCGTGTTTTTCGGAAAATGAACTATTTCGTACCCGTTGCGCAGAATGGTGCGCTTTAGTTGTTCCGTAAGCCACTCCACTGAGATCGGGTAGGAAAAATTTGTGATCTGTTAAAGATTTACCCACCACGTATAGAGGTATCTCAGATTAAAAGCATTTATCGCTGCCTATACTAGGCATCTTTTCATTGTACGGTACAGATACGGCTTTCCACTGTGATCCTATTTACAATCTATTCAAAGGGTTCTATTATAATTATTTGGTTATACTAGGCCACTCATAAAAGTGTTTATGGGAAAAAATGGAAATTCTCAACCGATCTATCCGAATAATACTGTTTGACTAACGCGTTTTTGTTTAAAGTTTTGAACATAGAAAACGCTTCAGTAGATGTACAATTCTACGAAGTACATCCCTACTAATACAACGACAAATTCATCCTTACGTTGGCGAGAAAGTCCGCACTGCTTATTGAAAATTTAATTAAAGGTTAGTAAATGTGCTTTACAATCGGCTCGGGACCTGATGTAGAGGCATAATTCCAAGACTTACATATGATAACGTCATCGCTGCACGAAAAATCGCTGAGCGACCCACGTCGTTGAAAACTGAAGTTGGTGCTAACTTAAGCGACCTGAAAAAAGACCTTTCCATTTATCAACAGGTGATTTTACGATCCTCAAAAAAAACAACATCTTAAAATTAACAATGAAATATAACTGTACAAATTTTTTAAGTAAACAGTTTATGCATATGCCCTATGTGCATCTATCGCTCAATTCGCCACCCGGTCATAGTGAACGACGAAAAATGCTCGAATTCGGAATGGAAAAACAAATAAGATAGCTTGTTCAGGATCTAAGCCGCATAGTGGATCACGTGCTTATGTTAATCAGGACCTTTTGTATGGCGTATATTTAACAACGAAGATATCTAGACTTTTTAGGTAGGATACCCCGGATAGACACATATTGTTTCTTGTTGGGTTTTTGCCGTTTGATACAATGATTAGCGGCCGTTTAGTGCAGCTGCAAATGACCAACTTTGCTCTGAACTGAAAGGCTAAGTAATACTCGTATCGCCAAACCCTTTTCCTCATTTGAAACATTGTACTTAACAGGGTAAACTCCAACTTCATATTAGCATACTATTCAGTTAAAATAATATTGTCTCTCATTAAGAATACTATCTTTAATGTTTAGAGTAATTTTTCAGTCGCTTTTCTGACTGATGACATGTTCAGCTAAAGTTTCCTTTTATACTTTTCACCGTATGATGGACTCAGGACCAAATAAACCTGAACTTAAAGCACGATACTTAAGCATCGCAACCTAAAGTTTAATGAGCAAGCCCCCATCCAACGTTCGTGATTAGAGAAAGCGTAAGGCTACTTAGAGGAAAAGTGATCAGGACGAAATGCTCTACAATAGCAGTTAAATGTAAGAACTCGAGGTCCGTTTTCGAGCTACAAGTTGTGGCAACGGGCAAACGGACCGGTTTCGATCGAGGCGAAAACGTTCAAATTTCTTGACTCCCTATTTCTATTATATATTTATTGCCTTTTCTTTTCGAGCTAACCGTCGCACCGATAATTTGCAATTTTTAATGATTTTTTGTAGAATTTTAGGTGTGTGCAAGGTTTTTTATGGTGAGCCCATATTTCGATTGGTTTCATTATTTCTACTCTAAACGATCAGCATTTTTATCATAATTCGGAATAAACAATTTTAAGATACAAGTGTGGCAATGAACCGTTAGTTATCAAACTGTTACAAGCAGGTCCAGCGGACTTTGAAATTAAATATTTTTTAATAATTGGCCTAACAATGAGAGTTTTTTAATTAATTCTCTACACACAAACGCTTATATTTGCCGTTCAGGTTCCCATATGTATGTTTTCTTTCTATAATTTCTCGAAGTAGATCATCATAAGTGAAATGTGTTTACTTACCAGTTGCCCGTTTTAAGACATGTAATAACACATACTTAGGGAAATTAAGCGGCTTGAGGCCGACGTTTTTTTTGTTTTTTCTTTGCTTCGTTCAGGAAGTAAGTGAAGCATGACGATGAGGTCTGGCGTTGTCTTCGATCAACCAAACTACGTGTTTTTGATTGCTGTGCCAACGATTTATGAGAACGGTTCATCTATTGAAGAACTTGCGATAGCGGGTTTCATTTCTGACGAGTATCTCGTAATAGTAAAGAACCTATTATGTCCATTGTCTATGCCTGAATCTGAACCTACTCGATTACATGTCTCAGAGTTCAATAGGAAAACACGTTATTTCTGCACGACGACGGGGCCATTTCAATACACAGTCTACTTCGTCCTGCTGTAGAGATGTGCCTATGAGCACTTTATGCTCCAAATTAAAGCTACGGTCGAAACGAATAGCGGTTGCATTGGACGAAGATGATCATCAGGGACTTCTCTGTTGACACATAAAAGAAATATCACCTAATTAGCCGTTTTCAGCTCAATCACTATTGATTTATTAACAATTTATTGCAAACGCCATGTACACAATGCTTCATATCACAAGGCTTTGCTCATTTATTAACTATAACGTAAACGGGTGTTTACACAGTTCAAGATTCAGTACGTAAGAAACAGTTATCGTCTACAACAAGTTTCCTTTCAATGGTTCAAAACAGCCTAATCGCCTCTAATCGAACTGATTTATGTTATGTTATCTTTTACATCCTAAATCTGTTCGATACGGTAATTCGTTAGGGTCCTGTTGGCCAGGTTAGGTCGCGTTACTATTGAATGCGTCTAGTCAGACTTTGGCCTGTTTATGGAACTTTTTAGTGTAAAACACTATGATGTTAACAGAGAATAGTGCATTTAAAAGATTTACAATTTGTTAATAATAAAATGAAGCGCTCCATCTAGAGCCTAACCAATTCTAAACGAAAATGAACGAAATAAACCATAGTAGTGTTGTTAGGCCACGCCACTCCTGCAAGTTGGACAAGCCTTATGTCCTGTTAAGTATTACTTTAAAAATTCAAGCAAATATATTGAAAAAATGCAAATCTTTCGAAAAGAATTTTAAATGAATTTTTGTTCTTAACCAATATCATGATTACCGCCCTGTCCGCGCCTTCAGGGACCGTGCCAAATTAAGTATACGTGCCAAATTTAACCTATATAAATTGTCACATCCAGTAAATGCGCGCTGTCGCAAGCTTACGAGATTTGCCATTTACATGTATAAAATATGTGTATGTGCATCTTTTTTATTAAATGCATTATTTCGTGTATTTACATTCCGAATTTTACCAAATTTAGGGCAAATCCCAAGTAGCGGATAATGTCGGCGTAACGGAAGTGGAACATATTATTGCACGACAGTGGCCTGGCTTATCGGTTTTCTCGACTGATTACATCGTCGAACTTCGTAATTATTCCTGGATAGACAACTTGTTAGAAAATCGGGCTCTGTACCAAACCATACGAATCGCGAGGTCCACCGCTGGCTCATTAGAGTAAAACTTATATTTATCGAGTCTATTCGTCCTTTTAAGGCTCTGCCTCCACGAAATCCATATGTGGCGTCACACAAAACGATACATACAGTTTCTCTCACTTGACATTCGTATCACTCAACATTCGTATGAAATAAACTGTGGCCGGTATTGTGGTATAAGCCGTATTGTTTCATCTACACTTCGGGGTATCGGTAAAGGGTCAACGGTGCCAAACCCACCTGAGGCGAGCAGCATGCCCCCATTGCCCTACATCCCTCGCTAGAATTTCGGCTTTGATCAAGTCGTTAGGTGAAAAATGCAAAAATGACTAGTCTGTTATAATAGGAAATACCTTTCGCAGCTCGCATTTCGTGGCTCTATGGACCACAGACGAGGGAAGAGTTCCTTTAATTTGCCTAATGCACATGCCACGGTTAGCGCTAGACGTAGCCTGCTTCCAATCGAATCTCGTGATGTCTAGAGCCGTTGTTATTGGCAATACTTCTGCATCCATCAATCAATAACGTGCCCGTGAATATTTTAAAAAAATACGATTTTTGTCTGCTAGACATTATCAGGTAAATTATCGAATCCGCTAGGTTATAAAAATATGTACACAAAAATAAATTAATTCATCCTATTACGCACCATACGAATCGTGGTGCAAAAAGCTAAATCAAGATCGATGTGCTAAATCAAGTGCGATGTCGACCACTTATTAATAAAAATTTATTAATAATAAATACTTCGTTCATTTTCCTAATGAAAATAAAGCGGTCAAATGCATTCACTGATTTCTTCACTCCATTGACATAAACACTTCGATGCTACCGTTTCGATGCCCACAACGAGGACGATGGTACAGAGCCCGCTTCGTTTATAGGCTATGATCGACCAGCCACAAACTGCTAAGAAGCGAAGGTATTGAATTAGATATCGATTTGTGATCTCACTCTACTCAGCACGACACCTGTATGGGTTGCACGCTTCCTCACAGATGGATTTCTATAGAACACTGGTCGAAAGCGGTATTATGAAAAAATGTTGTTATATTCTGTACAAATATCGGTGCCAGTAGAAAAAAAAAACTCTGTTGTGCTTCTATTTAAAAGGGTTCGGCCATTTTTTCTACGTAACTGGCCGAAATTAGTAGTAGTAGTAGTAGCAGCAGCAACAGCAGCAGTAGTAATAGTAATGATAATACTAGTGGAAAACAGTCGATTACTGAAACGTAGCAACGATAAAACGGTGCAGGGCATTTGCACTGCGTCTTAATACCGCTATTCGACGCGTATCATCCCCAAAGTCAACAATGCCCGTTTAACTCATATAAGCATGGACCCTGTAATCCTTGGTGTTCGTGGAGATTACGAATCACTTTGGATATATCAACGAAACCGAAATTGGTAGTCGAGAGATTCTGAAGAGATGCAGTGAAAAGGAAAACATCACCATAGCTAGGACTTTGCGAACGATCAATCATTACAGTCGGTGGACAGCCCGCGACATTTGAACTGCCAACCAATTCTGGCTACGGGCTTACTTCCGAAACGCAATAATCCGCACAATGACTCTACTATTGTTTACAATACAACAACAGCGAGAAAACCTTGTCTCCGCGGCCAACGGAGCGAGGTACGAGTCTCTCATTGTCGAGCCCCTAGCGTCATCAACTTGCAGCGAACAACAAAATTTCACGCCATCTTCATTCGTAAGGATTAACAGCTTTCTCCTTGACCAGAAATACGTTGAAAGTGTTCCAAGAACACGATGAATCCTAGCGGGTGATCATTACTGGCAAGCTCATATAATGTTATCGTTACAGTTCCAACCTTGAAACCTAACCATTGTTGCAATCAATCTCGCAGCCTAAAAAGGATTAATTAGGGCGTGGAGTGTGACAAGAGTATGCCAGTGAAGTTTTTCGATGAAGGTCAAACAGTATTTGTCTACGCAAAGTCGCTTACGAGGAGTGTCAGCAAAAGACGCCGCATGCTGCCAGTGCGAGACAGGGTACATTTGCATAGAATTGACTACTAGATGATTTCTACTAGATGAGACCGTATGACAACAGTTGTTAGGTACGAAAACTACGACATTGGATCCTTTTTCGCGCTGAAAATGAACATTTTTTTGGGTGTATTTCTATTTACCCGTTTGAAAGACGGCCAGACTGAAAGTATATACTTGCTAAATCAAGCTTACACATTAGAATCGTGTACAGATGAATATGCATTATTTGAAAAAGGTAACCTCATATGACGGTCTTTTAAAATTCTCATATCATCCGCAATCAATGATAAAATAAGCATCTGGATTGTACAGATCCTGGAATCGCATTTTATGTCTTTAGATAGGGCTACAGTAAATAACTAACTCTATTAGTTAAACAAAATCATCAATACCGCTATGAAAGCGTGTGCTACAAACATCGTTCATGCCTATAAATAGGCAAACTATAGAATCGCTACTATAAAATGGGGGTACTATTGTTCATAATTTGAATACTAGGACTCTCTTAAATGACCAAACGGTCCTGGCGCAAAGCGCTTCCCCCCCACGTGCTTCACCTAGGGACACCCTAAGTGTTCGTTCGTTTTCGACCATCGGAACGGTGGGCAAATATTAGATGATTAGCTGGTCGATAGCAAATGTAGTCGATCCCTCTGAATGCGTTTTGACCCCCTCGTCTGAACTTTTTACCTCCTCGTTCCTTGACTTCCCACATAGCGACGCGTTCATGTCACTGCCACTCTCGCCACCGTATGCAATTTAGTAAAATCAGAGGACCCCGAAACGGCTTTGTCGCTGCAGGCCCCGTCACAGGGCCGTCGAGTCACGGACAGTAATTGCTTTATTTTACATAATTAAGCCTTAAAAACCGCAGTAGATACCGGAAGTTATAATACTATACATGATATCGAAAAAACATGCAGAAACGACAGCAAGTAAAAGGTATAAGGCCGATGGGCGCGACCTATGATTCAGCCAGGGTTCTAGTTGACTGTAACCCTAATAGGCTCTGTTGTCACAAGCCCTATGAAGCATTTGCAGGATGTATCCTCACAGACGTATTTATCGAGGCAGTTGGAATTGTAATTAGTAATTACGGTAATCTAGTTGCCGCACATGGTGAACAGCGGCCATAGCAGCAAAGAAGATGGCGCATTAGGAAAGCTTACCGGTACAGACGCACCTTAGGCTGTAACAAAGAACACTGCAATAACGACAGATCCCCGCGCATACGGCTACGTCCATCGATTCTGGAAGCGTTTCAAGGCCTTTCTGAGAACCATAAGGATACTGGCATGCGAAAGTTCGATGGGGGAGGTAAGTTGCAATTTAATATATAAATAGCAAGTCGCGTTTGATACTCAGCGTAGGCAGCAATCGAGACGCTATAACGAAGCATCTGTAAGGAAGTCCGAGACATCGCCTATAGAAACGTACTTTTATATCCTATACTATACATGTTTTAACCTGTTTAATATTAAATATTGATTAAACTATTAAAAAACATCTTGCTAAGAAGGACTCTGTCTTTATAAAAAAAAAAAAAAAAAAAAATGGCTTGATACAAAACTTGTCAGTGCCTTACACAGATCAACGTCGTTCACTTAACACTCGAATGTCTAAATTTTAATTATTTTGCTTGTATATTGCCACTGTAAAAGACAATGGCCGCTCCTAAAAAGTCCGCTGGTCACAAAAATCCCTATCTCCACATTATATTCCAATGAGTGACACACGAACGCTAGAAAACCGTTTACATAATGCATTAAATGTAAAAGTCGTTCCTGCGATTATGTAATTGTAGCGCATTCGTTAACTAAAGGTTCAAAATCAAGCGTAGACCTAGCGTGGTTCGACGCCAGCTGCCTGACGTAATACTTTATAAATCTTGGTATAGTGGCCTATTTGGGCACAAGTTAGTTTTCTTACGGCCTTTAGGTTCTTCGGTAGTGTTCAACAGGGCTCTATTAAAACAGGGGGGAAAAAACGCTATATCAGTGCAATAGGAGATGTCGTGTAGCTGTAATTATTTAAATGTTTTTTCATTATCGTACGTTTAATTTTCAGTTATTGTGAATACAGTATAACAGCTTTTGTTAGGTTTCTATTTGAAGACTATCAATAATGGTAGACGTCTTCAGTTAATGGTTCACTAGCTCCGTTTCGGTTTACATTGACCCCCGACTCTACGTCCAGCAGGACATTTAGCTTAGGACTAAATTACTTTACCTCCTAAATGAGAGAGTGAACGTATATTTGTTTTATGTTTTTGGCTCAGTACTAAGCTAAAAATGTACCTAGTGAGAAATATGATTTTTTACGCAAACCTTAACTGCGCCAGTGCAAGCTCTACTCATTGGGATGAACTTAACCGAAATACTGGTAAGATTAGGCAGTCAGGGCCTTACAGACACGTTGTTTCCTACGCGGAAACTAGCGTGACCCGAGAGCGCAGTAAGGGCTTGATTATACAACAATAAAATAACTTCCTTTATTGGTACGGAGGCTGTGTAGTATGCGTCGTTGACGAGGCTTAAAGCAACGCCCCTGGTCCCCTTGAACCAGAAGCCTGCCCCTCGAGGACATTCAAGTCAAGAACTTGATAAATGAACGTATCTCTTTTCTTATAGACCTTTATTCTGTCCATAATGGATGCTAGTATTTCAGATGAATTATATAGTACTATGTGAACCAATCAATGGACGAATGATAAAAATGAAAGCGTTTGCTTTGAAATAACCGTCTTTTCGATTTAGTTTCCACTTGAAACGCACTGTACCGGTTGACCCCTCCACGTGTCCTACGGCGTACCCGCTCACTAAAGCGTGTTTTCGTTGTTCTACGGTGCGGTGTCGCCAAGAGGAAAAGTACCCCCGGCATTAACATAACGTTTATCTAGCGTACTATACTATTTACTGCCAGCAGTGCGCGTTTTAGATTTGCACAAATTATACTGTTCCAGTACGGTTAGCGTTGGTCGCAGAGATCTGCAAACAGCAAAATTGTGAAATCCATAGATCTACGGCTGAGATCATTGCTAATAAGATCCTTTAGAGTTTTGCTTGCTTTTTTCGAATAAATCGAGTATTGCTGATTAGCAAAACGAGGGTAGTAATGTAACGGCAGGTACACATATGAGCAGATTTATGGGGAAAATATATTAAACGACATCAATATATAACGCGGCGTGTATGATAAATTAGTGATAATCGACATAATTGTTTATAATCTTTTTGGACCAGCATTTTTCCCACAATGTCTAACTCCTAAGCACTGATGTTTATCGAAGTAGCACTCTTCCTATGGATGCTGTCCGCTGTTTGTGCGCGAGAAACTTATATCTATACGGGACTGGGAAAATACTTTGGAAAATAAATACACCATTCTATACACACTCTGTTCGCTGTCTATGACAATTCTATGGTCTCTAGTTCTTGAAGTTTTTGACTCGGAATGCGTTTCTTCGAATCTGCGCTTCAGAACAGCAGTTATTTTTTTATAAGTTCGTGGTCTCATATACACATACAATAAAAGGGTAGTCTTATAGAATTTCAGGCGTTGGAGGTTCTCGTGCGCTTGGATGCGCAAAAATAGAAGCTGAAGGTGCTACGAGCTTGATCAGAATCGATATACAATTACAAATATCTGACGCTAAAACACTAATGAAGATGTTTCGTCATATGCTGTTAGGCCGTTCTGCTAACAGGGGTTTCCGGCATCGAAAATGACGAATTCCGTAGTCATCAGGACATCTAGGCCAACCGGGCAGATGTTAGTGCCATTAGCGAGTTGTTTTAGACTTCGCTAACAACAATAAATGAAAAGCAAGGTTAAAGGTTTTCATTGAAGAACATTAATCAGTATCCTTTATGTCCTACTGGACCGGAACACAATCAGGACATCACCACAGGAATATTATCGTCTTCTGGACGACCGTTTAGTCCCCCCTCGCTGTACTATATCATCTCATAATTTTAACTTCAGTTTTTTCATATCATAAATATGATTTGGTGACGTAAGAAGCTAGGGTTTAACTTCAGCAGGTGAAATTTCACTTTGCGAAATTAGACAAAAATTCGAGCTATCACCTTGCTACAAAATTATACTTAGAGATAACAGGGTTCACCCATTTTTAATACATTTCTAGCCTATCAATTATCCTTTTCAACCATTTTACGATACAAACACATATGTTTTACCATAAAATTTCGAAGCAATGCAAAACTTTTTTTTTTTCGAAATTATTCTTCCAGTATCGGGGTACCAAAAATAATAAGTGGATTTATGCTACAAAGATGAGACCATCCCCCAACCACCTAAGCTTGGCACCGAGTCGCAAATGACCGAATTCTTCAAATACGCCATCAATTTCACCTAAATAGTGTTCGTTTCTTCTTAATGCCTACAAATAGAATGATATTTCACCTGTGAAGTATGTTATCCAATAAGAGTGTACGTATTAAAAAAGCTTGCCCAGATACAGTCAGCTCGTGAGAAACACCTAATTGGTTTCGAGGTTGATAAAAAGTCCACCATTTTTTAGTCTTTCATTATCCTATTGCGTTTTGCTTCTATGTATAATTGACTTCTAATCTCGGTACAAAACCGCCAGTGATGCTGTAGTCTTTGAGATAGTGTTTGTGACGTTTATGCATATTTTCACTTTTGTCCTTCAGAATTATGAAGCATTTCATATGCAAAACCCTGGTCCTAATTTAAAAAGAGCTCTCAAGCTATCAACATCGGGATTTCCCGGCGGCACAGACACTCTAAGTTGAAATGCTCACCCTCAGTGAATAGTTTCGTAAAAATAGCCCAGTTCTCCGCTTTCATTTCAGTTTGATGTTAGGAACTAAAACTTTCGAAATCATCTATTGTTCTAGTTGGTTTCCAAGCGCATCGGACTCGCACACCGCGGGTTGGGGTGAGGTGCATGAATCCTAGATTTTGAGGGTCTATCCAAATACTATATTTCTTGAGGTTTAGTCCTTCATATTTCGTGCTGAAAGTGATAGGTGCTATAGGTAATATCAAGTTATCATATTAGATAAATACTACGGTAAAAAACATTTACAACAGAAAGCGACATGGCGACGCATGTTATTGAATCAGACCACATCGCAGTTCTCTAATAATGGCAAACGAGGACTCAGCAGCTTGTCTTTCAACTATAAGTGTAGCTGCCATCGGAGTCATGATGATTCGAGTTAGACGTATGAATCACAGCATTGGCTTTCTTTTGAAATTGTTATATATCGGTACGAATTTTGTTGATTCGTACCTTAAAACAGATCCGTGGAACACAATCAGTACTCATATCGGTTAAGCCCGAACTTCTCTCCCTAACCTTTTGTTAACTGGTCGCCCAAGTGTAACACAATATCAGCAAGCGCAAACGAAATAACTTATGACACAGGCAGAAGTTCTCCAGCTGCCGCAGGAACGCTGAAATGAGCTATATAGTCTACCCCTATTAATTAACTCAGTATTTTCCAGGACAATAGGCTCCTGCGCGGCATTAGTGTTTAACAAAAAAAACCAAAGCAGTTCCACTGCCCTATTTACCTTTGCTGGTAATAGTGAAACAGCAGAGCTTCTCTTTTGCAATAGCATTAAATACATATAGCATACAAGCTGTACAATATGTGCCCTTGGCAGGTCATACAAACCGAAGCAATCTGTCATTCCGAAGGCCCAGGTTGAACATAATCTGGGGAAATGGTGGCGCCTAGATTGTAACCCAACGGCACTCAGTTGCCTCCGAAGCGGACTAACGAAGTTACAGGTTGACATTTTCAGACGCAAGGCTCATTCGGTTATCTTGGCGTAGAGCAGCCGGTGCGAGTCGAACTCCAAATTAGAAGGATTTCAAATTCGTAACAAAAGAACTAAGCACTGAATCCATGAAGGCTTTACGCCGTTAACCTCTGCCGTTAAATTTCGTTCCCGCTTGAATTCGCACTGACGGATTTGTTCACGCGCTCAAATTAATTTCCCTTCTCGCTAATTTACCATGCTTTCTGTAAACGAACAGCGCTAGAATTGCTTGCTTGGTATAACAGCACTAATCCTTTACCGGCCCCTGGAACGCTCATTTTTCATCATTTATCCGGAATAGCACCGCAATCCTTCCCAAATGCAAATTCTGCGAGCCGCCAGCTACGGCTCGCGAATCGTTGCCGTCGTATCCTCGTGCTTCCAATGATGGGCACTGCCAATGCAACGACGAATAGATACATTGGGCTGCTTTGGGTTGGCACACGGAAATTGCGCGTTTCTAACTTCATAACTTTTCACTGAGACTATCCTTGGTAACGCCTGTGGTGTCCTCAACGTTACGCGGCATGTAGGTTGTCCCCTTTAGAAACATCTCTATGTGAGGCACTACCCAATTTTCCGACAGCACTCGCTCCGCGGCGAGTTCGTACCCCTTGACCCATTCCTTCACTAAGGTCCGAAGGGTAACCCTGTATATGAGGCCGTCCTCAACGACAACAGAATATTGCAGTAGTATATATATATCTGTCGTCCAGAGAGGCGTGGTTAGCAATCACTCCTGTGTGGAACTACGTCACTTAATTGACCTATTAGCTCGTTCATTTAAAAAGATACTTGTAATTAACCCTTACTTTTCGATTAATCCTTTTTCTTTTCGTAAGATTTCTTCTTTCCGCATTTGGTCCAAATCGTCATTTTAGTGAACTTCAAACCATATTCATAAAGTCACTGAAGTACGATGGGTCTAGAAACATTGATTGGGACTATCTATGGGAAATTTGTCCTAAATAATATAATAAATACATGTTATCAAGTAAAAAAATGTTACTAAATAGGTGATGTTTATTCGTCGTTCATAAAAATTAATGAGCATGTAAACATTGTCAGAACGAAGCGGTTCGACTCACAGGGTCTGTCAAATCTGGACATTATGACGTTAACTGAAACGCCTATTATTTCTGCAGAAATGCGGACTTCGCCGTTTTTTATGTGGGAAAAACCTCGCAATCGGAACGACGTAACTTCAAGGTATTACTGCGCAGTGTGTAAATCAGTAGGCCGTATAAATTATTCCTGACTTAGCGCTAGTAATATCTGAATGCAATTTATATCGATTACTTTGTGTATCTTCAGTATACATGACATGCCGGATAAGGTAAGGGTAAACATATGTCTCTTTGTTTTGAACCTATATTACGCTAACCTTAAGTACCTGTTATATATTGGATCGCTAAATAGGCAAAACGTTCTAATCATTTGTAGATCGAGAGACAAAAACTTACTTTTTTTTGTAAACCTAAAGATTTATGCAGCGAATCAATTGAAGAGCTTAAACACTTCAGACGCGATTGTTGTAGAGGAAAGTGCTTCTTAATGAAGAAGTTTAACACAATGGTTAGCCCCTTATTTGGCCCTTAATAAGTATTGCCAGTATATATTTCTCATTCTGGAATCAGAACAATGGGCCGAGAAAGCACCACATTACATTTTAAGCTAGAAAGAAGATGATCAAATCGGCAAGTAGGCAAAGCTATAATCTTCAGTCAACTAAAATATATGGCATACTGCATACGAAGAGCCTTTCCTTAGAAGGCTTACATTATGATTGAGTTGATAGCCACTTAATCTTTAAGCAGCGGATACGCTGCCTGTAGTATTTGAACTCTGTTTGCATTTGAACGGGCTCAGTGCTGCCTGCATGTAGGCCTGTGGGTCAGCAACCCAACCAGATTGCTCGGTTGCTCAGTGGACGCCTCATGATTTTTGCCACATTAGGTCTCACACTTTTCGCTTTAATAAGGTTTATGAAACTCTGAAGGACTGATGAAGAAACTCTGAAGGATCTATCGTTGGCTTGAAGTGGCAAAGAGCACGAAAGATATATTCGACGTTCAGCTCATGGTACGTACAACTTCAATGTAGATGCGTGTCATCGAGTACCATCTAGAAATATGATTGAGTTTAAGAAAAATTTGTTTAAGATCATTTCGACATTAAGCGCACTAGTAATAGCAATACTGGCGCCCACTAGCGCTAACATATCCCAGTTTTGATTACAAAAAAAAAAAAAAAAAAAAAAGAAAGAAGAAAAAACTATTAAGAAAATAAGAAAGCCGGTTCACTGCGAAAAATCTGTTTCGGCTGAAGCAAAAAAAACACTGTGAACGGCCAAGCATGGATGTTAAGAAAGCACAACAATAGAGAACAGTTTGTCTTTTATTGATATGTCTATCCATATTTTTCGAATACATTAAACTTTAAGAGGATCGCGGAACTGATACCACACGTGTGTAATTTCTAAAATGTCTAGTTTTGTTAAGTTTTTTGTTTTTTCTAAAGGACTGCCATTACGTTTAACTTGAACTTTCATGTTGTTAACGTGATCCTCTAAAGGCTATAGATTCTCGTGAGAAAAATTTACTTTTGACTTGGGTTATCTTTATAGCACTATGTAAAGTTCTATAACGACATCTACGGCAAAAGTAAAACAATCGCCCTAACTGCATCTACTACTATTCGGTATCTCGAATTCTGTAAAATGTTATTCTTATTTATTTGTTATTATATTTGTAAAAAAAACGAGTGATTTAGCCCCAGTTTATTCATTTGCGATAACCCTATTACAGGCAAATTCTTAATATGCTTACCTAATACTGATGTACAGATGAGAATTCGAAAATAAACATGCACTGTACTAAACTTTCAAAGTTAATATTTTCACAGTCACGGATCTACGGATAGCAATCTTGCCACCCTGGGTATGGGGGCTAAGTCAAACGTCAACCAAGGAATATGTAAATTGAATGAGTAATATTATAAACGTTTATTTCATTGATAGGAAACATTTAAAACTATGGCATCATTTGCGTATCGTTTGTATTTGCATTGAATAGTAAGGATAAGTTGTGCCAAAAGTCTAGTCAACTTGAAGAATTTGTGTTTTTAGATCATAGATGTTTGCGGTACGCAATAGGAAACCTAGTCAGAAAGAACCTTGCAGTTGTGTGCAAACTCTTTTCCTCGGTAAAACTTTTACCTTCTATGAGCAATCGCATACGACCCCAAGTAGCCTGCAGAATCTATTATAGATTTACTTCAACTTTACCTACTTCGCAAATATTAATTAAAGTAATTCGCTCTCCTTGCCGCTATCTGCTCCTGCTTTTACCTGCTCCAGGTACTAGTCAGCCACGTAAACAGTCTGGGGCTTAACTGTCTTTCCGTTTTGGGGTTCAATTTGCATCATAGCATGAATATGATAGCTATATGATAAGCATTGATAGTTACAAAAAAAAACATTTCTTATTCGTTGGTTGCATCCAGAAACAAACCGCAGTGTGTTAAAATTTTGGTAGGCGGTTCCATTCGGCGTAAACCTCTCTATTTTAACTAAGCTTCCTTAAATGCGGAACGGTTCAGTTCTGTATGAAAAAAAAAAACAATTTGCTTCGATGTTTTTAGAAGTAATCTACCTTACTTTTAACTTAGTTGTTTTCAACTAAAACTAAAACAAGCCATTACTTTTATGAACCCTTATTTAAAAACACTGCGGTAAAAATGTTTGGGTTACCTCTTTTGTTGCCCTTAGTATGAGGCAAAGTCAAACAGTAGTTTCTCTTAAATACACGACAGCTGAACTGATTTGAACTACAACCAAAATCAGCCAACGACTCAGTTACGAAGACACATTTTCATTCAATTACAGTTAAGTTATCATCGAACTTTTTCAAAGGTGCTTCATAATAATAATATATCATCCTTTTAAAAAAGGGTGTATAGAGGCAAGGTTTCACTGTCACTTAACCAACTAGCATTTGATTATTTACTTACTTGAGCGTATGGCAGCCGTCTCCAATAGTTTTCAACGTTCGACAAAACCCGATCCGTCACAGCGCTGAGGGGCCACTAGGGATTGAGTAAGCAGCTTGAAAGCAAATATTTTAGAAATAAACAGACTACTTATTTTGCTTGTGGGAGACGGCATAGACTTTTCAACACTGACTTCCAGCATTGGATACCGCCAACTCTTCCGCCAAATGTGTCTTCAACGGTTCAATGATGCTTGTACCGTTAGCAATGCCAACAACACATATATATATATATATATATCCTTGCAGAAAATAACACGACAAATCCAAGACTGGTAAGACACCCTATGTAAAGGTAAAGCTAATTAAACGCATATTTCAGTAAAGAAGTTGCTTGGTAACAGGTCAGCTGTGGATTCCTATATTTTTATCAAAATCAGAAATAGGTACATGTAATAGATCAGAATGTACCGCTGTATAGAAGAATCAAATTGAAGGCGTGTTCAACCTTTAAGTGGTAGCACTACAAGAAAAAGTAAAATCTGATCTAAGCTCTTCTATTGTAATATTGGGTTGCTGGAAGAGACACCAACCGTTTGCAAGCCAACATTAATGCAACTATTCCTTTATACTTCAAAATAGTAGTACTAGGTGAAATATCCGTCATTTTCGTCAACGACCTTTCGTAACTTTTGCGGAAACGTGATAACCCCATGGAAAACTTTTGTAGCAGCTGATTTTTGCATCCATCTCTCTATTCAAACCAAATTGACACCTTTAAGAGGGTCCTGCAGAGATCGAGAAAAATTACAGTCTAGTAATGCAAGATCCAGACTATGCGTCGGATGCAATAAAATACCTTACCGAAGTTCTGTCTACTTCTGTCGATAGCTAAAATTGGACGTGGTCGGATACTGTCGTGATGGAAGACGACGCCCGTCTGTTTCATTGATTTCGGCCTACTTGTTTTCAATGGCTTGTCGTTACTTGCGAGCCGTTGATAGTAAAGATCCGAATCAATCGTTTTGTCAGACGACAGCATCTTATAATGCACGATTCCTTTCCAGTGCCATCAAACACATACACACGTCCTTTTCTTTAGCATCGATCTAATCTTCGCTATAGATTTTGCCTAGAGAGCATTTTTTTTAATTGCACATTTATTTTTTTGACTGTTTAAGAACTTCCTTAATTTCGTTGTGTTCCTGTGGAATTTTGGAATTAGAGATACAAACGGCTATAATCTTTTGCACTTGTACATCGGGTTTTTTTTGTAGCCTATGTTCCAAACTGTTTTGGGGGTGGATGTTTAGTTAATTGACAAAACCTTGACTACTTACGTCCCTGTCGACCTCAAGTTTCACAAAATTTCATCGGCTTTTTCTGTGATTGGTCCACGACTGTGAGAAGAAGATTTCCAGCACAGAAGCATTCTTGGGCCGTTTCTGCCAATCACGCACCCTGACCATGACTAACAGATTTTCTTCTATGGACCTGGGTAACACTTGTATCCTTATGGTACTAAGATTGCTAAATATAAGGAATTTTTGCAAAAATTTTGCAAGTGGTCAAATCGCTCTATTTTAAGTCTGAGTGAAGGCAATTTAACAGACTCAGTAGCTCTTCTTTTACTGACAGAGTTCGTCTTTCAAATGACACTAGCATGGACATAACGCGACTCCGCTTACCTTGGATGTGTGATTTTTAAAGCAATCTAGCTAGAAAAAGGGTTAATAATTTTCCGAAAATCCAATAGTTATGTTTGGATTGAATATCTCCTTTGAGTACCCCATTCTCAGCATTGGTTAGCAATCGTATTGGAAAGCAGGCAAGAATAATCAATGTACCTATTCTTAAGGTTAATTGATTAAACACAATACAATTTTTGTTCTGAAGCTAAGGCTATGTTTTTGCTTTATAGTTAATATTTGTTAATAAGGTGAATGATTCTGATTATTATTAATTTTTTTTTTTAATCTCAATATTAACTCGTGGATCAATAAAATCTAGATTTTGACATTTACTTCTATTTTAGGCTGTTTAGGCACAATTACTGATTTTACTAACTCGTATTCAGGACATTCAAGCGTAGACAAAGGTAGATAGTGAACGTAAAAGATAGGTATAGTCACATATAATAGAATTGCTTCCTTCCTGAAGCCAGCTAGAAGCCCTCATGTCGACCCCGAGAAATGGAACACGACCTTAACAAAGCAGCAATAATGATCGGCGTGCAGCAACAATATTGTATCGAGTAGAAAATGGCACACAAAACCGTAAATACAATACAACACAACACAACGTAACCAATTTCAATTGCAAAACTGTCAACCGTAAACAGATAATGGACCAATGAATGATACGCTTGGCCATTGGTGGTCATCACACTGTCATGGTACAGGGGGATGACCGTCGATGAAACAGATAAGCGTCTCCCTACCTCAACGACGTTCCAGCAATCGTCAACCCGCTAAATAGAGTTCATACCAATATTCCGCCGGAACTGGTTTCGAAAACTTCTTATCCAAATTGGATCAGGTAACTTTACGAACTGCGCAAGTTAATATGCCAACAAGCTTGATCTCAGTCCGTGGATCTCAATACGTAGAACGCAGCTACGGAAATAACTGGGTAATGTAGGAAGAAAACAAGTTAGCGATTTCGACCCTTTCAAGATGAATGAATTGACTTGACTCATATTAGTAATGATGACATAGTCCGTGAGATAGAATCACGGACAGCGTTTTCGTATAGGAAATTGGCCATGTATGTGACAGGTTCTCTACATTGCTGTAGCGGTTTGAGCCTGGATGTACTGCTATTACGGCAATTGATGCGTGGACACATGTGGCCACGCAAAATGTGCTAACTCAGTCCATCTAGGAAGAATTTCCGTCGTAAAACGAGGCTTTAGTGGAATCACGGCATATTTGTATTCAGTGCTATAGGGAGTTTTATGTGCTTAGAGACACTGACATTTTAAAATTCGCTCTCTATGGCGATAACATATGCCCTGCATTTTAGTAGTATGTAAAGTGGTAGAAAGCCCCAGTGTATTCCTATCGGAAAGGTCCGTCTCAAAGAAGTGACATGGTTTCTTTTGGTTTGAACAGCGCAAAATTTCTTAAAGGTCAGAGAGGGAGGCATCAAGGCTTTATCAACGGGCAAAAAAATCTTGGACTTGGATGTTAGTCATACACGTTCTGCATAAATATTTCGCCCTAATAAGTAAATCACATATACTTATCATGTTTTCGGTAGATAAGACGATATTGCCTTCCGCACAAATCTTGCCTGTTTAATCCGTCGAATTTAGCAAAAAGGAAATTAACGCTCATATCTTGTATCACAAGACCTATGAACCTATTTTTTCGCAACGACTATCTAATTGAGCAATTGATTTCACATAGATTAGACCACCGCAATCAAATGCGGTAACCCACAAGCAGAGCAAATTGGTTTTGTGTAAGCAAATCGTTCACCTTCCAGGAAATGCACTGGGTTAATCGAAAATCTGGGTTTGAAATTCTCCTTTCCGAACCCTTTCCAGGTCGTCTAGCGGGTTTAAATAGTATTGGGTTGGACGAGATCAAATCATTCGTTACAAAACAAACCATAATGTTTCTTAATATCGGTGCCGTTTTCTTAGTGATAGCCATAGGCTTTGGTAGTAAGCTGGATCAGGATTATACCGACGTTCTGGTTGCCAGATGCAGAGCTCGTTGTCTTAAAAAGGTTAGAGTCAAAAATACATCACAATATGTTGATATATTTATAGGAACTATATATATATACACTATATTTTTTTAAACGAATGCATACTAATTATCTTTCACTAAATTTTTCTTCTTCATATGATTTATGATCGTTTCGTAGATGAGCTCACGGAACTCATATCGTAACGTCTCCCTGTTTTTGTTTTCAGTTTGTTACTCACGATCATAGCGGCAACTGCGTCGATACCTCTGAGTGCTGGCTGGTGAATATCTTTTTAAATGTGACAATCTAAATTGCGACAAGATAATTCTATCTTTGTGAAAATTGCTAAATAGCATTAGGTTCTTGAATTTTGATGGTAACAACATCTCTGTACAGTAGAGCTATCCTCGCGATAATTACTACCTAAGGAAATTCTCACAGAACGCCTTGTGTGACATATTTCAGTGCTGGGACACATGTCACATGTTCTACAAAAACTTTAAAGTATGGGGTCCGATGTGCAGTGAGGAACACGCTTGCGTAAGTAAAGTCTATTCTTTTTGAAACGTATTGTTGCCTACCTTTACGTTTTGTGTGCTAACGAGCATAATCGGTACTTAGATACCAACTTCCCCCAGTTCGTACGCAGGGTTCCACAAGTTTGGCAGGGGGCTAGTCGTCCGCACGGTTCGCAAAAGACAATAATTAACATCAATGAATAAAAAATATAATTAATTGTACGATACAAATTATATTGGCCGTTAACATCAAAATTCAGATAATTAAATAGCACACACACACACCATAGAACGAGCACTGATAATAAATGTAGCCAAGTGACCGCAAACTAATTTACTTAGACTTCGTATATTGCCAAAAATACAAACTAACCTAGGAACGATCAATTGAAAATATCAGAGACCTTTAATTTAATCCATTGTTTATTTTCTCCCGCAGTTCCCTGGCTGTCAAGAGTCCTGTGATTTCTACCGCTCGCACAGTCCTATAAATGAAACAGCGTCAACAAACCTGAACCTCACTCAGTCACTAAAATATAATTACATACAGGATAAAGATCTCGTTCACTTTGAATGGCCTACACCAGCTGGCTATAACCATATTGAACCTCTAGTTTATATCCTGGCTATGCAGGATCAACTAACGGCTGGCTGGCAACAACTCGAGCAAACGTTCTTTCAGAACTTCACTGTTCAGCCGAACCAACTTAAGTTATTCACTCGAATACGGCTCACCTCGTATAATTCTAACGGCAAAGTAGCTGAAGTTGAAAAGTTGTGCGCCGAATTTAATTTTGACTTCAATGACGAACGAAACAATCTCATGTTCCGTGATGAAAAACATTTCAGTGGCGCGGCGCGCGGCAATCAACCTGATATTTTACACCATGACCGCGTCGACCATTCTTGGGCAGCTATTGTTACTTCGTTGCATTATTCAACAAAGCATTTAGGAGGAGTGGACGTAAATATCAAATGGCCACAAATGTATCGTAGCGCTAAAGTTGTTTTTAAGGTCGGATGGAAGGAGGCCGATCCTACTTCTGAAGGCATCAGTCGCCTTTATACACACAGCAATATGGTAACAATAACCGTTCGGTCTAAACATGTCTATCTTGTGAACATCCGCGCATTCCTAAACGAATCACTTCGGTCTATAGCCCAAAGCAAGACTCTAATTGTCGATACAAACTCGGACATTTTGGGTGAGAGTCCACTCGTTAATGGCTGTCTAGAACGTATTTCGGTCGAATACGTAATCTTTATAACAGCTGGTCTGATCTACGTTATCATAATGGTTCTTTATATCTTCGTAAGCTTCTGGCAGCGGGAACGTAATTTAAATGCTGAATCGAGGAAACCACCATCGTCTAGTAGTCAAAACGAAAAAGGACCATCTCTAAATAATCGCTCTCTAAAACAACAGCTTTCATCTATGAGTGCACGAATTTCACAGGGCCCGCTGACTCCTAAAGGCCAGCATGGCTGTTTCATAGAAAAGCAGGTCTCATTTCCTTTTCAACAGGCTAATGGAAAAAACTCACATAGACCTTGTTGAAAAAATGTAACCCTATTCATACGTGTAAATGTTCGCCCATATCTAAGTCACTGATAATATATTACAATACGTTTAAGCTTCATGCTACATAGAGCTTAATTAGCCTGACAGATCCGAGCATTCATGTTAAGCGATGCTATGGACAATTTTCTCTGCCAAACGAGTCGAAACTCAATAAATTGTGTTGATCCTTTAACGTTGAAGGTTATAGTATAGTTTTTCCTGTAGTACTGTCAAAATTGTACTTTACATGCCTGTTTCCTGCAAAAAAAAAGTTCCTGTAAATAGAATATACGTTCGAGTAGGTCCACAACGCCTCTAAAAAAAGTAAAGAAAAAATGTTGCCTCTTTTCTACTACTTTTGATGACGCAGATGTGTGGATAGACAGGCATTGCTGAAGCAGTCCGGACAACGATTCAATCGGCGGCATGGCATAGAACATTTTGAACCTACGAGTTTTCCTAACATACCTTCAAGGCCAAAAATACAAAAAAAAAAAAATCAACGCTGCTAAGTTTAGATGTGAAAAGAAACAATACTTTGTATATGTTGATATTATATAAATGAGTTTCCCGACCAGCAAGACTGTAATGTATGCGTTTATGTATGAGAAAGTATGGTTATAATGCCAGTAGTTGTTCATATGTTATACTATTGTACTCCAATTAATCAGACGTTGTCAAGCCCCACTCACAAGTCATCTTTCGATTCAGCTATATACTCGACAACTATATGTCGGAGTTGGCAAGACGTTGACCCATACGTAGTTGTCTTTTATCCATTCGCATATCGTTATGCTCTCTGTCCGTAGAAGGTCTCCGCCGTGTTACGCGGAATCCTTAAGCTTCAGCGGAAAAAAACAAGGCAGGACGCTTTCCGTCCCTGCAAAAATAGACAGACGGTAACATTTGTTAACTATTAGTATTTGTATAGATAAAAGTAAATGTATAAATAAACATAAATGTAACTGTATGAAAGCATGGCGAGACATAACTTCGTGCAGCTTCAAATTAAGGACAGAAAAAAAGCTAAATAGGATTGTTACCATAGGTGGCCAATCATTGGGTAAATATGGGGGCTAAATGGGGATATTGGCAAAAAAGCGCGGAGCGACGATATGTTAGAACCACCTTTTAAAAGGGACGGAAATAGCAAGCGTCTTCTAAATGTTGCCAGGGCAAATCCTTTACTTTAGCTATTCGTTGCATTTAGCGAAGTTTGTAGTAGCGCAGTCTCGTGTAAATCTTTCGACTCAGATTCAACATGCGATTGTAGCAATAAAATACACGGGCCAGTGCAATCGCTCAGCTGGCGATCTGGGAGCGGCTCGAACGCAGGTGCCCGGTGAGGCTATGTGAGGTCTCTGAGGAGGGTAATCGAGTTGATACGAGCGCAGGAGCGGAAGAGAGGCGCATCAATGTGTCATGGCGGCGCCCGTGTCCCCTGAAGCGAACTCGGTGCCATTTTAAAGCAAAAGCAGCGGCAACAATTCCCTATGTATCCGTACCTCGGCACACTGGTGACTTGGTCAATCGTCAACATGAGAATTGTTATTTGTTAATCACTTGAAACATTCATACATGAGATCAGTATTAAGTATGTGTGCGAGTCGATAAGAGGAACGACGGAAAGAACAAGACGGCAAAGGCCAGCTGACCCATCGAATTTGTCCATTTTATAGTACTGTCTAGTGATCAAAAATTAACATGTGATTTATGTCGATCAATCGATGAAAAGCACACTTCCTTGACGGTAAGTGAATTTACCTTGATTTGTATTCTTCTCAAAGCTATAGGTAGTTCACAATATTTTGCCGGCTTGGCTCTCGAATGAGAGGAAATGCGTTAGTTTTCTAGTTAGAAATGAGAGGAAAAAAGTTAGTGCGTCAGATTTTTTCCGGTAAATGACTGCCGTAATCTTGCAATTTTGGCTGAGGGCAATTCTTACTGAACCGCAAACTTGTGTGTAAACGAACGAAAAGTACGACTTTGCTACGTCTCTTCGAAGTCCCATATAAGGGATTACTTATTGAAAAAATCGTACGATGGACTTCTTTGTTGTAATACTTTGTTAAACATCGGGCGGCTGGATCTATTTAAGCACTTCAGCAGTCGATGCTCTTAGCTTCTTTTCATTTAAGCTTTTCAATGTTTAAGCTTGAAAAATGAATTATTTTTATCAAACCAATTATTAAATCTTCTGTCCCTCTCTGACAAATATATCATATTAGCTCTCTCCTAAAAGCTGTTTGCGTAGAGACACACGAAAGCTTTTGTTTTCAAATATAGAAAAATTCATATACACTGTATTGGCCTGATAGAACCAATTATCTATAATTGGTTTGCATATAAGGGCTTAATCGGAAAAAAATTGCCTGAAAAACTAATAATATTAAATCGTCTGGGTAACATTTCTGTAATAAAATTAATTGTATTATTGCATTTGCTATAATATTTGCTTATAACATAATTTAGGCACAGGTGCTGTTTATTGTCAAAATGTATTATTCGAAGAAACGACCCGAAGATAGATAGATAGAAACTTCCACGTGAAGGATGCTCTTCATACTAATAAATGAACAAACAGTCAGAATAGCATTTGAAAAACCCACGTACAAAAAAACCGACGATGCAAAATTATATATTCGATTGTAGCTTTACTTTTTTCAACTCCACAAGAGCGCTAGGAGGTCAAGTGAGTCCTAAAGCGATGGACCATGGCTGATGGGAGGGGGGGGGGGGTGCAAAATAAGGATAAAAAAAGCTGATATTGCAGAGGAATGACAAAACGACTGATTGGAACTTCTTCTATTAATAAATAACAAAATTATAGCAAACCATTGAAAAAGTCGGCCGAAATTAGTACACAAAGGACGCCTCGTCTTCCACCACGACATAATACATCTTATGCTATCCAGCAAAAACTGAAAAAATTTGAATGGAAATTTCCATATGGCGGGTGACGCCATATAGCCCGGCGTTGAAACATCAGATTATTATCGATTTGCTCATATTCTCTTAATAGCGTTACTTTAACTTCGATGGCTGGAAATATCACTTCTGACAATTTTTCGCCCAAAAATACCAGAGAAATTCCATAATGATGGGATTGTGGTGTTAGCAGAGAAATTGCAGAAAGCAGCTGATCATAATGGCGTTTAGTTTAGTTATGTAATTTTGAAATGTATACTTGGCTCAAGTTTTACTTGAGAACAGTCTATTTTTTTCGGCCGATATTAATTATTCTAAAATCGGTTTCAATACTCTAGCTGAGTGGTAGTCTTTTGTGGAAGAGATAATCTCTATTCTTCCTTTAGAAGCGGTAATCGATTATTAACTTAACGCTTTCAGAGTACTAGGGATGACAAACGATTAACTAAATTTGCAACGTTAACGTTTCAAACTATAGTACTTGCGACAGTCACCTCCATACCTTGAGATCAGCACTATACATAATGCCATACATTCATAGACACGACAGTCAGCAAAAACAAAGTATTTTTACGGGTAGCTCTCCATGTGATCGCCAGCATCAATCATACTGCATCCATACGTCAAGCACACTGGGGGCGGGGGGCAATGCTGGGGCGAGACGAACCAAGGAAACGTTCAAATCTAAAGAAGCGTCGCAGCTGACAAAAAAGGTGACAGAAAAAATGCCGCCCACGGGAAGTGACAGCAACGATAAAAGTAAACATATCCAAAAATTTGTCGCTACAAACACAGGTTTAAGCAGACCAAACAGCAGCACTGGCAGATATGTGACATCGACCGCAGCTATAAGCTGAATCTAGATCTAAGCTCTGTACGCATCCTGCAATTGCTTGTTCTAGAAGGGCGGGCAAAACATTCAGTGGCGGGCGTTAAATTTTGAAATACTAGACAAACAAGGGGCATATTTGCAAGCAATTTATAGTTAGTTCGAAATGACGCATTTCAACCTTGTCCGATGGCCCGGCGAGGCGACACAACGAACATCTTCATGATGTGCTCCTGTCGCTTACAACTGTAATCTGCAGATTATGCAGTAGTCGACTAGATAACTTGAAGCGTTAGGTGGATAATTTGGAACAAAATACTTCTGCAGGTAGACTACCTATTGTCACTTTACATTTCGTTTACTGTATGACTTGTTCAGATAAGCTCCGAACCTCAGTCTGTGCGATACTTAAATAATAATGTAAACTAGTTACGGCATTAACATTTGCGGAAAAGGTTAAATTATTATCAGTGCTATGATATAGGCAGGCAAAAAAAAGAGCACAACTAACCCGAACCGTTTGCAAACGTATAAAATATCGCGATGTGTAATAGATAAGCGAACAGTATGTTGGGCTATCTAAAAAAATCAATTTTATTTTAAAACAGTCGAGCAAGCTCTTGCACATGCTCGTTTTGTAGTAGAAAACATCTGGACGAAAAATGTAATGATACATATGGAAGATCCAGTATCAATTATACCGGACTATACTTCGCTGATTACGTTTTGGTCTTCGATGGACAAAGCAAATTAGATGTTATAAGGCCATTGTATATCATTATGCTCCAGTTCTTAGTTCTGAGGGCCTATTTAAATGCATGTCCTGGCTAGAAAAGTCGAGTACATTATCTTTAGATGACAGAAAGTATCACAGTACGATAGTTGTGTTTAATTCTGAGCGACGTCCTCATTTGCCGGTATCAGAGCAGGTACCGCAACGACCAGTATTTTATGTTATAAAGGTTGCTGGTTCCCAAAAATGTGTTTACGACGAGACCACTAGTGGAGTAGAGGGCTTATTTAAAAGTGATACCGGCGTTCAATGCAAGCTCTTTCGAAGAGTATTTAGATCGGACCTAATCAATATGTTTCTGGTAGGCACATAGTCTAGATTCAAGACTCTGGATGAGAGGAAGTACTGCGTTTCGACTGAAGTTGGTCTTAATCAGAAGTTCTTTTTGTTTAGGTTGCACTCATAACAGAGATACACAGATTTGTGCATTTGTTATACAAGACCACGCCTATGAAGTGAGTGAAAGATTACAAGACTCAATCAGTGCTTTATCTTGCTTGACGACGCCATTGATTCAAGTGTTTTACTCCTTCGAGTGTGATGAGGAATTACCCATTTACAATTTGTTTTCGCGCGACTGAGATCTAAAATCGTCCTACCAATCCTAGCCCTTACTAGTAGGGAATCATTTCGACGCGGGAAGTAAGGGGTTATAGGCTTGGAGTGGATCACTGTATGTCTGCAGCTATATTCAGAAATATAACAGAGCTATGCATAGTCAAATGGTGTTTGTTTCAACAGTAAATCTATAATGACTCCAACTAGAAGCCTATTTTATAAGGTGTGGATTTACACCGCAGTTCACTCTCCTACTATATATATATACACATGTGTATATGCAACATATTTTTCGTTATCAGTTCTAATATAAGTGGAAAGTATCTGTGCCCGACAATCCATGCGTTACTTCAAAAATTATATTGATTAATTTTATAGGGATCCTGGCTGTCCAGACGTATTGATTGCGCCTTAAGATAATCTCGCGCACGAAGTTAGTTACACCGAGATGAAAACTGATTTGTTAGGCCTCCTGATCGACGACAGTGGTCGGGACCCTCGATTTATTGGATATCCTTTTGTTGATTCACCTAAATACATTCTGGCCATCTCGGCCGCCTACCTTGCGTTCATCTTCTATATTGGGCCGCGTTTTATGCGCGATCGGAAGCCTCTACCTATAAAGCCGCTCATTCGGATCTTCAACACCTATCAGATAATTGCAAACATCTCCGTCGTCTGCAGCATGAGCTATCTTGCTTTCTACAAGGTAAATTACATTTTTGACTTTTCTTATTTTTACGCTTTTATTCGACGTAAGACACTTTATTACTATGATAATTTTGCTATACCTCCAAAATGTTATGCCTCCCCTTTTATTCATTTTGAAAATTTCGTTTCGTTCGTCAATGTTTCCGAGGTTGCGCAGTTTACAATACATAAACATTAGTTTTCGTCGAAAAATGGTTGATCCAGGTCGAGAAGACAGCTATTCTTTTTCATGTTGACTTCATCCAAGGCAGTGAGAATCAACCCTTCTACATTATCAATGTCGATCATCAATGATCTAAATCCCGGTCGTGTTTTTACAGCTACGTTACTCGATAATCTGCGAACCGCCTGATGCTAAAATGGACATTGACTCGCTGCGGCTACATAGAATCGGTTACTATTATCTCTACGTGCGGTTGTCCGATTATTTTGACACGGTGTTTTTCGTGTTAGCCAAAAAGCAGTCACACGTTACGTTCCTGCACGTATATCATCATCTCTGCGTATGTTTGAATGGCTGGCTGTACATGCGGCAGGGTGAGATAACTGTTTGTGAAGAACGCTTTACTTCCACCTCATTCACAAGAAACCTTAATGACGCTCGACCTACAGCAAAGGCCAACGAGTTTCTTGTCCAAATACATCCGTAACTATCACTGAAATGGCCACTCTTAAATTGACCCCGCTCAATCTGTATGCGTCTGTATCTTAAAAACGTCTTTATTGGATATAATCAATCGTCATCCATCCATCCATCCATCCATCCACGTGAGATAGGCTCGCTTGTGGTAAACGAATGGAATTAGAATCTATACACAGTTTATTAATAACAATGCTCAATCAGTCAATCAGTAATAGATATAAACATGGAAAATGTCAAACTTTCGCTGGATAGATGCCCCTGCTAAGTCGATTCTCGTTACATTTATCATTTCAGGTTGGGCGAACATCGGCGCCCTCGGCGGTCTTATCAACGCGTCCATTCACACAATAATGTATATTTACTTCCTGTTGGCAACATTTCCCACGATGCGTCGCCATCTATGGTGGAAAAAGCATTTAACGCTTTTACAAATGGCTCAGTTTATTGCAATGATCTCACAGTTCGTCATCGTTTATTCACAGCATGACCACTGCGGCTACCCCAAAGGGGTTCTAATCAACGGTCGGTATATCGATTTTTCGAGCATAGCTGCTTGTCGTAGGTGAAGACAACAAAGCAATAAGGCCCGTCGTACCAATATGGAAGCAGTGCAAGGGCTTCCATATTGGTACGCTAAAAACACAAAAAAACGTCCAGATGATCTAATTATTTGGGACGTCAAAGCATTCTAACCTCGTGTCGAATATATTAAACATATGGCGTTACTCTACAGGAAATGGCAAATAATGTCGTTTGTTGATCATAAAATATAGAAGCCCTCGTTTCGTATATATTATCATATTATATATACAGGGTATTTAAGTTAAATTAATTGTTATATATATCGAATAGATGATGTAAATAAGTTTATATATATATTAGTCGAAATGTTTTGAATACTGTTGTTCAGGCAGCAAGGCAGGGTCGATTTGATGCAGGCCATCCATATAAGCTGACACCGTCGGTGGATTTTACCTACTGATTATTAATTGGTCCCTTGTACATCCGTCTATAATAGTCCGGTTCTCTAACTAGCAGTGGTACGGAAAGTATTACTATTATCTACATTTGGACGATTCACATTGCCATCAACTAACCTAAATATATCATGTCGTTCCTGCTCAGGTATAATAAACGTGCTCATCATCTTCTTACTATTCGTGGCCTTTTATATCAAGACGTATCTTCGATCAGAGGGCAAGATTACCAAGGTCCAATGAGATACCGAAGCTCCTAAATATATACGTGTACGAATTTAGATATACGGTATAGATCAGAACCGCTTTAAAACAGGTTTTGTAGTAACTAATTAATGAACTAACGACCTAGTCATGTAAATTCATATATAAGAAAATTTTGCTCAGCCATTTTGGACAATGACATCACTCTTAATAGAATAATTTAAAAAAAAAAAGACAAAGGGGTGAGAAATGCTCGTGTTTGCTTACCCTCTACAAAATAATACATAAGAGAGAAACACTCTAGTGACATATAATAAAATTATGAATGCAATTTTAATAATTCTGTGTTATTACTGAGGCTTTAAAGATGCTGACAATTCGGCCAGCCGATTTATTCGACGTAGCGCCACACGTTTTTTACAAATTCACTTGAGGAAAGTAATTACTTCTTGAAGTTATGCCATGTTCTCTTCTCGGCGTGTTGTCTATTTGAACGTTTTCCTTTTCCGGTTTTTTTGTAACGAGTATTTTTCTTTTAACGTTTTTTGAAGATTTACTATTTAGGCGACAAAGGGAACCTCTTCCATGTCAGCAGTATAAAACAAAGGGTCCCCTTCTGACATATACTACAGGCTTCTTTGGAATAATAACGTTTGCTCTTAAATGCTTTATTGAACGTGGATTATACGCCAGCTAAATGTGCCACCAATCGATCACTTTTTGATTGACCATTTGCCCCTAGGTGTTTCAGTATTGCGCGCCTCATTGGTTACTGGCGACCGATTAACAGTGAACCGGCCCATAGTCAATGTCTATATATGCGAACTTTTTCATTTTTATCATTATTAGGAGTTAATTATTTTTTGAAAATCGAACACCAAATGGATATCTTATCTCTGACATAGAGTTGTGTCACCTGTACCTGGCAATGCGAAAACCTTATCGAGTACCTACGTGTTGTAAGATCTAATAGTGCAATCTGAGTGAAGTATGATTCAGAAATATCAAATTATGTCCTGTGATAATCCTGCTGTCGAAATGTAGAGGTGAAAGGGTAACGGAAATCGTTTGAGTTATTGATGAATGTTTTACAATCAAACTGTCATAAGGTCTAGCTTCACCGAAAGGAAGTAACATGATAATAGCTCACACAGAGCCACGTTCTCGCATCAAGAGACATTGGCTTCCGCTTGACGCACATCCTCATCACTAGCGAAAGAGACAACGCCATTGGAGTAACTTCAGAATTGGTTCTGATGAAGTTGACATAAAGGTTCGAAGGTTACAAAGTTACAATATTGCACTAAACGGTTCACTTGCTTATTAGCTAGAAATAAATAAACACGCTATAACAATATATATATACATATATAATATATACAATATAAGTATTAACTTCAACATGATTCATGAAGCGACTCGAAGGCGGTGCGAGCGTCAAATGATCCAACTTGTCATATGCATTTACCGACCGATAAAAGGCCACTCTTCTGATTACAGAGCTGAAAAACAAATGAGACCAATCGCCAAATCTTTTTGCATCCTTTGTTTAAGCGAATGAGTTTGCGTAGAAAGGTCTGGGATCTCTTTCGGAGAAGTCTGAAATCTGACCATTTTGATTATTTCTGTTAAGCGCATTTGCGGGACTAAAATTTTGCTGACTAGGTATTACGTATTCCAGCTGCTATTTGAGCCATCGCATGGAAGGGGCAGATTCCGAACGGAAATCCTGTTTGTCTACTCAGTGGTCAGGGCTGATACGGAAGAGATAAATGCACCAATGCACCTGCCAGATACGCTCGCTCGCATAATGTCTGTGAGAGAGCGATCTCAGGAATCAGGAATCGATTGGAATTAGATAGCTTTTGTTATATACGACACATTGACAAGTAATGCTTTGTTATATTGTGCAGAGTGTTTAATTTTTTCGAGTGTTACTAACGGTATGTCTTTTTTTCCATTTGATGGGCCTGATATTGTACATTTCCTGCCCAACTGTACTATAGAAAATAATGTGCTTTTCAAGTTTATGCTGCTTGCTAAAGACAAGCTTCTTCTTGCTTTGTTGTACTTAAGGAACGACGGCAGAATTAGAATAAATAGGACATAAGTATACAATAAGGAGTCTAAGTTAATAGCGTTTGTTTCAACAGTGAACCTACATTTTTCCTAACTGGAGACTTGTTTTTTCCTAACTATAGACCTTCAAAAATTTCTGTTAGATACCCGCACATAGTTTGAGCAAGTTGAAGTGTTGTCTGATACGCAGCTTTGGTGCCACATCGGATCCAAAAACAACACAATGATCTAGGGTAATGTTTGTACGAACTAATAAGTTATCGTACCAACTGAAGTGCAACTTTAGTGTAATAAGCAATATGTCTCCGATTTAATTAGTCAGACACTTTTTAGTTATTTGTAGCTTAGTCAGATCGCCGATTTATTGCTCGCGGCACTCCCTTGGTGGTTTTGCTAGTAAAGTTGTATTGTGAGTTTTGGCAAATATAAGTCATTATAATGTACGTCAGCGTAGACAACAAAGCGGTCAACAATAAACAGCTTGCAGAATATGACATTTTCCATCTTTTCCAAATGTCCATTAAATGTCTTCTCGAAATCAAATGATACACCAGTGTGCTGGGTACTCATTGCTTAGGAAAGACGACAGAATATACGTGGTATGAGAACGCTATGTAGAGAAGAGTTTGCACTGGTCGGTAGAATATTGCGGCACCCAGTGCAGTGCTTTCGTATGGCGCAGAACAAGAACTCTCGATCCTGAGACAACTTAACGCGTGCAGCCGAGTTCCTTCGTGCGATTTTCACTAGGATACGATTTTCGATGTCGAAGAAATTACCCTTATTCTTAGTGTAACAAAGGTGGCCCTGATCCTTGACGGAAACAGGACAATGATATTATGGGATATTATTGTCGAGAAGCGGCAAGTAATACCTGAGAGTTAGATGCTTACTTTAAAAGATTGTCAGAATATCTTCGAAAAGTTGCAAATGGAGTCAGAAGGTACAATACAGGTTGGGCTAGGGGATTGATACCGGAAGGTACAGACCTTCTGACAGTGGTCTTTTTTTCCTTTTTTTTATTGTTGATGTTTTTATACTCGTTTTTATGGGAAAAAAAAAACATCATGCGATTTGTCTATCACAAGCAATGCTGGCGTATGCGGCAATGTGACTCACACATTAAAGCATTGTGTACTCTTTGAGGGAAAAAGGAGAAGTTGCACAAAGTATAGAGCACCCATTTAGGGCAGAAACCATGGTAGAGTCGATTCGTCAAACAAAGTGAAGGATGTCGTAAAGATAACGAAAGAAGAGTGGCAGCAAGTGGTACAGGCATACAGTAAATCTTTTCTGAGCTTGGCATTGAATCATGTACAGAATTTCTCCCCTGGAGTTAAAATAGTATAAAAACGCGTATCTTTTAAGAATAGCGGAATGTGAATGCAGTAACAGCTAAACTCATACCAACCAGACGAATGTATGCATTTAGTGGGTACTGCAGTCGAAAGAATACTGGTCATGGTTCTACGGTAATATGGGACCATGACCAGCATTTTCGAGGCCGGCTATTCCTAAACGAAGTTTACAAACTAATGCTTCGGGAAGGTCTTGTGATTCAGCGCCACTAACAAAACCGAGTAAAAGGTAAACAGTGCTACAAAATCAGGACATTTCAGAACCGAAATAATCCAGGCATGTAAATAAAGGTTTCGTCTGCTTAGTATCTTAATAAAAATGTTACTTTTATTCTCGACACAGTTTTTTACAGACATACATTTCTCTATGCTGTGCAAACAATGACAAGCACGCAGTCGAGAAGGAAAAGGGTTGTACCAAGCATGCATCTTTAGTGTTCCATGATTTAATTGCAGAGAAAAACTCGACTTGCGGATGCGGTTAACAGATAAACAATACTGCTAAAAAAAAGAACACTTGAGGAAACGATTAGCTAGATATATAGGTAAAACACGCAGATACCGTAGTTGCAAGATGTCGAAATTACCTGTTGTTTTTCCTGACCAATAATAAATGATGCAGATTAATCGATGGTAATTTGTTTATGTCTCATATTAAGACATTGGCAAATTGAATTAAGATGTCAACTTGCGATTTTGGTTGAACACATGGACCCACAACACCTAGTGGCTTTTTGGGCATTTTTAAAAAAGAATGAAGTGAATAAAGAACTTATTTTCAAATTTCTAGCGTACACAAGATAGACGTTGTATTCTGTTAACGTGATCGCTTTAAGGATTATATTGACCATTTTTGTAGGAATCCTGGCTAACCAGACACGTCCATTGTGACCATTTTGGGCCATCTCGTGCACGAAGGTGGTTGCGTCATCATGAAGAATGATTTGCTGAGTCTTATACTCGACGAAAATGGCCGGGATCCCCGATTTATTGGATATCCTTTTTATGATTCACCTAAATACCTTCTTGGCATCTCAGCCGTCTACCTTGCGTTTGTCTACTATATCGGACCGCGTTTCATGCGCAACCGCAAGCCCGTACATGTGAAGCCGTACATTCGTATCTTCAACGCGTTTCAGATATTTGCAAACATACTTTATGTCGGTATGACGACCTATCTTGCATACTACAAGGTAAACCCTATACGTTACGTTTTCTAAATCGTTGATTACCTAGTTTTACTTAGAATGAACAGGGTAAAAAGTTCATGTTGATTCAAACAAACGTCACATCCTATTGTTCACATTGGTAAAAGTACGTTAACAAACAAACGTCTCTATCTAATGCACGCTTGACGACGTCTAAGCGCTAGATAAAGCCAATTTCCCAGCTGAAGAGCGGCCATCCCAAATAGGCGGCTCTTGGGCGCCTCCATTTAAGCGCGTTATACCTGTGAACATTAGAACCGCATTTAAATACATCCCATCGTTCGAAGAAGCGAATTGACTAGCTGAAGATTTTTTGTCACCTTTTCATTGTAAGCATTGGTGTTCCATACCCTAATTTTCTTTTTGCAGCTAAATTTCTCAGTCGTCTGCGAGCCTCCAAATATCAAAACGGATACTGATTCGCTGCGGCTTCAAAAAGTCGGTTACTACTACCTCTACGTGCGATTGTCTGATTATCTCGACACGATGTTTTTCGTGTTAGCCAAGAAACAGTCGCACGTCACGTTCCTGCACGTATTTCATCATCTTACCGTATGCTGTAATTGCTGGTTGTACATGCGACAAGGTAATATTGGTAATAAATTGATATTTGTTTCCCTTTTGTTCAGAATGACCTTAATCGCTTGGCATAATAGTAATAAAAAAAAAGGATAACTTGCTATGAGACGTTGTCTGCTGTAACCGAGTGGTTAACAGTTACCCATAAAACGGCCTGACAAGGAGCTGGCCCAAAAGCACTTCTCCTTGGATGCAGCACTGGGTAAATAATGGAAAAAAAAGTAAAAAAAATATGCAGTGCAAGCCCACGTTTCTGGTAGAGCAGCTCGAATGAATTCAGCTAAAGTAAAGGAGCAGGCAATGGTATCAGAAACAAGGTAAGCTTCATTTTATACATATATATAGTAAAAATTCAAAAAAATACCGCGGCTATCGTACACTCGGCCGCACTGTCTCGATGAGTAACATATTTAATGATTGCAGTAGTTAAACAACACCCCTTTACGCTTGCCATTTCAGGATGGATGAATATGGTCACTCTTGCCTACCTTGTCAACGCAGCAATTCACATAGTGATGTATAGTTATTTCCTGCTAGCAACTTTCCCTTCGATGCGTCCTTATCTATGGTGGAAAAAGTACCTAACACTTCTACAGATAATGCAGTTCGTTGCAGTAATCTCGCAATGGATGGTTGCGTACTCACAGCCGAACAACTGCGGTTATTCCAAAGGAGTTCTAATAAATGGTCAGTATATCGCTCTTTCGAGTATAGTTGGTCATCTTAGATATCTCTAGATGCTCAGTTAAAATTGTTGGCCTAACATTTATGTTGCCTAAAACGAACAGCCCACGAAATAGGCTTAACTTACTTATAGTTAAATTATATATGCGATGTGCGGTCGAATTAAATCAATACCTTGCACGCGTACCAGCCTGACCTCTACGTAGGGGGCCAGCATAGTGAACATTCGTTATAAACGACTATTCTATAATCCGCTTGTTGATCAATAGGCCACATATAAACATTAAAGACTTTTGTTCCTCTAGTGCCTTTTGAGGACCACTGACCATGTGCCTGATATTTGAAATCATATTTTCAAAACTAACTCGACTTCATTGTTCTTTTATCGCCCTTAACCAGGTATGATAAACGTGTTCATTCTGCTTGCACTATTCGTGGCCTTCTATGTCAAGACGTATCTTCGACAGGAGAGGAAAGCTATCAAGGCCCAATGAGATGCCCGAAGCACACCTACCTCGATATAAGTTCAAGCATATAATATATATTCATAATACCTGTAGCAGTTGGTCAATGGACTATTTCATCCGTGTGAATGAATCTTGAACAATGTTATTTACTCATCTCGGATGATTGTAGCAGCTGAAATGTAACAATGGATGGGTCAGGGATGCTGCCTTCTGCTTCTAGCTGGAACAACGAGTAGAACTCCATTTAGGCGCAATAAAAGAAAACGTTTTGTTCTAATTTGAATTATTCGATCAGAGAAAGACTGCGCAATGCATGACGCGATTCGTTCAAGTCCGTAACAAAGAATCTCTGCGTTTTACGCAACGACGAATCGTATTGAACAATTAGTTATTTTGATTATGATGGGTTTACATCTTTTTTTTTGGCGTTGTGCCATTTATGGCACCATGGAGCCGTAAATCCGCTCGGTTTGGCTACTTTGGCACGAATCACGTTTCTTTTCGTACTTGTAAAAATCCAATCCGCCTGGAAGATAGAAAGAGCTTAAAGTTTTAAGCTAATGCCGCAAAGTAGAGCGGCCTCCAGCTAGCATACATTCCGCGATTGTCCGCTCATGACTTTCTTGGGCTGAACGCCCAATGAAGCATCAACCGGTAATTTCCTATTTGTTATTTGTACACATCTGTGTACACATCTGTGACAGCTCTCAACTGCTATCATAGGTCGCTAGCAGAAACTGTGCCAGTTACAAATTTATGTGTTAATCAAACAAACATCAATTCTCATTATGCTCTATTTTTGTTCATTCTTTGAACCTCTCATTTATCATATAAGGCTACGTCCTAGTTTTTTTTCGTACAGTACCGAAACAGGCTACAAATCAGAACAAACGCTGCGACAATTTTACATATAAACACGCCATATCTTTCCCGGGCGTAACGAATTGGTAATACTGCGTAGACAATTCAGCTGCCTGCAAAACTGAGCACAAATTTCTTCTACATCTGAAAGCACGTTATCTTAGCGTGGCTTACAGATTTTCCAGGTGGTTACAACATGTGTCCGTGAAGACACGGCATCGGTTGGCGTTTCGTCAAGCAAAAAAGTTTCTCTAAAGACGTTGCTGACGTTCAATCCAGGACTATCAAACGCATCGATAAAAATAAAGGTCACTTGTGATGTCTTTCGCCCGCCGTGGACCAGCTGCCCGTAGCCTAAGCTTAATCTAGGCAGCGATATAGAAGTGGCAAATCGTAAGCGGAGATTCTGTTCTTGGTTGGTCCGTGATCAGGACTGATACGCAAAAAAAAGCGCTGCACTGTTCAGCCAGGTCCGTACGCGTGTAGGAAGTAGGCAACTGCGAGAGCCAGTCGGTCGAAATCGAATTTATTTTAGGACACAGACACGGCCAAGTAGCGAAACCTTCCTATATGTTTCTTTTCCAATATATTATTTTTTGAATTTTATCCGATTGATATTTAAGGTTTCGCAGCCAATTGTGATGTATTGTAAAAAAAATTGCGAGCTTTTTTTAAACATACGAATGTTCCTTGTGGCTGACCCGTACTGACCGTTTCGTATCTTGTTACATGCTAACGAACGTAAATTTACAGTAGATAAGATATACACAAGTATACAGTTATAAAAAACAGGCGGATGGCCAAGGAGTCGATTTACGGTTTAAATAGAATTCCTTTGAACAGACAACCTACAATTTCTGCACGATTATAATTTGAGGTTCCCGGCAACTGTAGCATAGCATAAAAAATTGTACGTCTTTTTTTAGATTTATAAGCGTCACTGCTAACAAACGATATGTAGGTACGAAGTATTGTTAGTACTTAAGCGTAATTGTTACGGTCGTGCAATAGATAACCTTACAGCCGTGCTAAACTTCCTCACGTGGTCCGTGCATGTTATGTTAAACCGCTGTCTGCTCCAGAGCGTGCTGCTTTCGAATCCGGTAGTCGACAAGAGATCGCGTGCACAAGACTTAAATACTACAGTATCATTTTTCCCAGTCAGCCTCTTTAATGACACAGGTGCGCCCACTTTAGGAAAGCTTAAAAGTAATGCAAAATTACGTGAGCCGTTTTTAGTTAGGCAAACAGAAATTCAATGTACGCAATATGTAAACTAGGAAGAACTACGGGTTTCGCCTCGTGCCCGTTTTGTCATTGATTCATTTAATGGGTCTGCTTCGTTAATGTCACGCCCACTCTAACGTAGTTTGTGGTTCAAAAAGCTTTCCTGCTGCGGTTACCTGTTCGGCTTTTCTGTCACTTTATTCGATACTATAATTTCTCATTTTGTATCACTGAGCCGTCAATTTGGCGCAGTTATTACTTCATCGTCGTAGTCGTTACTTCATCGTAATGATCGCATTACTCAGGAGAAGCTATTCTAAGTTCCCATAGAAATTACCTTGCTGCAAATAATCCATAATCACACTGCGTGAATCCTGTCGCCTGAAAAAATCATTCACGCAATTTTAAAATTGACAATATATTATTCCTTATTTGTTATTCGGCCAGCGGAACTATAGTAGCATAAACTAGTGCAATCACGCAGCACAAACTAATAACATTAACTCAAATTTCTAGACCGGAGTGTTCCGCCCATCTACTTGGAGAAAAGCTTGTGCTGTTTATTATATGCACGCATTTCTATAAATTATTGTGTTTGTTATTGATGATCAATAACATTATTCACTATGACTTTGTACCTGCCTTGGGCCGCGGTTGGCCGTAAGTACTTCTAATCCAGTAATTTTAACCATTTCCATCTATTGTATAAAGCCAAACTTGATTCTTCACAGTAAGTTCTTACGTATAAAGCTGCCTATTCCAGTCTACAATAGCCATCAAACATTTTCAGCAACACGAACAAAGTCAACTTACTGTGCTGCAAGTATGCAAAAAACACCAAGTTAATTATTTAGCTTTTTAGAAATGAGTTAACAAATAAATTTCTCTTACCTTATTTTTTTGGGCAGAGATACAATCTCGACGTACCTTTGCATAAATAATATATTTAAATCTGGATATTCGCGCCAAATATCTTCGACGTAACGAGAAATGAAGGTCAGAGAACGGCAGATGCTTGTTGCCGGGTTACGAGGCGCAATGCGTGTATTTCACGGTTTTCCTATTCATGTGCAAAGAGATTTTAGAACCAGGGTTGAGAGACGGCCTAGATCAGGAGTCGACTAGGAAAAAGTAGGCTCTGATGAAACGCCTTTTCAAGAATACCGCGCAGTTACATTTTCTGTATTTATTTAGATACATTTGTCAGTCAAAGAATGCATGATATAAATAAACGCCCTTTTTATGCTTTAACATAGATACTGCTGGCTCAAAAAAAAGCATTGAGAGTTCGGTTATGTGCCAACATGCCTCAGTGAGACCGACCCTCGTTTCTTTTGAACTGGCTGATCATTGGTCTCTATTTTTTTTACAACTCAAGCCGTTCAGTACGATTTTCGTAGCAATCTTTGTCAATCAGTTGATATTTTAAAATGGTCCAACCTAACCCGTATGAAACCTTTTTTCTGCTTTCTTCACGTGTTGACCCATATTTTCTCTAGCGGATCACCCAAATCGAGGACTGTCTTCCAGGCTTTTTCATAAAACACGAAGTCGTTGCTGCGAGTTGTACACTGACAGCCTGATTCTGAGAAGCCGTTGGCACCGCTTGTGCGTACTGGACTTCGTTTTAAACATAGGGCATCTTTCATTTTCGTTTTCCAGAACTTATTTACTTCAAAGTAGAGATTTCTTCTATATCTAAGAAGGCACAAATTCATTTTAGCGCGGATAACAGATCCTGTGGAACATTTGACCCACCTGTTTCTTAGGGCCATGTAAACATGAACAGTACACCTTTCAGGAAAAATACTTAGATAGTCCAACTTGATTTATATTGCTCAACCGATAAAAATAAAAAATTGGGATTTTCAAATATTTTTTTTTAAAACATATTGGTCCCATAAGTCCCGTTACGTCTCTTGGCACTTTGTCAAATATGGGAATTACTTAAAAGCGTCTCCTACTCCCAGTTCAAAGCATCTTTTACGAGGATTTAGATTCGATTATATGAATTATTTCCATGAAGCGCATCGTCCACAATAAAAGCTCACAAGTGAACTACTCGGCAGACCACCTGCCCGTACCCTGATTGATCTAGGCTTTGGCATGGAAGGGGCAGATCGCAAACGGAAAGCCTGTTCGTTTGACCTGTGGTCAGGGTTGATATAGAAGAAACCGATGCCCTTGTCAACACTACTCGCACATTTTAAGTGAGTGAGCAGTTGCAAGATCCAGCCAGTTGAAATTCGGCCAACCTTGCTAAGTAGTGAAGTTTTATAATATCACTTAGAATATTTATTTGCCGTGTTCCTTTCTTAATATACAGCTAGAAAAAAAAATAGGCTAGAAAAATTCTACTTACTCCTCGAGTACAATAAACCTATGATTTGCCAACTACAGATTTACACCTTAGCTCCGTGTCCATGGAACTCAAATGCAAGGATATCACAGTAGACAGCCTTATAACCCCACCAAACTTCCGCACGTAGATACGCGTGTGATATTAAACTGCTGTTGGCTCCAAAGCATGCAGGTGTCTTACTACAGGTAGCCAGTCAGCTTTGGAGTTACTACAGGACACTGCTGTACAGCAAAGTAATTCATGAGGCAATTACTTCCAACATAGGATAAGCGTATCGATGACTCGTGACTGCTTAGCCAATTATCAAGTGATATAATAGAGATACGCAACCAATATAGGATTCTGACGTAACGTTCGTCGGAATCAACATATTATAACATTGTCTGACGTTTGCACTGACTGTGGTTGCGACATTATGTTGCAGGTTATCGGGGGTAACCTAATTAGCCCACTGCAATATTTAACATAAGTAAGGTCGAGGCTCTCCAAATGAGCAGTCAACAACAAAGTTTAAATACTACAATATTGCTTATCCTTATGTCTGCCCACCCTGTTTGATACAGGCGCGATTTTTTTAGTCTATAGACAATTAACGTTTACGTTGCGTAATTATCCTAATGACGTTACGTCTATCTCATCTTAAATGAACAACATCCATTTCGACGTGTGACGCTCGTCCGCTACGGAATATCTCTCATGTGCTTTGTACGGTTACGCCCGCTGAGCCTGGGCCCACGGAGACGTTTACGCGTAAACTATAGCACTGTGGTACTGCGCGGCTTCATATGTATTTCTATCAATAATTCAAGCATCATACGAGATTTTATAAAGTGTATGTTGGGCTTTGTCTAAACAAAACACTACATTAAATATATAGTTATAGTTATTCTTGATGCTAATATTTTGTCAACCTGTCATTTTACATTGGTAACTCTACTACTTTGATGCTATTCTCTTATTTTCACGCTTTAGGCAATAATTACCCCGCCATGCTAACCTTGTTGTGGTGTTTTAACAATGCCGTCCTTGAGGTGTTTTAATAACCCGCAATCATAGTCAATATGTTGCCTCACTGCACGTACCCTTCGGCCTGAGACAAAATTTGAAAAGATTTATATAAATCGAAACTAATTTAATAGCACATGCTGATACGAAGCTTATCTCCAGTCTGGGATACAATCTTAGTCAAACCCCTGTTACAGTTCCTCCCACTTTTCCGTTAACGCGCCAATTTTTGCTTTTGACTTCCCGTGCATTGATTTCCCAACGTTTACTAAAATATGCTTTTAAATTCGAAAAAATTGAAAAACCATTATATGCTTTCTTTAGTAGTCGCATCGTACGTAGTACTCTGCAATTGTAACCTATTTACTCTGTTGCGTATTTCAATATAAACTCGTTATTTATTCTGGGTCTATCATCCTATTCTGCGGTTGCTGCTAATCCGTTACCGCACCCACATATATCCTGCTGTTGGAAAAAAAATAGTTGATTTTACCTTAAAATAGACAATGTAGCCCAAACAAATTTAATCTGCTTGTAGGTGCAGAGTTCACCTCAAGCCACGCACACCGCGCGAATGCCAAAATTTACTTAATCCTACATATCCGATTTAAATTTAAAGTAGGTTGAGTTTTATGTCTAGTACCGCCGTTAGACATTGCTTCATCCACTTCAACATCCACCCCGTTGGAGCCCCCTTGTAGTCTCGATATTCAGTTACACTTGTTGCGTTTGACCTTTTTGATAAATCGGTTTCCCGTTTTCGCGGCAGCTTATAGATCTACAACAATTTAGAACGATAGGCAGGCTACATTTGTCACTTGTTGTATGTAATATTCCTCTTTTGGTTAACATGTGGTACTAAATAGGTCGTCATTAGTAGTTTGCGGACATTAGCCACTGGAACATTTGCGTGTTTAATGTAAAATATTTTTTTCACTTATTAGCTATACTCTTTGCATCGATAAGTCCTTAGAATTATCTTCTCTTCGGTATAGCATGAAGGACTTGCCTCACTAGCCTACTGGCTAAATCTACCTAGGCTTTCTCCTACAGGCCTACAGAATTACATCATATAGTCATTCATTAAAGTAGCTCTTTCTGCATCTATTAATAGCAGATACGTACAGTTTCTGCTATTTTACAACCTTATGCAGTGATAAGTTTGCCAGCGCTGAAATTACGAGTTCCACATTTGCTATTTCCATGTAACGAACACAGTTAATTAGCCATACCAAACTGTCTCCCTCAATTAAGGTCCTGGTTTTTGGACTGGCAACGCTCAACGTCGTTATGCAGCGGTATGTCCCGCCCGGCTTACAGCACTACGACGATTGTATCGTCCAGTTGTCTGGTCTTGAAAAGATTAATTGGCAATCTTGTTACGCTATGCTGATTGATTTTTATTTCAATCATTTCGAGGACCTTCCGTCCCGTCTAATGGGCATCGTTATTGGATATTCGGAGCGGCACAGAGTTTAGCAATACTACGATAGGCGAATGGACGAATCCCTGCTAAGGCAAAAAAACCCTATAAAGTTTGTCCTGTTATGCCGGATTACACCGTGACCCCCGGTTATAGTGAATATTTTTATCGACACCTTCCACTTTTGCTCAGTCTAAGCTCGCTTCCAAAGCAGTACGCATATAATCATGTTTTTGCTGTCACTCGAATCTCGTCATTTGTAATTACACGACCCAGAGATTCCGCCTCTTCTCAGAGTACGTTCATGAGTTCCTGAGCTACTTGATTACGGCTATGTATTTAGCCGAGACACAGGTTTCTCGGCGCAATTTTTGTCGTAAACCCTCTAGACTCAAAACAACCTTTTAAACTCATCTGTGAACTTACGATAATTCGGAAACTTTCTAACATGATTTGTTTCCGTTTTTTCCATATTTGTTGTGACAGCTCGTCCAGACTGAGAATCCTGTTGAAGATTTAGAACGAAATACTCTCAGCAATGTCCCATAGCTTGGTCCCGGAAAGACTTCTATTGGCACTCAACTTCCTTCTAAACATATGACACCTTTGGCTACTATATTTTCGTTTTCCAATAACAAACTCCCTCTGAGGGAGCGCTGAAGTAGAGAAAACGCGTTTGAGTGCTCCGAAATATTGTCTTCGGATAGTGGTCAGGTATATGAGATCGCCTCGTTTACACTCCGGTTCTATCAATACCTGTTTGATAGTGTACACCTATGGACATTACGTCCACATCAGCGCCATTCAAAGGTACCATATCTCAAAACCGTATGAGTCCTAAAGGCGAAAGTGTAGTGTTGAAAAGCAAAATGGTTAATGTGAAATGAAAAATGGTTAACGTGACCTTCATGCTATAATCATTGCTTTACGTTTCAGTCGTATTACTGTGATGATGTTTTTCTATCTTCCAAAAAAATGTCAAAATGGACTTTAATATGCCGCGGGAAAAAAGAACTCGTTTTTATTTTGACGTAAAGTTATGTCCAGCGATGTCAGGATAATATTATTTCATCATATTATAAATATTCGCCCTGGTGCAATAATAACGCCAAAAGGAAACGATGAAAAATAGATAGCCACCATTAATATCTTTGGAAAGTTAGTTTCAATATATTTTATATATTTTTAATATATATATATATATATAAATCATGTAGAAAGATGAAGGTTCATAAAACTCGCAAATTACTCCATAGTTTCAATTTCACACGCTTTATGTAATTAAACGATTTGTAACCATATAGGTTGTTAAAAATTAATCATATTTAATTTTTAATATAGATCCATAGGCATCGTGCATGTATTATACGAGGTATCTGTATGACGTTGATTGTCTAGGTCCTTGTATTTACGGGCTGACTAAGTGATCTGTAATAAAACTGGGATATGTAACTTTGAAGAATTCACAAATGCCCTTTCGTTAGATTCGTAGTATCCTTAAGTTACGAACATAAATTAATAAAGCTCTATCAAATATGAATTTTTTTTATTATATGACGACTTCTATTCGTTAGTTTCCGTTGGCCGTCGATTTTAGCTGACGCTGGGCAAAATGAGACACTTGCTTTCACCATCTTTAACGCCTACACACATGTCCTACATGCTTCAGTTTTCGTGAGCTGAAAGCTTTCTATATATTCTTGATGAACATCGGGATACCTGTCAGCGTATACACCTAAAACGGCTACCGCGTGGGGGTCAATACGTATTTAAAAAATGTTGGCTTCACTCTCTTTAAGCGGAGCAGGTTTCGTTTTTTCCTTTCCCAAGAAAATTGGAATTCCATATATGGCCATCAGTTCAATTTTCAGGTTAATCAACCGGTCTGCTGATACCTTTTACGGATCTTCCTTTCCTCTGTACGATCAATGAAAGACCATCCCATTGTTGTTGCCGTATGGTCAGAGTATGTAATCAGTTTGACAGTTTTCTGGCTCATTCCATTCAGAAACGAGTCACTGCTAGCAAATCTTGTTCCCCTTCTGAACTTCGCGGCCCCTGTGTTGTTAATTTGATGTCTAAGTTCGATACCAACGTCCAGGGTTTTCAGTGCGAAGGACGGGGCAGGAAGCTCTGTTCCAAAATAGCTGTCGCAAATAGTTAACTTGTTGTTTGATATAATAATCGCTCCCCTTCGCGAGGTAGGGTTACTCATTATCACAATACTGTATCACTGCAAAAGCTCTGCTGCAAGCACAACATGTGTATCGTCGAAAACAAGAAATTCTATCGATGTATTGCTTATACAGGATAATTCAGCTGTTTGAAACGGGCTGGACAAGTAGTAAGGAATATTTATCTTGTGTTGCTAAATGTAATATGTGCCATTGTCCTGTACAGAAAACCAAGCTAACTTCTACAAAAAGGTCAAATAGGCATTATGTATTCTATATACATTAGATCTGCCTTGTAAAGTGCTTTTCATTACTAGCGACTTCATATCCGTTTGCTGATCAGTGGCCTAGATGGCAGCACTCTGCACCCTTCGTTTTTTGAACAGGCTGCACGCAAGCAGCCGACTTCATACGTGGTCAAGCAATTTGATTTTCCCGCCTCTTTTGTAAACATCGTCATTATTTTCTGACCATTCTATATAACCTATGCTTAAACTAATATATACACCTTTAAGTGAACTTAAATTCTAACCTTTTACCTAACAAATTAATGAACAATTCATCCATTTGAATTAACCTTGCATAATATTTTTCAGCATTTCAGTTAATAACATCAACTCTACCACAGCAATGAGAAAATGGATAAGGAATATATATATATAGCTTCTTTCTTGATTACTCAAAATTAATCAAATGAATTATATTGTAATTAGTAGTAATTAAATGAAACATCTTTATAGCAAAATTGTGCGTGAACTCCGACGCGCAACATCCGCCGAGATAATTTGTTTGAACGAAGGTTCAATAGAATCGTTCACAGTGATTACTTTTAAAGATCACGCAAGATACTTGCGCTATCTAAAGCCACTTGATATAGCAACTGATTTTTGTTTAATTAATGTTTCTCAAAATTTAGCCAGCTAAAAGAAAAATGGAGCTTGTTCCAAACTAGGGCTACAGAATACACTAGTCTTTGTCTAGTGTATACTCTATGATCGTTCAAAACATTCGTACACCTATTGCTGCTAGTAACCAGCCGCTGGTCTTAAGGCAAAGTGTTACTCGAAATTATATGCCAGCTTTTTTCTGTGTATAAATTTTTTGAAATGCGCATACTGTTTCGTTAGTGCGTAAATAATGACACTTTTTCCTCGTTTTGCATTTTCCTTACCCTGTCTATTATCTGTGTACCTCCGTACACTGCATAGTGCTCTCTGTGCTCTGTATTCCCATTGAGGAGTTTTTTACGGAATTTAATCTAAACATTCTAAACTGTTTACCTGCCTGACCTAGCCTCTAGCCAAGACGCTGAAAAGGTTGCCGAAACAGATCGAGAGATCTGTGCTGTGTATAGCGAGTGCTTGAGAGGATAGTAAGCTTCGAACAAACGGCTATTGTCAAACAGCTTGAAGGTACGAAAGTTTATTCAAAATTAGAAGTCTCGACAGGCTGGATGAAGTGCTCAAGTAAATACGATTTGTTATCATCTCCCAGCATCTCGTTTGGCAACGCGCAACCTTCATGGCAAGGTTGTGCATAAAATGATTACAGATGGCGGAACTTGATGTCTCCACGGCGACATAAAAGAGAGAGGGATAAGTGGTTTTGAAAGACATGTTCAAACTCAGAGTAAAATAAGATTTATATCCAAAAACGACCTAATTCGCGTGAGGCGAAACTGGAAGGATTTTCTACTAGAAAACATATGAGTAGAATAAAAGGGTCAAAAATATCTGCATTTAGCCCGAATGTATCGAGTGAGCACAGCTATTTAACAGAACAGGTTCTATAGGCAAAGTGAAGCCCATTTTACAGATAGCGACACAAAATCGTATCCGGCAAACGCCGTTTAAATTGCCCAATGCGTGCTTGACTCGAGGTCCTTTTACAAGCTTCTCATTTTACGCTCTGAAGCTCGTCTAAATTAAGTTAGTAACAGCGGGAAGGACTGGCTGGACCAGTTTTTCAGCACTCACAACACAGAAATTCTCTACTGAGAATACTTAAATGGGTTATTTTGTCTTTTAAAAAAGACCAAATGCTTGTATACTTACCTAATAGAATCGTATCGTTTGATACAACAGTGCGTTACTTATCTCAACCATCTACCTGAGTGATATTACATAATGCTCATCAAGTACTGCGTAGCTATTTTGGGCATTGACAATTGGCAGTGAACAGTATGCCCAAGACGACCTTTATTAATCTTGCTATATCTAGCAGCGGTGGGAACACTTCAGTTGTTGTTAACTAGAGGGGTAAAATTGACTTTATCGTGATTAAGGTTCTTTTAAAAAAACTTAATATTAATTATAGATGAATGCTTGCTACATTAAAAAGAATTTATAGACCACATATGTCTGTATTCTTTTACATTTTTTGAGATGTGTATTTATTGAGGCTAACATACAACGATCGCTTACACAAAGGTACGCCCGTGTAAAAGTAGACATTCATTTCCGTTTTCGTCACATCGAACTCTAGTCAATACGAAGGCCCTAGTAGAACAGGCCACAAATCGAATAGAACTAACGTTAACACAATCTTAGATTGTAAACACTCTATATGTGAAAGAATCATTAAAAGTGTATCCCATTCTTTTAGATAATTTAGTTGTTTATTTATTTTACAGAAGTTGAAGCAGATTTAATCTCCACATAAAAAAATACATAAAGTAATTTCAGCACAATTCAGAAATTGCGTATGATGTTTATGGTATCTGCTTCTGGAGACAGTATGAACATAAACATCGACCTTCAGGAAAAACCGATTTCAGGTGATCTGGCTTACTTCATATTATTGTCAACAGACAAAAAGCAATTTTCTTATTTTTATTTAAAAAAAAAGTGTTTAAAGCAGCAAAGTAGGCCCACTTCACCTTACCGTTGCTCGCCGAACGAAGAAATCTTTTAAAAGCGTAATCAGCGTTTAATTCAAAGCTCTTTGTGGAGAAAGTTCACATCCAGCCATATCGATTACTTCCGTGAAGCGAAGTGTCGGCAAAAAAGTTAGCTGATGAGGCGTTTCGTCCCACTGTAGACAGCTGTTCATAATCTGAATGAAGTAGATCATCGCGTGAAAGGGGGCAGATCTGTGGCCAGGATCGATGTTTTTTGGGCAGACCGGTACGTCTCTAGTGAGAGAGCGACAAGAGCGTATCGATTTTGCTCTACCGAATGCTAGTTTTCATTATGTTTTTTCGAGTTAAAAATTGTATGTATGCAGTTAGGAACGATAGGTTCATGGTTAGGAAAATATCGACTTATTGTTCAAGCAGGATTTGTTCTAACAATAAACCTATGCTTTCCTAACCGTAGGCTTACACCTTACCGTGCAGTTCTGCAATAATTTAAACGCGAGCGTGTTACGATAAAATGCCTTAGAACTTCACCGAACCTTTCCACGCAACTCGCGCGTATTGTGTTAACCTTTTGTTGGTTACAGAGCATGCGGTCATCTTCTCAGCCACGTCGAACTTCAGAGCAGAGATATAGAAACCGTTCCACTTATCCCGTTGCTCCAGGCATCGCATTCTTTGCCCGGATCGTTCTATTGCAACGTTGCTATATTGTTTCTGTTATCATCTCATCAGCCTACTCTAAAGTGAATGGATTTGTTTTTGCATACAATTTGCAGATGCATTATGCAGACCAGACATCACTGAATTGTGTTTCTTCCGATACTGTGGGACTCTCACCCACTAAACCCTGGACCCCTATATCAGCTTGGGTCATGGTTCGGGATATGTTTGATGAAGTAATATCAAACATATCCCGAACCATGACCCAAGCTGATATAAGTTTTTAACTGCTAAACTGTAGCTGTCCAATTGTTTCGTAGCAAATATTCTGAGGCCGTTAATTGCGTTAATCCGTCGCAGCCATTCAACTGCAGTGATTGTATTTGATCAATCTATTACGTTGCCTCTGTAACCCCGAGGACTAATCCAGTTGGCCAGCTGAACTAATGAGTATCCCAATAAGATGTTCCGGTGATCGAAATACCGGAGTGTTCAATATAAACCGCAAAGCTAACTATCAGTTTAGAGCGTTATTCGATCCAGACTCTGGTCTATGGCTTTTCCTGCTCGACCGCCCGTCCGCCCAGGCGTTTTTCACAGCACGACTCGACAAAGTTTGCAGAAACGGTCGCTAAAAAAAGCTGCTGAGTAAAGATTAACATTGCCCACTAACGGATAAGGAAAAGAACCTGTTTAAAGAATCCGTCTATTCTATCTATATACGGCTGAGAGCGAAAAACTGTGTCCCTCATGTTTCATTTACGTAGACTAAACGGATCCGGGGCTCCGCCAGCGTGGCTAGCCTATCTAACTAATCTGATGTGATTGTTTCATTTGATCAATTCTATACAGTTAGCTTATCAGCCTATTCTGATATTTCTACTTGAACTTCTAGTTATATTGTAAAAGTAATCCTCATTTTCTGCTTTAGCCCTCACGAGCTTTGTTACTGGTTGATTCATCACACCTGACCTGTTGAATTCATATTAGGCCTAACGTATACTATGCCCGGATATGCACCGATATCCATTCTGTTGTTACATTCAGCCTTCAATTGTTCTATTAGCCGATTCAAATATCGAGGAACTTGGCCGGCAGTCTAATATATGCTATGGCATAACTGTAGATCCACACCTATATAGTTTATTTCGCTGTAACTCTGCTTAGAAATTGCTAAGTAATTAAGTTATTTGTTTATGGCAACTCTGTCTATTGTAAAATTATTATCAGTTTTTTTAGCTATTCTCGAATTGTCCTGTTTTTGTCTTCCACTGATTAAATACTCCGCTTTATTGACATTGTTGCCCTGATAGCATAATCCCATGTTTCTATTGGACAACCTTTTTTTATTTTATTATAACACTTGCTCCGCATTCACTTCGTTTAGTTTAAGTAACGGCATTCACTAATGTCACACCCAGCCAAACATATGCATAGTTTGGGTAATATTATCCTCTCTAATTATTTCGATAGCCCATTAGAATGATAATTAAGCTTATTTTGTATTGTATACCGCACTTAACTTTACATGAACTATTGCTAATTTCAACCTGGCACGCTTATAGGTATTCGGCGTCACCTCTCCAGAGACGTCGTCGTACTAGTTCCGTCTTTCCTTTGTAGTTTTCCCTTGTAATTATACTTCATTAGATCAATTAATTTTTGATTCTGTATCGGTGCGTCCGTTATCTTGATGCAGTTATTCTATTGTTCTGTTGTCAAAGCTCAATTTCTTTTTTAACTATTTTTTTAAGCATCACTTCCAGCTAAGTCATCCAATAGTACTATGGGTCGGTAAAACGGTGTAACAGGTATCTACCGGATCATCTGATCGCAGTAATCTCTCGAGTTCTCTGCTCAGCCTAACGCGTTTGTTCTCACACGATGGACACCCTCTTGTGTCTCCTGCAAATTCGACATTTGCAGGGCGTTCGCATCGACATGCTTGACAGTCCTACAAAGCTTCAGTCTTGCTATGGATTTTGCAACGGAAAATCCTTTGGCCAAAATGGTTTCTATTAGTCAGTTTTCTCGTAACTGACAAACATGTATGTTCTCGTGGGCAATGATTCACTGAGTGCCGCTTACCCGAGATCGCCTCCATGGTCCTCACCAGTTAGAATGTTTTGCACTTGACGAGCGTGTGCAAAGCATCGCCTTTATCGACGGTTATACAATCAACCCAGCTTGCAGGAAATGCGTTATTTATTCTATGACGAAGCTCCCGAAGATCGGCATATTTGGTAAACAATTGGGCCAGATGGTGCGTAAGTTTTTTATCCGGTCTCGTAGTGCAGCCGCAAATATTTTCTATAGTATAAAGCACCTTGACGCCAAAACAACCGTCTGGGACCTCCACTTATTTATCTTGACAAAATTAAGGCCTAGTCGCCACCCTCTAGTCCTTAATTTTCCACTTTTTTCCTCTCCCAAGCGATGTATGTCAGACATACGGTAGCTGTTTTAGTTGCCATCTTTAGGCGGGGATTCCGCGCATGGTATGGCTAGGTGAGCACCTTAGTAAAGTCTCTCTTGTCCTACTAATCGGAGCTGAATATTCAAGTCTATTTTTCGTCTAGTGAACAGAATTGGATCGGCTCTGGCTGGGGCGAAACTACTGTCGCTCATCCAAATTGAAATCTCCGTAGGTGTAATGTTAGCTTGCGTAATGTATTTCATTAAGTTTACTTCGGCCGGCAAGTTTTCCAGGCCAAACACTTCATTGTAGACAATCCCAAATGAGTTGACCCAAGATAGATCCTTGTACAACGTAAGCAATCATGAAAAATAATGTACCCTTCATGCAGCTGATTTTGCTATTTTTTCATTTACTCGGAGACCACAGGTGCAAGACATACTAGAACGTTTCCCTTCTTCAACTTGTTTAGAACTGCCTTCCATTGCAGATCGTTGAAAGTACCTTTTTATGTCCAGCAAAATCATTAGGAACAAATAAGGTCAGTCATTCCTACCTTTGACAAGGCATTTGAATTGTTGACCAGGATGTACGTTTTTTTCTAACGTCATACTGCACGCTTGAGAGGAGTCCGTGATCTTTGGCAAGGTGTTCCGATCATGTTTCTAACATCGCCACAAACCTTTAGCCAAAGGGATAGGTCGGTTAAAAGAAGCTTGGGGAGGCTTGCTTTGGGAAGGAAGACTACTTCACCCTTCTTTCATTGTTTCGGAAATATGCCTTCTCGCGTCCAGACAAAAGCTTTTGCAATCAGTTTTTGGGTACTTCCATTCCGTAATACAGTTCAGTAGTACCCGGTTGCATAGCGTACATTCCCAAGGCTTTTCCCAGCTTCATGTGCTTACCTGACATAACGACCTTGTCAACGATAGCCTCTGAAATTTTGTTTTCGGTAGACAGGACGTATCTCGCGTTCAGCCCTATCGAAATCTACCGAACAGGGAATAAGTTTCCGGTCGCGACCTTTTTGCTTCAAGTAAAATCGCCTTAGGAGTTTTACTTTGGATCTTTTCACCTACAAACATCTTTATTTGGGTACAAATCCGAGAGTTTTCATTCAGTTATACTGTTGAATATCCCCCTTTTCGTTACACTGGTCTTTCGCTTGTATTCAATGATCAGCATCTTTATTTTCCAAGTGTCCGCATCAGTTCTCTGCTTCTTTTAGATAACTCCATGCTCTCGAGTACTCTCTTCTGGCATCAGCGATATTCTGGGTCCACCAGTACCTCTCTGCACCACTATAATCCATCGAAACTCGTTACCTGGCAGAAACAACCGCGGCTTACTAGTAGAATGCCCACTAACCTTGTCACCTTTTTGCGGTAAGTTCGTTCACATACTGCGTATATCCTGTATATATATATATATATATAAAAATAGTTGACCGCGACCTTAAACCTATTAATATGCCCCCGAAGAAATTTTGCATTTCTTCTTAATTGGTCATGCACGCAATGTCAGCCTAAGGCCTTACCTAAACCAAACCCCTTAGGCCGTTAATCAGTACTTCCGCTCGATCATCTCAGTAATAATACTCAGTGAATTCTGAAAATGTTTTCGTTTTTTCATTGTACTCAACCCCTGCCAGTTCTAGTAGTATCGTAGACGGTTATATGCAAATAGATATATATGAAGAAGATAGCTACATTCAATAAATACATCATATTAATGCCGCTATGAGAGGTTGACGAAACAGTGTCTTTAACCGGCGGAAGTGAGCAAGTAGGTAGCATTTGGCTTCTAACTTTGTATCGTACTAATCTTGAAGTGCCAGTAAAAGTGTAACTCCTAAATAATGTATTTAGAATGTCAAAAGATGATTTTGTTTCTTGGTTTATCTCGAATGCTTAGGAACAAAGTCACAGATTGTTACGAAAAAATTGCGTTTTTCGCAAAAAAAACCTTTCTTTGTAGTGTCAGGCAGTGCCATCTCGTGGCCAAATAAGAAACTAACTGCGTTGAATATACAGCTTTTAAGTCTCATAATTTGGCTTTCCAGAAAGACTCTACAAACGAATCTAATGAAAAATAAATCATGCGTAGAAAGTGGAAAAGTACAGAAATGAGATATGCTAAACGTGAGAATAAAACCGTAGTTTAAGGTTGCCGAAACTACCCATTGCGGCGTCTGTTATCTAGATGATACAGAGCAATCATACAATGGTAGTTCGTGAATTTTGGGAACTGAAACATTTTTGTCTATAGTTAAAGGCTTGATTTACCGAGTCGATAGTAAATATCGACAGACAGTACTTAGCTAAATTCTAAGTAAAATAGATAACTTCTTCGTGATATTTGCTTCAAGGAACACCATTGCTCTAAAGATTATATTGACTAAATAATTTCATAGGGACCATGGTTGGCAGGACGTGTCTGTTGACGTTTTAAGCTTATCACTCAATCAAGGTGGGTTATGTCGCCGATTTGTTGACACTTCTGATCGACGGAAATGGTCGAGACCCTTGCGACTCACCAAGTACGTCCTCGCCATCGCAGCCGCCTATCGGGGTGCGTTTTATGCGCTACCGTGAGCTCCCGTCTATAAAGCCACTTGTTTGGATCTTCGACATCTACCAGATGCCTGCAAATATCTTTCATCTCCAGAATGGGCTATTTTGCTTTTTACAAGTTGCACCTTTTATTTACACATTTCATGTTTGTTATTTGACACAAGCTTCAAACCAAATCGCGCTTCCTTTCTGAGAAAGCAATCGCACAAAAAGCGTGTCTGCTCTTACTTTGAACATTACCTTTTTACTCCATTCGCTACGCTCGAAAGGCTAATTATAGATTGCACAAACAGCGTATTCAATGCTGCGGATCCGCCTAAGACATTACTACGGAGACTTTTTTTACAAGAAGGTTTCGGACAGATAGAAGCCTTGGGGCCGGATCTGGTGCACCGTAGGGCGTTGAATTTTTATGCAAAACTTGTGTGTAAGTTGGTGTATTGCTGTCGTGAATAGCCCACGACTCGTTAAAGTTGTGCTGAATCCGTTTCAAACTTGTTGATCATACTCGTTGGTTATAACAGAACCAATCAACACTAATTCAAAGTAAATAATTCCCCTAGCTTGCATCAAACGCACGAAGCTAGAACACAAAGGACCCGACAGACAAGATAAAGTCTTTCTTCTGCAAGGCAATGCCATATTTCATGTGAAAAATTGTTGTCACCTCGCACACTTCGGATTGCGGCTACTTCCCATCACAGGCGGATCAAATTGACAGAAGGCCGAACTAATGATCAAAATAACCTATAAGCTTATCTAAAACTCACATTTGAAAAAGTTTACCACGCCAAGAAGACTATCGGTGACTGAAGGTCACCTATAGCCTTCAAAACTATATTCAAAATAAACTTTACCTAAAAACAATTGACCTAAACACAAATAAGACAAAACACGAAAATTACGAATAAGAAAAATTCGACTTGATTCCTAGCCAATGCAGGCCAAATGCTGTGCCAACGACAGGTTATTGACAGCCTTAGTCCTGATAACCAACTAATCTTTCAATTACCCGGTGAAGACGACAGAATGAATCGTAAAAGAAATGTCTCCATCATCAACAGCAGGCCACGATTGAATTCATTACTTCGAATTATAATGGGCAACGACGAAACTTTTACTCGTGTCATGAAGTACTTGACTAGAATTTTTCTAGAAAGGGAAATGTTTCCCGCAGAAATTCGAAGATATCTCTAGCAACACCGATACACACAAGGGGTAAGTAATATAGCAAAGACAACTCGAGGCCTATAGCTCTGAGTAATATAGTAAACTCTAAGTCTAGTTAGTTTAACTTTTTTGAAAAAAACATTTATGGCAAGAACAATATGGAGAATATGAATATCAATAACATTACCCATTAAGATGCAGTAGTTAAGATTCGAAAATTCCTAACTAGTAAAGAAGGTCAATATAGAGAACAAGCTTTTTTCTTCGATCTAAACCAAGAGTTAATCGAGATAGGTTGACAAACAAACAAACCTTTATTTATATAATAACTGAAAACTGACATTTTGCCTTATTGAGGTATTAGTCTCACTACTACTACTACTCAAAGTGAATAAACTAATGTGAAAGCTAAGGTATTATAGATCAGCCGAAAACCACGTGCGGAAAACAGCCTGGGTACTAAATGTTAAATATGTGTCAGAACAACTATAGTTAATGAAGACGATAACGATACCTTACATCCCAGGACACTATTCTATCTACCAGGCTCGTGTAACACTAAATCAGCTGCACATATCTGACACTTCAAAACAACTTGAAACATCGGAAATATACTAAAAAATTAGAAATCTAGAACTATCATCTTATATAGACTGAGAAAGATAGCCAACATAAATCTGCGGAGGGGTATATACTCGACCGTCATACGCTTCCATATTGAATATATGGGGTTCTTTTATATGAGGTGAACTTTTTTCGTCTAACAGCTAAGCCTACGATGACATTTAAAAGAAAAAATCGCCCCGGGATACTTAGAAACGGCACCCAATACATTGGCTAAGAGAAATTTGCCCCACTTTGATAATACACTGGATGTATGTACTCAGCCACAATACAACTCAGCAACAGCTCAACTTAAACATACGGACAAAAGTATGTGATCAAAAATTTCTTCGGCCATCAATAAACAACGCTTATTATATTAAAAGCATAAAGTGTCAAATTGTCAATATATAAAAAAAAACATGGAGACATTGTCGGTAACCGGCCCAAAAATGAAAGTCAACGTATTTTACTGCAATACATACGCCGAGGTTCTGCAAACAGCTGTCTGTACAAACAATTTCACCTTGAAAAATCACTATGCATTTATATAAAACAAAAGGTTTTGATTGTGTACATTTATATATATCTTTCAAAAGATCGGCGACTTGCAAACGATCATTGTGTCAACGTAAACTATGTATTTAAATAGGGAATTGTTAGCGATATACGCACGCTACATATACTGAGTACCGTGTTTCGATAGCATGTACATATACGTATATAAACGTATATAAATTACTTCCTGTATATGTCCGTAAGGAACGTTTGCAATTACGCTATTTGTGTTGGACGGTGATACTTAGATTCTCCTTAGATTATCTCGATACGGTATTTTCATGTTAGCTAAGACACTGTCTGAATGGCTGGCCGTAAATGCGGTAGGGTTTGTGACAAACGGTTTACTTCTATTCGATTCAAAACTAACCTTATTACTCGAAGTATTCATTTTAGCTTAGCTCTTATCGAGCTTAGCCCTTAAGTAATTTCACAGTTACGGGAACAGAGAGTTCACACAAGTGAGATCTGAATGTAGTTCGGATCCGTTTCCACCGAATAAGGCAGCGAGCTCTCGCGGTCGCTAAATGGCTTCCGATAACGCTTGCGATTTCAGGTTAGCTAAACACTGGCGCGTCCTAATCAACGTATCGATTCATGTAATAATATATACCTACCTCTTACTGATGATAACCTGCCTATCAATGCACCTTTACCTGCGGTGGAAAAAGCTATGAACTCTGCTAGAGATAGTTCGGTTTGTCCTTATGTACTCACGACATGACCGTTGCATCTATCCCAGTGGGGTTCTAATAGACGGTCACTATGCCTCTTAAAAATAGTTGCTTATCTTAGCAAAACAATATTAGAATCATGCGAAGTGTTCGGCATCGGCCATGTCGAAAACAATACATTTTGATTGTATACTGCCCACGATCAGAAACCATTCGCGAACGTGCTACACACTAAAATTAGCTAATGGCTATTTTGCTTCGTGTAGGATTTATTGACATCATGCATTTCCATGTCAACCTGCTCTTAAGGATCTTTTTTTATCCATTGGGTCTGTCAGTACGCTTCCGGCTTGAAGTTCACGTGCTCTCTAGTGGCGATCACGCTTAAAACTACTGCCATTTGTGTCTACGCTACTTATGACACTGAAAATTGCTACGCATCGAATGTTAGTGACGTTCCGTTGTGGACCGACATAATCAGAGAATCGTTCCAGATATTCGGCCGGACAAACACTGATTGGCTACTGATAGCGGTACAAAGGGAAAGAACATTTTAATTGTAAATGACAAAGTACGTTCGTCTTAGTTATTTCGGCTGATTTTACCATTCGTAATCTTAAACAAGTTCCTGCCGAGTATTTTTTTCCTACGCCTATAAAAGCACTGCATGTTCCCTGTCGAATTCCTACGAGAATGGATTTGTTCCTGACTACTTTAGTCACACGTGTCCGCAAGATGACTGCCAAGTTCCCAATGGATGGTAACTCATGAGTTTATTTATAGCTTGTTAAGTTTAAGAAAAGATCGTAATCACTCACTTAGCGTCAACACGGCTTTTTTTATTCTGGCCAACTTAACTTTGTGGGACATAAAGCAGCGGCAACATCATCTGTCATACTGATCCAAAAGTCGGCATTACTTCAAAATTTTCGCAGAAAAATTCGACTGCATCTATTTTGACCTGTGCACAGTTTTAGAATTATTCACACAGAGTTATTCACGTCAAAGTCATTAAAGTGGGCGTTAATCTGCGTTCCACCGACTAGATGAAGAACTGTCTGCTAGAGCGAAATCTTCATGTTAAAATTAATAGTACTTTCAATTTTAAAAGAATATCCCCTTCGATTTAGTGCCTTTGTTCTTGATATAAAGATACTGTTTTAGCCCAGATAGTTTTACGCCGGTGATATTATGCCATATGGAATTTTTGGCAGTGGTCGCTCATTACTGCGGCCGACGGTAAATGCAGTGTTCGTGCAGTGTGACGATAGGATCAGGGTCATTTCTGCTCAAAAGTGCATTGTTATATACTACTACAAATAATCTACAAATAAGAACATTTTAAATTATACGACCACTGCTGCAGCGAGATTGCTGAAAGATATGGAAATAATAGTTATTATTATATTACTTAATTGCCTTTAATTTTTATATTCATTTACTGATTAACTCTGTAGTTAGGTGTGTTTTTAAAAAAAATTGTATTGAATAATTGTATAAAAACAAGTATACATACATAGTACATAGGCTCTAAGATAGTTTCGTTGCTTTCAGATCTCGATATTCTGCAAGTTCATATTAGGAGACCCACTGGCATTACTATACCGCACCTATATATATCTATACCTATTTAGCCTATACCTAAAGTGCACTCTAAGAAAAACCGTACCATGTTTTCTAGTTCGTTATGATAGATGAAGTCAAATGATATCTGTTGTGTCATTGCAGAAGTAAGAGAAACCATTGATAATGTTTGATGACAAATGATAATAATTATTTGAATGATCTGCTTGCGTTATTATAATAAAGGGGCTTCAATTTGATCTGATGCTTAACTTCGCCTACCGCCAACTAATCCGAATTTATTTTCTTGTTCTTTCTGATTAGGTGCAGGTGTTCACCATCCTCTTGCTATTCGTGATATCTATATCAGAACGTATCTTCGACCGGAAAACAGTACTCAGTGAGATGCACAAAGTCCTCAACTTGAATTTCATGCGTTCTAACATCGTCGAAGCCCCCCTTTTATAGAAATTAATCAATGAACCAAGAAGTCATATTCATGAGCCTTGAGAGATTTTGCTCGACTACTTTGGAACAAGAATCAATAAATCAGATGAGAGACACTACTTTCTGCCTCATTACTAAAAACATAATAATTAAACAAGTAATATCCTAGTTTGCAATACTAGAATAGCTCAATCTTGATACCAATGGTTTCGCGCGATGACTGAATAGCAGCGACTACGCCAAGATAGGTAATTCACTTACGAAGTTCGTTCGATTGTGCGACGGAAGTCCATTGCGAACTCAACTGAAGTGAATTGAAAAAAGTAGCTGTTTTTGAAAATTACAGGTTTAAGCGAGGCATATTTTTCTTGGAATTTTGTCTATCTAAAAATTACCTTGAATCTCTCGGATTTACCATTTAGGAGAAATTACTTTGTTTCAACACTTCTAAGGGGTTATCCATCTCAGTGTTTTAAAACAGATACCTACCAAAGCTACCCATGTCTACGATGTACGTTACGATAGCTGGGAACTACTATATTTGTTTCTAACTTCGTCGTGGCTCTTAAATGCACGGTTAACGTATCGTCAGCCAGTCGTTTTTCGGCGAACCATTTTCACACGAAGGCTCTGAAGTTCCTAATAGGATCCCAGATTTACAAGAGATTTCAATACAGACCTAATTCACGAGATCGAGTTTATGGTTCCTGTTAACAGAAAGTGTATCTAATATTTATGGTTATCAATAATCGCGATAGATATTTACTCGTATACGACCGATTGGTGTTTATATGTTTTCTCTACCCTTTATTATAGCTGGATATTATTGCCAGGGCAAATAATTTTCTCAAAATGAAGAAAACCATTTATTTGTTTTTGTTATGCCTTAGGTAAGGACGCAAGGATGAAGGTTCACTTCCACTTCCGATACATCCCAAACTCTAGGCAATACAGTGCTAACATTTTCTATCTATTCCAATTACAGAACTAATGTCGACAGAAGCTTAGATCGCAAATACGCTATGTGAACCAACTTGTGAAGTTGCTTTTATTGCCTATTAATCTTAAAAAGAAAGGTAAATTTGATGTCTGTATCACTAAATCAATTTTGGCACGATCCAGAAGTCATGTAGGCTGTTTGCGGTACGTATAGTTCAAATAACAGGAATAAACATAAATAGTAAACGCCGTTAGAAAATATATGATTTAAATAATCTAAATTGCCATTACATGAAAGAATAATGTTTACGCACATATTGAGAAACATATTGAACAGATGCATCCTCGGCAAACAAAGAAGTTCCTCTGAAGGCGTCACTAACGTTTAGTACAAGGGTCTTTTCGGAGAGGATTTAAATCTGGCCCTATAGATTATTTCCGTCTAGCGCATCGTCGAAAATAAAGGTTCGTTGATGAGGTATCTCGTCCTCCCTTATGCCAGCTGTGCGTAACTTAGGCTTGCAATTTAGGTCACATTATGAAAGAGGCCAGATCATAAACGGAAATGCTATTGGTTTGGTTTGTGATCTGGGCTGATACGCAAAAGCTCAGTGCACTTTTCGGAAACCCGTACATCTAAATCACAAAGTTGGTCAGTTCATATCGCTTTGATTTTACTGTATAGAAAGCGCTAAGTAGTGATGTTTTATTTTGTACAGTGGTAACAAGTGATACTATGATATTATTTTAAATTCCGCGCCATTCAGATCGATCGTTCCTCTTTAAGTCGTAGGTAACTTGTAGCAAAGTGTGGGCTTCCTTACTGGCAATAAATCGGTATTACCTACTAACTTGTTCTATTGGACGACGGCAAAAGTAAACATATAGTAGGTAAGATATAAGCTTACAGTCACAAAATTAAATTCATGGTTAGAAAAAAATTAGTTTATTTTTCAAGTATTATTGAATATATGTATCTTGCTGTCCTGCTTTAATAATCCACTGTTGAAACTTCCCAGTAATCTCGCTACTTGGTTTCACTTAGCCTATTCGAACCGTTCTATAGCAATTAATATGTTGTGATACTGGATGTATGCGACTACAGAGGAGGTGACTGATCTTGACTTCAAAATTGCCAATATATTCTTGAACAGCCTGCACTCTACCCCCTTAATCCTTTGTATATCGTCCGATATAATGTGTTTTTGCGTTCTTTTTATTTCTCTAATATAGATTTTTTTTTTCCGGTGCTTCGGGTTTTAGGGTTTGTTCTGCAGAGTTTTTTTTCTCATTAAGAAAAATGGCCTTTTATTTATGTGGTGAGACTTGCAGGCGGTGTTCCTACATCCAGTTTTGGACCGAAGCAAGCGCAAGATTAGCGATTGTCTGAAGGTGGAGCTCCTTACAGGCTTCTATCAGCAGTGTTAAGTTGTTGTCACAGGCAACCATTAGGTCGGCTATAAAGTTTTTACGGATTTTCTACTAAACAGAAAACGCCATATTTTTCGCTGCTATGATAATAAGTTATTATGCTATATGTCTCCTTTATTGTTTATGATTTCCTTCCATTTTTTCACCAAGTGATGTATGCTGTCTCGCCAGAAGGTAACGGATTTCGTCTCAAAAAAGTTTTCCAACTACGTGTTAAGCTTTTAATCCGTGTCGAACATAAGGCCACGAAAATGATTGCCCAGTCAATACAAAATGTGATGCTCCGCTAACGCATGGAAAATATCGAGAGTGCAAGAGGGTCCCCCATTCAGGAGGGCATCTTTGATACTTTTCGTGTGTAATTTTGCGTTATCACGAACCAGGATAGCTCGACTTCGTCTGTCGGATCGCTCTGCTTGACTAGCCTGGTTGACGTGACACAATTGAGTCAAACAAATGTGTTGATCAGTTATCTAATTCGTAGATAATTCCCAGTGAATTAGACCCTTGTAGTCTCCCCGAACGCAAAGTATAATACTTTTTGGATGGATATTTGGTTGGAGCTATTCTTTGGATCTATCTAAAGCCATCCACTGCTATCTTTGGTTCTTGTTGACGTAGAGACACTATTTCTGATCAACGAAGATAAGTTTGTGCAAAAATCTGGCCTTATAGCCGCGTGACGCTCGACACCGAGCGTCATGCAAAATTAAACCGTAATCCCTTGTTAAATTAAATTGTTTATAAAATACCCAAGTTTCAAGTCTCTATGTTAACCCAAGACGTTCGGCTAGAACGAGTGGCACTTTTTAGGTCCCAAATACTGTTTTCAAACTTAACAAGTTACTCTTGACCAGTCCCTTCAATACTAACCTAACATCGTACATAAGGCACGTGTCTCAGGCTGTCTCGGTAGTATTTTGGTCTCGACAAAACGCATAACACAGAAGGTGTCCGAAATGCATTAGTCGCATTATCCCCTTACAATGGCACCGTACATCTATTAGAATGCTCCAGTGCCTTCTCTATTTCTTCCGTCCCAACTTTCCAATTTTAGTACTGGGAAAATATCCAATATAAATCAATATAAACTTTACCGCACCTATATAGAATAAACGTCCAACGGCTTTTTGAGACATTACCTAACTTCCGCCCGAGCTCCTAAACTCAGACATAATGATTTGTCATTATGTTGACGTGATCGACAAAAGCCTGCCCGGCTTTTGCTTGACCCGCGGTCGTGCTGGTGATGCCACATTAGCTCGTTCGTCACGATCCATAAGCCATGTTTTAGGTGAACGGATTGAGACAAAGGGCTTTCGACGGTATTTTCATGTCGTAAAAATGAAAAATAGTTTACTAAAAAGCGTGTATCGTGTTCTATATTACGGACAAAAAAGGAAAAGTACTAAAGGTGATTAAGTAATTCAATAAAAAACCTTGATAAGACAGTGACACGAGTGCATAGAATGCTGTGGAAATTACTTCGAAGTAATCACCGGGATTCTAACGATTAACGTTTATGTAGTTCGTACAGAAGCAAATGATTTTTTTTGCCTACTTTTTGATACTTTCCTAATACAGTAATAAGTAACCCCGCTCTTATTGCGTTCTTGCCACTCGGTGAAACATTTTCCTAATAATCATGGTATATTATAGCGCTATTCTTATTTTCCCATTGCATTTAATCCGTGCTCCAATTCTCACATCGACATACTTAAAAATTCTCTAAAACAAATATATATATATATATAATATATGCAAAATTTAAACTTAGCGAAAGCAATTTTTCATTTAGCTGAAAACCGAAATTAAGCGCAACAATTATAAAGTCTCTAGAAACAAATTTTGTGTCATGCCACTTTTGACATTGAAGTATAAGCGAAAACGTACCCCATAATTGATGAATGAAAGGAACTCGCCGTTGATTATTGTTAGTTATTAATCTTCCTTGCCAAAAAACATTTTGCTTTTCAAGGCTTGCCTGTACCGCTTGGCCAATAGATGGACGCTTCTACTAATAAAGGCGCCATAGATAAACCTATCTTGTCAATGTGAGGGCAGTTGACTGCATTCCGGATTTCTTAGAATTTTCTGAAGCATCGAAGCCACATAGACACTTTGTCCAGCTCTTTATCTCTTAACAACTTCTACAATGTACGGCGCGTGAATTGGGGTTTTCTTCATGCTTTATTTTTAGGACGACACCTAAAGAAAAACAAGTATTTCGAAGAATTTTTATATGTGCACAAGGTGCCATTGCTGACGGTCATGTTATTCAACATAACCGCCATTTATTGCGGTTAGAGCTTCAATTAGAATCCTAAACCGTTCAATAGCGCTCCATATATAACAATCCGAAATCTGATCTATTCAGTGGCCTAAATACACTCGTTTCACAATATGCTCGTATTGTTACGCAGATAATCCGCCTGTAAGGACCAGTGCACCCTCTTGTTGAGAGACATATGCTTTTCCTTTAGATGTCTCAGATATCCACTGCTGCACAGTAGTTCGTAAAATACACAGATACGTTTCTTTAGTGATGCGATCGTTTCTCCGGAAGAAATATGGTAGCATGACGCCTCCATCGCTAGATATTACATTCAGAACAAAACAACAAGCATATCCCAAGCGGGCTAATGATGGTTTTTGCGGTTCATTTTTGCACCAGTAGAAAAAATCTCTCGTAGGCGACCTGCTGTTTCATTGTTGAGACAAGACCGGTCTAATCTCTCGGTTTAATTGTTCTAAGAGTGCGCCTCTTCTGATCTCTACGACATGACGCGTGTACCTGAAATTTTTGCAGACAATCGGTGACATCGTTCACGTCACTAACGTTTTGATCAAAGCAACTGAGTAATTTGAAATGTTCTTTTGGACGGCAGCGATTAACTTTAAAGTCGGCGTTGTTCTTTCGCTGTCTTAGATTTTGCCTTGTGCTGAGGTTTACCTCTGCTTTCTCTGCAGCCGCTCATTCACTTGCGACGCGGTGAATTGTTGACTTCGAGTGACCCCAGAAGCTCATCATTTCTATGAGGATTCGTCGAACGCATAGAGATTGGATAACAGCTGATCCTTACTCAAATTCCAAAAACAACGCATCATTGTTTAGGCTACATGAGCCGTTTAACCAAGAAAAAATCGTCTGGTACTAGGAGTAACGGATGCATTCCCACTATGAAAACAGTCCACTAAAGTTTGTTCTAATTTAGGCGCTGTACCCAGCACATTGTCGTTTTCATGACTCACTTTAACAACTTGAGTCGAAATCATAGGCTAGATTCATTATGTCATTGTGGAACAAATGTCTCGTTACGAAAAAAGTTTTCTTTCCGGTAGCGATCTCATGCAAAGATACACTTTTTTATCACCGTATAACCAAATGTTCAAATAGAAAGCAGTGTTTCAAACGTGTAGATAATATGTGTAGTAAATTGATGAAATTATTCATTGTCTCTTCTGGTAAATAGGCGATGCAAAATATTCATCCATTTATAGTTTGTGGATGTCCGACATAAGACGTTTGTATATTTAAATAAGGTTTTGGCTTGTCGAGTTGATAAGGAATATGGATTTGTAACGTCTCACAGCTTTTCGGGCACGTTTTAGAATGACACAGATTTACATAAATGAGTTTCCTCAAAATACCCTTATTTAGCCGTTCAGAATATGTCCCAACTTGTTTACATCACTACTTTAAGGAACACTTTGACTAACTTTATAGGTATCCTGGTTGTCCAAGCAAATTGACTGTACTGTCAAATCATCACGTGTTGCATCATTATGGAGAATGAATTGGCGGATCTCCTTATCGATGAAAACAGCCGCGACCCTCGATTTGTTGGATATCTTTTTTTTGACTCACCTAAGTACAGCCTGGCCTATATCGAGCCGCGTTTTATGCATTACCGCAGGCCCATACATATAAAGCCACCTGTTCGAATCTTCAACGTCTTTTATATACTTACAAACATCTTTGTTTCGTACAGAATGAACTATCTTGCTTACAAAGTAAATCATATGCCCTAATTTTTGAATCCCTGACTTTTTAGTCGGAATAACATTGAGCTAAAATTTTATCATTCCGAGCATATATTAACAAGAGAAGTATCTCTCTCCTTACTTTGAGAAGGATTTATTTGCTATTTTTGATCAACGGCTCTTTAAAAGACACTTTTTAAAGACAGTTACAATACTTAAATACAAAATAAACGTTTTTTTAATTTAACGAACAGCTATTTAGTCTGAGTAAATTAGTTTCTCGCGTTTTAACTTATCCCTTTTGTATGTTGTATATAAACGGATGCCTCGATTTCAGGCGAGAAAAATCAGTACAGAGCAATTTTTTTCGAATTTAGCGTCTGGCTCAAAGAAAGAGTCTAACCTTACTAGAGCCGATGCACAAGTTGACAAGGAGACCTGAACAACAGGTTTCGAATCATGTGAATTATATGAAATGCATGCCCCTGTTCAGCACTCCATTAGACCGGACCACCTCAGCGGCATCACTTCCGTATTTTGCAGGCAAAACCTCGGGAAGGCGAAATTCTTTTACGAGAAAGCGCTCAATTGTGCTCACAGTGCCTATTTAAATATTATCACATACTATGTGCGCCGTGACCCTGTAAGGAGTACACCTATTAAAAATCAATAAATTTTCCAGATGCTTCCGCTTATTACACGGACCAACTTTTACCTTACTTACTGGAATGCACGGCTTGACCAGCCGAAAATGCTAATCTTACTTTCCTATTTGCCACCTAGGCAGTATAATTGTCAACGGTTGAAAATGGCATAGGCAATTTGGTCATCGGTATCTTTCCCACAGATTCGCCAGGCTGAGTTGAATTTTCAAGCGTACAGACCTCACTGCGCGGAGATAGTGAATGGGAATAAAATATTTATATTCTATGTAAGTGTCACGAAAGCTAAAAATTGCTAACGCTACCCCCAATCGACCGCCTAAATCCGAAACCTTTTAATAATTTCCAGCTATTTCTATTTCCCAATTTTTGACGCAACTCATGTAAGATAATGCGTCTCAAAGCTTAGGAACAGGAGGATCTTTTCGGTGGTGCACCCCCAACACCGTCACACCGTAGTTCAACAATACCTGCAGAACCGTGAGACGCAAGTATGGAAAGGAGGGTGCTAGGATCATATTGGCCTCCGCTGCATTCAATCCAGATGTCCTCAAGGACTTTCTGGCAAACTTTAATTTATGTGTGAAAAATCTATTTCAAGGATCAAGAGGAACGAGTGTGAAAGACGACACATTTATAGCTCCATTGTTGACAACGGCAAAGCCACGTTTTTGGATATAAGAAGCACCTTTTTTCAACACTTCAAATAATCTAACGAAGACGCCATTCGCCGCAATGATGTGTTTTAGTCAGCACTCGAGCTATGAGACGCGCTTAGTTGAGACATTTTGAGATACAGAAGGTAGCGATTGTCGCTGACAGTCTCTGGCGTATCAAAGCTTCCGGTCGCGATTCAATCTGCAATAAGTATCGATCATGCTAAACAGCCTTCCTTAATGTTTGTCTAAGAAATAGCCATGTTTCTTCGCAGTGACGAAAGGCGCTACTATCTGTGATACTTATGAATAAAGGCAACCCGAAGGAGTCCTCCACCTAAAGGGCCAGTTGCTTATCCCAATTGCAGCAACCTACCTCTCGTAACATGTCATGCTTGTATCATTTCAAAAACAGCAGTCTTCTCTAGCGCGGCTTTCCATGTGTTTTTCTATTCACACCTTCTTTTAACATATTTGGCGTTCCCTTAGCAATCCGCATTAGTAACTGCATATAGAATTTGTCAACAAGTGTTTTTTTCTAGAGTGCATAAAAACGTAGTGGATCTACTTCAGTAAATTCATTAAAATCATTCTGGGCGTTGGTTCGACCTTCCTAGTAAAGGGTAGCTTCTAACGATAGCGTAAACCCACTTCTGGTTTTAGTAGTGTCTCAATGGTCATTAGCAAAAAGATTATGAAACGACATCCGCTAATAAGACTTTTTTTGTAACTTACTACAAGCCTGCATCATCTTCAGCTGGCATTGATAATTTTCGAGATATGAATACAACAAGGTAAATTCGGGTGCAAGGTAAATTCGGATTTGTAAAGATGCTAGAAATCAAAACTATGAAATACGCCCCGAGTATCTCCAAGCTGCAAAAAAGTAATCCAATACAGGGTAGACGAAATGTGGCCTTTTTAATTATCCTTTAAATCTAAGACATTATTAAAACAAAAACAAAGATTTTTACAAAATTTTTTTTCATGTAGTCAAAATGCCACTCCTGGCAGCCATGATTAATCAGTATAGCAATTATTCGCCATTATGAGATCTTCAACTTAGAATCTTATCAATTAATTAGTTATTTTCAGGACAGTCTTTCCTTAATTCGTAATTAACTTTTTAACTTTAACTTTTTTTTAACTTTTTAACTTTAAAATATTGCTTCCTATAAAAAAAAATCCCAGCGGAATTAAATGTTGAGCTAACGGCAGACCAAAAGCCGCAAAAATACAAAAATTCAAAACGACCGAAAGCCTCAAAATTGCAAAAAGTATCAGAATGATTCATGCTCAAAGCTAATCTAGAGGATTTAATTGGAAATTTGAATTTTTGTCTTTTAAACGGCACCTAATTTTTGTGCAAAAAATCCAGAATTAGCAGAAATTGATTTTCAGGTATTTGAATGAGATTTCGTATCTTTTAGATCTCCCTTTCGATCTTCAGGAATTATTTTCTGTTTTTTTGGATGCCGCGCGGAAGTTAGCAAAGACATAGACAGTCGATTTTAGGCGATAAGATGTTTATTCTGACGAAGGCTTGTCGAAGGTATTGTATTATATCTGCTCTTTATCCAAATTTCAAAAATGAACTCCTTGCTCCTACTATGATAAATTTTTGTTTTAGAAGCAACTAGTTTTCTTCTAGTGTCAGCTATAGCAAATTGAGAGATCTCCACTATGACAAACAAGACTATACGTCAATGTTTTTACTAACCTAAGAGGGATGTTAACATCAAATGAACGACCATTTAGTGAATACATTACCAAGAATGCAGAAGAATCTGCTGGCCGTAGCAATAAAAGACCTATGTAAGTCTTTAATAACAGCAATGCTTGCCCATGTTGACTTGAAGGTTGCTGCTTATGAGCCAATGGGTTACCATTTGTATAGGAACACCTCACAGAAAATCAACTAGGCGAGCTCGATCGTGTAAAGTCAGCCCATCTTAAACGCATCGTGGTCCTCCAGCGGGACACCGGAATTTTTATTTACTTGGTAAAAGACCGCTATATATTGAGGAAGCGAGTCGACGATCTGATCTAAAAGGGACGGAAGCCTATTGAAATGGCCTTTATGAGGTATCGTGTATACCATGCGAAACTCGCAATATCATTTAGCTTCTATTACAGAAGTTTCTACGTTATGTTCCATGCATATGTATGCGTTATTTACTAAAAATAAACGGGTTGAATAGAAGATAGCTATATAAGTACGTATATTACCTTCGTTAGGGGCATTTAGATGTGCTATTCCACGCATTTGAGTAACGCGAAGATTGATAGTTAAAAAGTAGATTTATTGACTAAAAAACTTAATGATAAAAATTGACTAAAAAAGATTATACAATCTTTTTTTAGTTCTACTCTCCGATTGCGTGCTGGCAGTTGCATTTCTCAATCATCTGTGCACCACCGAGCATCGAAACGAATGTTGATTTACCTCGACTATGCAAGACTGGTTACCACTCTTTTTATGTGCAGTTATATTGGTACGACGTTTTTCGTGTTAGCCAAGCAGCAGTCACATGTCATACCTTTGCATGTATATCATCACCTCACCGTATGCTTTAATGCCTGGTTGTACCTACGACAGGGTAAGATTATTGTGTGTCGAGTAGTACTTTTTCTATTTCATTCAGAGTCAGCCGTACCACTCAATGCTGTAATGATAGAAAAAGGTAACAATTATTTATGAGAATGCAGATTTGAAAACCCCGTCCAAGAATACTTGACCAATAATCATCTAGATAGACCAATGTGGATGGATTTCGCAATCTATACTTGCTTTATTCGCAGATAGGTTTTAGATTAAAAGCGACACAAACGTAATTAGTTAGTGTGAAACACGGAACAAGACGATGGACTCTTTGTGGTCTATGCAATAGCTAAACGGATTCCTCCAACGTTTGCTATTTCAGATTGGATAAATATACTTATTTCCGGTACCCTTATCAGTATGTCAATTCACATAATAATGTATAGTTACTTCCTACTGGCAGCTTTTCCCTCGATGCGTCCTTACCTATGGTGGAAAAAATACTTGATACTTCTACATATAGTCCAGATCGTTGCAATTATTCTACAATTGGTCTCTATGTACTCATGAGGTGACCGTTGCGGCCGCCCCAAGGGAGTTCTTATAAATGGTCAGTATGTGCTGTAAGCATAGTTGCTCATACTAAATACAGGTCATGAAGCAATATTACACTTTATGCCAATACCGCATTACTGCAAAAGCTTCATTTATGTGGTCAAAAATGTAAATCTATTGCCTTTGCCCGGTTATGAGCGACATGTTCTTATATATATGTACTTGACTTGGGCATTTATTTCACTAAATATGCAGCATTACCCAATAAAGAACATAAGCCTTACTGACATGCAGGGGCCAAAAATAATGGCTATAGATTATTAACTATTTCAAATTTATTTTTTGATCGGTCGCTGACAGAGAAACCTAAAAGACCTGGTTCCTTATCATTCATCACTTTTTGGTGAAGCGCAAAAACACTACCGACTTCATACATGCTCAATATTTGAGTTCGTCTTCCATTAACTAACCCAAATCCACTTTCTTGTCTTTTTTTGATCAGGATTAGTGAATATATTTGTCATCTCCTCACTATTCGCGGTATTTTATATTAAAACATATCTTCGACCGGATGAGAAGCCTATCAAGGTTCAGTAAAATGCCAGCAGTTCTTAATTATAGATATATATATACAAAATATATTGATGGATGAAGAAACAACTTATTTATGCGAATAAATCTTGAGATATTTTGCTTAACCATTCTAGATAATGATATGATCCCAAACACAATAACCGAAGACTTGATACTGGTACAGGTACTGCTTTTTGTTTGGTTACTGATAAATTGTAGCCAAGTGAACAATAAAATATATAGTTCACTCTTAGTATCAATGACTCTATCCAGTTACTGATTGCAAGGAATGCAACGAGAAGCCTAGTTCGATCAGACAAGTCACCAAAGATTCTTTTAAACAAATTTGAACAGAAAACTCTTTCTGTTTGTGAACATTATATGGTGACATGAAGCATATCCTCTCAGCTGTTTAAAAATGTTCTTAAAGCCACTTGGTTTGCTTCAGTGCTGAGATAAGGTACGGCTTTTCAAGCCGTACCTTATCTCAGCACTGAAGGAAGCTTGTTCGAAGCGAGTGCCACTGAATGAGACGGTCCATGTCTAATGTACACTGTACGATCGTTTGAAATCGTTGTATTAACATTTCTGTCAGCTTCTAACTTCATGGTGGGACTTAAGTAAAAGGTTTAAGTTAGCGTTTCATGAGTCAATAGCTTTCCTGTTGTGCATATTTGTGACAGAACTGTCACAAGAGATTTTATATTTCCAATACAGATCTAAACCCTCTAAGTACAGTGAAGTTCAGTCCATCTTATCTTACTTCAATGTCGTTGGTAAACGACCATCAAACAACGTGCGGATATAATTTATAAGTTGGCAAACTTTGATACGCATTGATTTGTTAAATAAAAAAAAAAGGATCTAACCAGTAATCAACTGATGCAAACGACTACATGGTCAAACATGTTCGAAATTTGAGTACAGAGAACCCCCTTTTTCAAAAATGGTTATGGGTGATCAAAGCTAAATAATCCTTAGTAACTTTACCTAAAGCAGATTACAGTCAACGCGTGGTAGTATAATTTAAATGAGAGCTAAAACCGTATCTCATTTAAAAAAAGTAATGCTGTGTGTTTGGTGGAACCGTAAGGAATACTCTCTTGTGAGCAAACAACAGAACCGTTAGCTAAGTATTACTAATAGCCCGACCGTTCCGAAAACCACCCAGTTATCGTATATGAAAGAGAAGTGATATTTCATTATGATAACATCCGGCTTTACAAAATTTTATTGACTTGCGAAACATTGTCCAGCTTTCGTGTTTCGTTTCACTTAGCTTACAATCCTGGTTATCGCTGCTTCCGACTGCCACCTGTTCCGATCCTTGCAAAATATCCTTAATAGACGACATTTACCATCTATATTTTAACTGTGAAAACATGCTGAACAGTTTACCGCAAATATAGTGATATTTATAAAAATGAATTTGCCTGAAAGATAAACTAGGTACATCGTTAATAACCGGCAGTGCATTATTGACTGAAGATCAGACGAAAAATTGTTTTGATACAAAATTATATGAACCTCCAGTGTAAACTAATGGCACAACGCAATGTCTTTCTACTATTTAATATTCTGATAGACAAATAGTTTCCTGAATATCGAATACTAGAATCAAGCGTTGATGCTTGACAATTCAGAGAATTCATAAGAGCACTCTTTCATTAGTCATACTGTCGTTCGTAGCGCTGACAACAATTTAGGGTTGTCCATTACAAAAAGTTGAAATGACTTTATCGTCAACGATTGCGCGTACTAACATCATAGAGCGTTCATCATTAATTACAGATGAATATGACAATCAAGTCATTATTCAGTCTTATTACATTAAGGACAATTCACGAAGCCTATACGTATATGTTTTCGGTTTATTTTTTGAAATGTTTGTTTATTATAGCTAAAACATAATAACAGCTCACAGGGAGCCACGTCCTTGCACGAATAGATATTCGAAAGCACATATAGCATCCATCAGCTGACGATGGCACCGAAACAAGAAAACCAACCTCGGTAATAAAACTAATGTTGAAACGGCTTTAGAGCTTAAACAGGCCGTGTTTAGCTGACTCCTCGCGAATCTGAAATTGTGCATCAAATAATTCAATTGTCCATCAAACAAACGAATGAAAGCAGCCTTCACCTTATACATGGAAGAAACATTTTGTTTTTTACGAATACTGAAACATTTTAGATCAGACACATTTAGAGATCGTCTAAAATTTGTACTACATTCATCAAAAAAAAAGAGACTTAACCTAAGTAAAAACGTTCCAAGTGCGCTTCCAGTGGTTACCAATAAATAAAACAATGACCTCGTTTCTGTTTAGAAAACAAAGCGGATTGATATATAATGAAAATCTAGTTACCTCTTTCGGCGCCTCGTCTAACGAGACGGCCTTTTTGAATTCCCTCGCTGCGATTGGATCTATCGGCTTTGGACGTTGTGTTTCATGCACTCGAGGCGCAGAAAAGTAGCCAAGATGGGGCCTTTCAATGCCCAGATTATCAAATACACACTTGTCCATGATTGCTTCCGTTTTGCGACAGCTTAAAATGAGAACAATAAAAAAAATGCATATAAGAAACGAATGGTTTAGTTACGATTACACTTCTACAAAAGCACATGTTTCCAATATTACGTGTATAGCCTACATTGTGTATGTACCCCTGCCGTAATACCAACTTCACAACTACGCTAGAATGCTAGAATCCTCTGCATCAGTATAGCGGCGTGTACCTAATGTTATAGTAGAAGCTTTAAACCATTCAACAAAACGACAATATATGCTACACCTCTAATTCATCCTTAGTGATCGGAAGTTATTCGGATTATAGATTCGGACATAAGTATTATATCGGATACATAATATATCAGAGTATACTATAACAGATTATATAGTAACAATGCATACGTCGTGCATGAGCGCAAATATGCTTTCCTGAGAAATAAAGTGCCTGGTTAGAGCTAAAGTGGGCAAAACATACAAAGGCTTGCGCAATGTAGTCGTACCAGAAAGCCATAAGATGGACTAGAACTTTTAGCACATAGTTATTAATCGATTAATGGTAGGTGGCTTAATTCTATGGTTGAATAGTAACAATGAAAACTTCTTTTTCGCACAAGCTACATAGTATATATTGTTCGCGGAACCTAACGCTGCGATTTCTCTTTTGTCTCTACGTCAGCATGTTACGTAACCCATTAACAGCACCAGTATTACATTAACTTAGATTTAACGTTGACTGTGTGCATGAATATATCTTCCGTGTTCATATTTGGAACGATTTTCGTTGATCCCTATAGTAAGCGTAGTATTGCAAACACCAAAATCTACATGATATATATGTATCGTATGATAGATAAGCAAAAGCATAAGAAGTAGCATCAGACTGTTATTACTTACAATCGGGGGTGCATATCGTAGGAGCGCCATTCCAAACAGTTAGCGTGCTCCTTCACCTGAAACAATTATATACATACGTAGCATCGCATCATTATTGTATGTGTAATTTTGTCTATTATAGCACTGACAGATCTAGATTAGTCAGTCGTGAGTATAATAGAAAGACATGTAAGTAAGTAAATCACTCGAGTAAAGGAATCAACCCTCGTCTATAATAAAGTTTGTAGAAAAATCTAGAGTGGTAAATAAAGTCTAACTAGGAACATTGATAAGGTTTTAAAACCCTGTCAAACAAGTCCCATTGCTCGGATTAAAAGCAATTATTAGACTTAATTCTAGATTATTGAGTGTAACATTGAATTGCAAAATCGTTGGCTACAAGTGTCCCATCTACAGCTTCTGCAACTGCACTTTTGCATTCGAAACAAGGATCTGCGGTCTTCCTAATGTGTTTCACCACCTAGCTCTTGTAAATCTTTTATCTATACTTCCATAGGGGTTATGCTTGAATTGTATGGACACTAATAATCAACGTTCTACCATAGTATATCTCTTCGCCTAATGTGTATTTTCTGACCTCTTGAGCGCAGTGCTTCTTTAGTTGCTGAAGAAACCTTAATCCACAGGCAGTAACTGCACGACCTTCAGCGAGACACTTCCGCGGATCCACGGTCTCCAGACGACACAGCATGAACTCCTAAAGCAGCATACAGAGGACGAGCTAGCTGTTGTTATTTAAACTATTGTAGCTAAAAAAACTATAACATTTTTATTTAAGTAGTGTCCCCAGTGAGCGTAGTACTGCTCTTCGTTGTATGTAGATCTACACAACCATTACCGGCTTAAATAACGCAATATAACTGCTAGGCCGCATAAATTGTACCTTACAGCCAACAGCATTGTATGTGATTGTGGCCTCTTCTTATATGAACGAATTAGAAAATTAAGGAGTATCTAGTCTTTAACGTTTCAAACAAGTTATATAAAACGTAATATTTGCACTTCGCGTTTAAGGAGAGCCTTTGTAATTAGTAAAAATATGCATGATAAGAATTTTTAAAAATTTTTATTCGTCGTCTAGCCGATCTTCAACGCTTTGTGCCCGAATGTATATTTTCGTTACGACAAAATCCGTGGTGTTTTATTTGTTTTTGAAGGCCATGTTTTATTGTCTAAAGGTTTTAATTAGTTCACCGGCATTTTCGTTTGCTGTAAATTCAAATAACAATATTATGCAGCACTAATGTTAACCTGTTCGACAATAACTGAATCAGCCCCGCGTTGTAGGATTAGCCAGTACTCCTAACTAATCAACTTAAACTTTTACAGATGCCTGTACAAAAAGCTCACAAGCAAATATCTATTCTAAATACTTTTTAATTAGGTTAACCGAGGCTACTGCTGTCTACATTTATGTGTAGGAACAAGAGCACGAGTGGTACTGTTTCGAAATGATTACAATTGTTGAAGAACTCATTTTCCGCCAACTAACCTTGCTAAGTTCATCGCATGCGCGACCCAGCAACTGCCCTGTCGCATGAAGTGTTGGTGCTCCGACTTTAATCTCATCAACGGTAAGCTCCTCGTCATTGGGAAATTTGTAGTCCTTTGTGTACACCATTTTTTTTTTACACAAAAGCAACTAATAAGAATCACCAACAACGCACAGATTGTGAACTACAGCAGATGTATATATATTGATATTACCTCTAACTACCAATACTTGCCCTACAGCTGTGAGTCAAATTATCGTCTGCTGTAGTGTTTATCAATATTACATTCTCGGGTCAAGCCAAACAAAACTACGCCAGTTAATCGCTCTATGTTAACATAGCAGTACTCGGATGTCGTCCAGAGTTCTAGCTTATCAAACTATACTTAGAACGCGCCTATAAGACACTGCAACGATGGTACAGCTATAAACTCAGCCATTTGATCTTGAACAACTCTGGGTCAAATATAGAGATAGTGCGCTTTGGGAAAGTACAATTGAGCGAGGGCTAGCGGTCAAAACAGAATTCCCAGTTGGCAAAAAGAACACTCCAAAGTAGATATTCAATTTGTGAACAAAAGAGGACCAGATAAGTTTATTCTATAGAGCGGGAAAATTACCCTTTCTTAAAATGGTGTTGGATTATGTCAGATTTTAACTCGTCGTCATAATCTTAGTGTTTGACTACATATAAAGGCCTGTAGGAATTGAAAGTGGAATTTCTCGGTAAGTTCAGAATGTTTGTTGTCGATATGGTATATAATTCCATCAATATAATAGGAAAGACCTATATGCGTTGATCGACGTCTTCTCCACGAAACAGGCATTTGCATCATTAGATAGAGCTCATTGCTCCTATTAGAACATTAGATTACACCTTTGCTTAATCATGATAACCCATTGTAGATATAGGTTGAAGCAAAATGACCCGTCAATCACCGAAATAAATAAGTGCTACGGCAACACACGGGCAAATGGATGGCACAAAATATATGATCTCCTTTATTGCATGTTTTATAATTTATGAAATTCACTGAAGCTTCGACTACAGTGGCCCATGCAATAAAGTTAGTCTCATCATGCGATGGTTAGCGAGGTTTGCCGCCTATTACGTGACCACTTCAACTACTTATATTAATGAAACAGTTGCGGACGCAATATCTGCAATAAAGAAATCTTTGCGTTCTTACTGATAACTTTGCAAACAACCAATTAGGAAGTAGTTACTGTAGAGACTAGCTTTATTATCGTACATAAATGTTTGAAAAAGCGCAATTTTTTTAGAGAAAATACTTTTTAGTAGTATATCAGATGCACACTGAGTATGTGTAACGAGGGTCTTCTACGAATGCATGCTCGTTCACTAAACCGCCTAACGCATTTTACTTGTTTCTCGAAGTACTGTCATAATGTTACCTAAAATCAAACCTATTGTTGCACTTGTTATTTCTATTGGTATTGCTGCCTTTCATCTAAGATGTCGTTGGAAAGCGGTCGGTCTATTGAGGCGGAGCAGTTGACCTGCGTCGAGGCCATCGGGCGAACAACCTTGTACGCGATCTCTACAGCCGCCATCACCGTTTGTGTGGTGAATAACGGCCGACAGGTATATGGGAATGGCGACGAAGGATGGGCCTACGCCGCATTACGTTTTTAAATCAAACTAATTTTAGTTCAGTGGACAGTTTTTGGACGACATGTTGTCGTTTAAACTGTTCACACACACTCAGCCCTACAACTTGCAAAATAATGTAGTACCCAGCTTAGCAGCTATATGTCGATTGCGTTTCCGCTGTAGTAGTAGTAGATGAAAGGATAACAAGGCTGGTATGAAAAGTCAGTTTCGTTTATATCGTGTATTGAAATTTGGACATTCGCGCATAACATTTTCAGGACCATCTTTTTCACAAAAACAGAAAATTTTTATAGTAAGTAGATCATGTACAAGTCACAAATCTATTGGCAATATGTTTCTTTAAGGTGAATAAAGGGCATAGAAATGTAAAAACGAAGAACTAATTTTAAGCCTATTTAAGATGCTTTTGCACGAAATATGACCGGCTTGACCTGATATAAAAGAGAAATGTCTTCTAGAACACGGAAAAAAATGCTACCTACAGTCCAGCAATGGCGGAAAACCCTCTAGCATAGGATGCGTGGCTTCGAGGCTGAATGCACGTGCTTCATAACTCCTGTGGCAGTGTCCTAAGACTCTGAAAAGCCGAAAGTTGGAAGATACTGCTAGCCGAAATTTTCCTGTAGTGAAGCCGACGAACCTGTTCCTAACTTCAACAAAGTTAAGAGGGTAGAATTGTTAAACTCCTAAGAAGTCAACCAAAAAAAAAGGAAAACAGTTTTTATTTTCATTATTAACACCTACCTACCCCTAACAGTGTTCATTGAGTGCTTAGTCTTGCACCGTAATTTGAAAGTGTTACGGCATAAAAAATTTGAATATCATTAAGACGTTTGCCGAATGTTGTAGTTTTCTAGGCCATTGTATTCAGTACAATGTAGGTATATGACGCTTACATACACATACTAGACTGACATAAGCCAATTTCGCGAACTTTGAAATCGAATAGCTTTTGAACCATTATCAATTCTGCTGGTAAATATTCCAGTCTTCCAAATACTTGGTCGATTTCTGTTCAAAAAGAAAACCATCTTTTAGTCTTGAAAATCAGCGCTCGGTGGTCAAGATTTTGCCTCTCGAAGACCACAACGCTGCGAAACTTCATTGAAAACTGATATAGATATTAGGCAAGAAGGCCTTAAACGACAACAATACGTATATGGTGCAAACGTTTTAAAAACGAAGATTGGAGTGTTGAAAGACAACGAGTGATCAGACGCCGGGATCCGAAGGACAAGAACGTATAGCAATCGAGGAGGATTTCACGAACGCAAAGTTTCCAGTCTAAGGTCTCTGTCGGTTAAAACTGGCATTTCACTTGAAGCGTATTACAAAATTATGGGTTCTTCGTGAATTGACTCTCGAAATACGTGTAGTGCCTTCCGTGTGCATTTCACGGAATTTCAATTAGCGAAAACCCGTCTGGAGCATATAATCGCCATGTACCAGACATAATTTAATATCTATTGCCAGCCGAAGAAGGACCACGCAATACAATAACGTTGCTTGGGAAAGAATTCGAGTTCAGTGATAGTGTCAAGCGGGTTCAACGTAAGGGTCAAGAGACTCATGGATTGTTGGCATGGCAATCGAAAACATGCAACCTGGGTACTCAATGACAACGTCAGACCGCATCGAGGTTCTTAAATTGCTTCCCAGATGAACACAAGAATACCCAATGTTGGCTTTGATCTATTTCCCAATATTAGCCCATGTGATTATGGGACCTTCCATATTCTAAAAGGCCCAGTGGGAGATAAGTGTACCCCATTATTGGTTTACTTAGAGAAGTCATACATAGAGCAATTCTATATATGATGCGAACGATAGGTTTGTGGCTCCCCATAAGCTACCAGAGCGCTGAGGCAAGTGTGCAGAAAATAACAAGGACTAGTCGAAGAAGTTCAAAAGTTAATCGACCTCGAAGCTCGGCGGATTCGCTTGTAACAACCTAACATATTTTACCCATTATCGGTTATGTAAAATATAGTAGAAGTTTGAATTGGATCAGAAAAACTGCGTTTTCTATCTTTTTTTTGCAGATACTTAAACTTCCACGTGGCGGATGGGTCCTTCCAACGGGTTGCGCCTTGATCGCTGCAGCCTTTGTGGCTAAATGGAAAATGAATAGTTATGTAGAGATTCTCCGACAGCAAAAAGCCGCCCGCCTCCTAACCAAATAACAGATCTGAATATAAGCCTATCTTTATTCGATATTAATCCAATCTTAGTATTTAGAACTATTTGGCACGTCATTTTCCTCCCGCATCGAGCCAGAATAGCGAAAACTATTGTATGAATAAAAGATTTTTTTTGGATCTTTTTCTTGAACGTGATTACGAAACGTTCGCCAGATAGTGAGGGTTAGATAGAAAACCTTCTGCATCAAGTTGTAATTAGCCTTGAATAAGTATAACTCACTATGAAGTTGACGCGGTTACCTTCAAGATGGACGTTCAGGCCCACGGCCTTGATATTAGTGCCGTGTGGCCTCTTGTTCGGTATGTTACCCGTAGTTGCCGAAACCTCTTCAAATGAATTCGTTGGGGGCAATTCGCCAATCGAAGCCCGGGCTACTTCGTTCTTCGCAAAAGGACACACGAATAACTGGGCAGTGCTCGTATGCACTTCCCGGTTCTGGTTTAATTATAGACACGTGGCCAATGTGCTATCAATCTATCGAAGCGTCAAGCGTCTTGGTATTCCTGACTCACGTATCATATTAATGTTAGGTGAGCTCGTAAATGAACAATTTGAAACTTGGAAACAGAGTTATATATTTGGCATGTTACTTGTGCAGTGATTTTTACAAATTTAAACGCACATACATTACTCCATAGTAATAACATATATTAACCGTTTTTTTTGGGAGGTATGAGGTCTTAGATAGAGGTGATCTTTATTTCGTTCAGGTATCTGCTTAGCGTTGTTTGGTGTTGAAAAGGCCAACAACTTCAACTAGAAATTTGTCGTTGTAATTTTGTCGTCTGCTTTTGGCCTTTAGCCGATGACATGGCGTGCAATTCTCGTAATCCCACACCTGCAACAATTTTTAACCATCGACAACAGCATATGAACGTGTATGGAGATGATGTTGAGGTCGACTATAGAAACTATGACGTAACAGTGGAGAGCTTCATTCGACTGCTCACCGGACGGGTGCCGGAAAACACACCAACTGCTAAGCGACTTCTCACGGATGAGGTTTGTTGCCGAAAATATATTTATAAGTCATCGTTGATACGCTCATGGAAGCTATCAGGCTGAGATTATACTCTATCTTTACGATTGTTATACCAAGGTAGGCTTACCCATGCTCCATAAAGCAGATTTTTGTTCGGTTTCTGATATCAACGTATATTTCTCATAGTGGTAGCTTCTGTGTATGAAGTTTTTAACATCCTCTCCTAGTGAATATTAAGGTCCGATTCAAGCTTCCACTGTTTTATATTCTTTTCTAGTTATTAAAACCTTTGAATAATTTCTAAGCGAGTAAATGTTAATCAATATAAGCCATTAATTTTAATTGAGAATCTGTATACCAGACGCTAAGTAGTCTTTCTCTTCTTGAATTTTCGTAACTTATTTATTAATAAGAAAGGTTTGCATGAGTGACTTGATCGACTTGACAGTTAACCGATTTGTCTGTTCAAAGGACGGCTCCTAAGTAAAGGCCAGGCCAATATACATATATACCTCAATTTAGTATCCAACGTCGGAAAGTCTCCTTAGGAAGAGTGAACACATTTATGCCAATCTTAAAATCAATGTAGTATAATTATTCTGTTAACTAAGGGGGTTTTGTTTTTAAATGCATTATAGTGTTTTTGTAACGCTTACAGCATTCCAACATACTAGTATATATGACGGGGCACGGCGGTGAAGGGTTCCTAAAGTTTCAAGATAGTAAGGAATTGACGAGCGTTGAGTTGGCGGATGCCTTTGAGCAAATGTGGCAGATGCGCAGATATCACGAGGTAGGACCCACGATTTGCCCTTTCTTTTAGTAGGTGGGCACGATAATTAGATATAACCAAACATAAAATTTAAATTTCCATACGTCTAATATTCTCATCTATATCCATATTTATAATGTGAATTGCGAGAAGATCAATTTATTTGAAGTTAATCTCCATCGTAAAAGGCAATGGGACTCTTCACAAAGCAAATCTTCTTATGCTAACAAAGAATATTACGGTGAGGTTAACGAAGCTGAACAAATTCTTGTACAAGATATTCTTTCCTGTTATGTCCTCTGCTGGGACAAATTGTTGAATGCCATGCCTCTCTCTTTTTGGTTTTTAACTTTGTGTACTGTTTGCTCAATTTTCCTAAATTAGATTCTATTCATTGTGGATTCGTGTCATTCGGAGTCGATGTTCCTACCTTTCTATTCGCCCAACATTTTGGCTGTCTCATCGTCACGTGTTGACGAGGATAGTCTGTCGCATCATGGTGATCCCCGTATTGGTGTCTACGTTATTGATCGATACACCTACTACGTCCTCCAGTTTCTTGAACGAATCAGTCCGGACAGTTCAGCTACTATCGATGACTTCTTTAAGGTAGGTTTTAGCAATCTGCTATGTAGCTATTAACTATACCATACTCCAAGTTGAAAATTCAACCTTTAGCTACATGAATAAAATATTGCAAATATTTTAAGCATTTTTAACACTTTCTGCTGAGTTGGCTGCACCTACCCAGTTTCTTTCTGAAAGGATATACCATTTCAAATACTAGAGCAAGCTTCTTCGTCGAAGTTCCTATTTTTTTTTCTTACATAGACTTTTTTCATAGAGGTCGTATAGTATGAAAGAAGATGCTACGATAGGTACATAATAAAATTAAGAATAAATCAAGGAGAGATTGACTCGAAGATCAGACACGTACAGCCTGGAAATCAAGCCCATTATTATTTTTTTACTATGACGTTTGTATTATTACAATCTATAATATAACTATTAATAATAACTATAATATAACTATTATATTATTTTTATATATATTATATATTATATAGAACAGTGTACACGAAATTAGTCTACTCGTGCAATAAACAATACCGTTTGTAAATAATTAGGGCACTATAAAAAATTTCGTTCTTAAGCGATAAAAGATTTCGTGCATGATACTTTTAAATGCAGTTCTCCTGATTATAAGAATGATAAAATATCTATTTATTTATCAGTATTATATTTGTTTCGTATTGTAATGTTACAAGTTATAGTTACTTTTTACTTCATATATTTCTACTAAAAAGACACGTTAATTTTCAACAAACACCGAACTAAATTTCTCACTTTGGCTAAAGTGAATATCTCTGCGTTCCTTTTGTTCGAATGTTATAAAAAATCTTGATATTTTCTAAAATCTAATACAATATGGTTAAATGCAAGTATGAAACGAATACATTTGATCGTTCGCTGAAACGGGCATTAAAGTTGATTTGAGTAAATCTTGGCCACATAATAGAAACTCACAAAATCGCCTAATTAGAGATTCTTACATTTTTTTTTTATTTTATATTTTTAATTTATACCAGGTGTGCCCAAAGAGTCAGTGCCTTTCGACAGTTGCGACTCGTAAGAATCTCTTCCGTCGCGAAATTAAAGAAACACCATTAGTCGACTTCTTCAGTGGTGTAAGAAACATTGAGTTAACCAGGGATCTTATCGAATTGCCTGAAGTCTCATTGAACATCTAAATGCTAAAGGGCCAGACTGTATGTGAACGTCATATCGCGGAACCTTCATTTCATTTACTCCAGTGGCCCCATATAAGCAGGAATGTGCTGAGCATAAACAGTTGTATATTCAATAAATAATAAAAATAAAAAGCGATGAATATTTTATCGACGAGGGTTGCTTTAGACAAATGTGTTTGTTACATAATAGTGTGCAGTTACGTGAAATATTGAAATAGTATGCAATTAGTTGGCGAAGTTTTGGATCATAAGGGACACAATGTATTAGCAATGTTAAATAATTGGCCAAGGCTAAGATAAACTGAAAAGTCTAACAGAGAGGCCGCAAGATGTTAATAAGTGTAAGCTATTAAACGGGAAATTTCGGAAAGAGATTTACAAGAGCAAAAATAATCACTGGGAACTGTTCTATGCAAAACTGGAGTCGAAACGGTCGGAAAACGAGTATCGTATCATGCGGGATAAGATAGAACGTGTACAGCCATCACTTCCAGCAGAGGAAATACAAAGACTCATAGCCACACTGTTTCTCGACAGATTTGCTCCCGCCCAGTTGTTTTTGAGGCGTATATGAGTTTCGACTTTCCTCTAATGGCCATCGGCTAGGTGAAAAGCATGAATAAAATCAGCAGAAGGATTAAATCATGAACGTATAAGGCCCTAACGCAGTCCCTACAGAGGCCGTGCTATTGTTAATCAGGGACCGCACCTAAACCATCTAGCGGATGGTAGCTGAAATGCTTCTGGTAAGCAAATTGCTTACAATCTAAAAAATTGCACGTTCTGCGTAGTCTGAAAACACAAGATCTAAGGGATTCACCGGGGTTTCGTTGGCTTACTGACTAATAAGCATGATGCCCATGCTGGCAAAAGCCGCAGAATACATAATTGCAAGCTAGGAGGGAATACGACGCCATGAACGCATTCTCAAGCGATCAGTACGATTTTGGAAAAGATTACGCACACTACTATCAAAAAGGTTCTGAAGATCAGTGACTGAATGGCACACGACGCGTCCATTTCGTCGCAAAACGGGCGGCCCTGGCTGCTACCGACCTTCGGAGTTTGCTTTTAACAAGCTTAAAAAGCCTTAGACAGAAGAAGACACCTTCTGGAGTTTGTGGTGGGTAGCATCCCCATACGCCAATCCGATACTGGGAAAGACAACTATAAATAAGTTGACTCATAAGCTTCTGGATAGAATGCAGGGCATTATAGCCCCCAGCATTTTACGAGAAAACCGTACCGCAGCTACGTATTCGCATTGAGTCTAGAGCATAAAATCCTGCGGGACCTTAGAGTTATCGAGCTATTGAAAATGCAAACGAACCCAATCACGCCAAGGAAAATTGCCTGCGACAAAACCGGAGAGAAATAATCGCAACGGTAGACCTCGATCTAATCAAGAGAACTCGAAGTTTAAGCGAGATCCCTAATTTCTAATTTAGGCGAATGGTCCGGATGGGGGGGGGAGTATTAGCCTACTCCCTAATTCAGTTGCTTACTTAAAAAGGTACTTAATAAATATAAAAAAAAAGGTTTCATTATGAAAAAATTGGGACTAGGTAAAATGTTTACTAGATAAAAAGCGAAATTTTTTACCGTTTTTATTCATTCTAGTGTAATAGGTGAAACCGGCGAAGAGAATAGGTCTATATACACAGTAGCACGTTAAAAACAAAAGCACTATGGAGTATGTGAGATTTAAATGAGGTGCTATTTTTTAAGTGAAGACTGACGTACTTGGCTTGTCAATGATATTCTATTAATTATACTACTAAAACTTGTATCTATCTGTTCGTTGGTTTCGTTGTTGAATCCAAGTGAACCCCGTAAAGTGGATAGCACTGGATGGTTAAAAATTTCTAGTCGTATACGTAGAGAAGATTAACCGCGGCGAAATACATGTTATTTATTAGACTGTTTGAATTAACAAAGTTCAGTCACGGTAATGGGATAACCGGAGTGAGGTAATGAAATTGGCGAGACATAATCTTAAGTTACTTGCCACGGGGTAACCTTAATCTATAATATATATTTAACTAAATGTCGAGCGAATCAAATCTCTGTTTTGCTGTTCACTGTACGGTCTCTTTGCGAAATCGAATATTTCGGTGCTGTTTGTTCAGATTTTTTATACATGATTATAGAAAAGTTATGAAAGCTGATATGTGTTAAGATTTGGTGAAGTCTATTTTAAAAATATTTTAATATAATATATGATATATATATATATATATATATATATGGGTCTATGAAGAGAGAGCATTTCTTAAAACTAGTCAAAAGCTTTTACCAGGAGCTGAATCAAAATGCCATCGAAGTCGAAAATGCCCTTTGAAGGATAACAGCCTTATAAAGAAGAAATTGTTGCTATCAATTGGTAGATCTCGATAAGCCGAGCACATTACTAAATGCAATACATTAACTAAAATTGATATTTCGGTCCGAGAGTGTGAGATAAAAACTTATATATCATATGTATTTTTGCCCACATGGCACTGAGGTGAAATTCTGTTCTGAGGAATTGGTTCCGAGGTTTTTGGCGCGAAGTTCTTATACAGTCAATGGGAAAATTAAAGTGGCTGACATAGCGAACATTTTGATCAGGTAATTTATTTCGGGAATATTCTCTGAGAGATTTCCTTACAGAACCACACAAATACATTTTTTATATGCAAGGTACTTTTTTCTTGATGCCAACTGATACATTTCATCTCCTCATACCTAAAATTGATATTTTAACATGAAAATGGCCCAAGACTAAATATGGTAACTATTTCACGTATGTGACATTTGAATAATCATTTATTACATAGCCTACATATGCGGGGTTGTTTTGGTACCAATTGAAGTTTTTCGATGAGCTGAATGGAAATGTAATTTACATTTATATCTTCTCTCTACATCTCTTTACATCTATATTTTATCTCAGTTTTAATGCCAAAGATGCCATTTGAAGGGTAAAATTTTATTAAAGGGTTAATTCGCGCGATTAACCGATAGGATCGTAGACTTGAGTAAAAATGCTGTACATGTCTTTATACTTAAGATAATTTGGAGTAAAAAGTGCAAAAAATGCAATTGTTCGTATTTGTTTACCTATGTAACACCTAGATATAAATAAGTTCCCAGGTAGTTTTGAACGACTCTAATTTCTAATAAATAGTCAGTGAGAAGTTAGTTTGTAACGCAAATCAAATTCGTTCATGGTGAAAAACGCCGACGAAATAGCTTTCAAAGACTAACGAGCTAACGTGGCAGGATAACTGCTACGGGATAACTATTGGTATACATTATAGTTTATGTTGAATGTAACATCAGTAAAGCTAAATAAGTTAAATCAATACATCAAATAGAGTCCGTCTAGTCAACATTTAATATTACAAGAGTAAGGAAAATTCGTATATTCGCATTTATTTCTCTCGAAATCACAAATTTACAATTCTTTTTCGTTATTCAGCTACATTATTTATTTCGATTTTTAATACATTCTAGCATGCAATCAGTCTGTAGAATGGTTTACTTGAAAAATTTTTATTTTAAGTGTCAACTAATTCCAACACAAAAAAGCAATATTTAAGTTTAATATCAATATGGAACAATTGCGTGTAGTGATTGCTTTCAATTTTTCAAATAGCCTGTGTGTTTAAAGGTTTCCGTAAGGTGCTTTTGCTTCTCCTTTTTATTATGAGGAATCAATTCATATATATATATAGATAGATAGACTGCATTTGTTTCCTGTACAACGAAAATTCGAATTTCGTTGTTTTTAAAATACTATCAGAAAGAATAGTGCAGGGTATTTTATCAATTTGCTCGTCAATATTAACAGATTGTTTGCACATATCAATTTATGTAATTCAATGGCTTTTGCACAAAGTACTAATATTTTATGAAATGGTTCAAGTATGCATCTTTACTCTATAAAAAAAAAAACGAAAAAAAAAAGGTTTAATCAGCAGAAATCAGAATGTTCCAGTTTTGCAATCGTTTGCAATATTTTAATTCGTAATTTAGCCATAATATTACATATAGACAAAAGCTTGTTATTCAAACATATTCTTTCTAATTACGATAATCTCTTTCATGACGTTCTCGTAGCATACGTCCTGCATCGTGAATTATTAAATAGAAATAGTTAAAAGGAAAAAGAACAAATCCAACGACACATTGTTTTCGTCACGATGAGCCAACGCAATAGCTAAACAATAAATAGGTGCAAGCTTAGACATATCTATGTATATATGGATTTACAAGTCGGCGCAGTACTACACATCTATGACTAACGAGAGCTGCGGTGACTGATATGATAACAGGTATCGAGTCAACATTTTCATAATTAATTAAAATGTTTGTGAGCGATCTGACAAACAAGATACAGTTTTCCTTCAGATGCTGACCTAGATCCAAACCAATGATAAATTAACACGAATAAGTTTTTCAATATCGATCATTTGCAAGTTAGTAAAAGCTCATTTCTGTAGAGATAAATCAAAATATTTACATATAGAAAGCGAGGCACATTTGTCAGATCAGGTATAATATTTACGATTAGTGGACATCACGTCAGGCGACAGCTATTACTAAATGACTGAATTTGCACAGAACAAGCTGGCTGAATTTCCAGAGATTTGACAACGCTGATTATTATGACTAGGTGGGCGGAAGGTTACCATTTATCTGGTCTTTTTTAATGGTCCTTACCATTTATCCCTGAAATTTAGGCTGGCGCTGTTTAAAACAACCTTGATTAACCAATAGCTCTACTATAATACTTTTGTGTAAAATATTTTTTTTTTTGTTTTTGTGGAATTGACTATTTGTCCTGGGTAGGCTATTTTGAAGATTTATTAACAAGTAATGGTGGAGGATCATATTAACGATGAATGATAAAAGATTGGTGACTTGGATGAACATACACTCTGCTGACTTTTTTTACATATATATATATATATATATATATATATGTTATGATTTTCATGTAATACTTGTAAATGCACCTGTGTTATAACTGTATTCTAACGACGGACACGTCTCGTCTATAATGGCTTATTTTCTAAAAGGATCCATTAGGAGGCCTAATGTACCTATAATAACTGTGAACATGCTTTACTTGCATATGTCTATCTAGCGTGTTACTGGTCGTCCACTGGCTTGAATAAGCTAGAATAATAAATACATAATCATGCGGTATGATCTTAATCATAACTGTGTTGTCTCGATGGCCCTCAAGAGATCGATTCCATTGTGGACGAGGGATCTGACATGGTATTGGTTCTAATGGCATTTTACCTAATTAGATTTCGACTATTGTTGGATGATCCATTCGAAGTTTGAGATGTCTAGTTTGTTTGTTAATGCATTTATGCCTACTATTTAGCCGATGCTTATCCTTATTTTTCGTATAAGACGTCTGTTACTATTTTGACATTTTTGCCCACTAGGATTTTTCAAACCCCAATACTAGTACTAATATCAGGTATGGTTTCAATTATCATGCATTTACATATTGTGGCACGGCATTGCGTGTGGACATTTCTATTGTGTGAATGATGTTTGGTACGTCCTTGACCAGCTGAGAAAACGTTGGCCGTTTTTCTGGGTCTTCATGCCAACACGAGAGCATGATCTTGTAAAGGGCATCAGGACAGAACGCTGGTTGTAGCATACGTCGGCCCTCTTTTAGCCAAAGATGAACCTCCCAATTGTCGACGCTGGGATACGGCTGACATCCACGGGTCATCAGCTCCCACAATACTACGCCAAACGACCACACGTCGGACTTGTGAGAATAATGGCCAGATATCAGGCTTTCCAGAGCCATCCACTTTACTGGAAGCTTGGTTTTAGCATTATCACTTGAGTAGTAAGAAGTTTCGTAGACATCGCGCGAAAGGCCGAAATCGGCTACTCGCACAATCATGTCTTCCCCAACCATGCAATTTCGTGCAGCCAAATCACGATGGATAAATTTCTGCGACGTAAGGTACGACATGCCCTGGGCAATATTTGCACCGAACGTGATGAGATCCTTGACAGTTGGCGTATTATCTTGATTTCGGATATACATCAGCAGATCGCCGTTAGCCATATACGGCACAATGATCATGGGATCAGTTGCATTGTTGTTGTCGAAGCTCACACCTATCAGGCATAACACGTTCGGATGATTGAAATCTTTCATACGGAGTGCTTCCTTAAGAAATACGTTAGCGTCATTCGTAGTATAGCCTCGTTGTTGTAGGGTTTTTATAGCCACAGCTTCTTCATCACTAATCTTGTCGCGTTTCAGGACTCCTCGGTAGACACAGCCGAATTGACCTTTGCCAATCAACGCGCCAACTTGAATACACGAAAAGTCCATCAGGAGATCCCAATCTGAAAGTTGCTGGATGATCTCTGGGTCAGGTGGAATTGTGGCGAGAAGGCGTTCACTATCTGGGTTGAGATAGCCATCATTTTCAGGTGTAAAAGCGACTGTAGGCTCAATTTTCTCAATTTTCGTCCGTACACAGAAATAATAAAGGCTAATCAATAAGACTACGACAATCAGTGCTAGAATAGAGCCTATAACAGCAAAAGTAACACTCCCATCCAAACTTGCGGAGTGTCCTATGACTTTTACCTCAGCTTCGTAAGTTCTGGCGAGGAGGTCGGTACTGTTTAATGTGACGTAAACAGGATGACTTCCTGGTTCAAGCTGTGCAGTACAGACGACTGTTGTCTCGATAATGCTGTTTACCTCACAAGGTCTATCGCCAACTTGAACGATAATGTCGTTCTTGTCTAGTGGAGAAAGATAAGTTCCCTGGATTGTAATACGCGTCTCACCGGTCGGACTAGCCACGGCTTGCTCAATGTTATTGCCAAAAATTGTTGCGTTCGGGTAATAGGTTAGTTGTGAGCGAATCTTCTTATAAAGAAATCCGTCGAACTGTAATTCCATACCGGCGTGGATAGGTTGATTGGACAAGTAGATGTCGTGATCGACTAGCGATGGCGCTTTACACATCACAGTCGTTTTATTGGGGGCACGACAGTTAGCAGTTATGACTTTATCGCCATATAATTTAATGTTGATATGGGGCTCAACCGATGCGTCTAGATGTTCTCCTCTGAAAACAATCTGATACGCACGTCCTCCTGTGAAGAAGTAGTGCAGCTTTGATGATCCGTCGACTTCGATTTCGGACGGATTGTTAATATACTGAAAGAGCTCGGTCGTATTGTTAGTTCCGTTTGCTGGATAAGCTACTTTAGAAATCTCCAGTGACAAATTTAGCCTTCTTTCCGTGATGCCAGTCGGGAAGGTTGTCGTGTTGCAGGTCAGATGCGTCCGATTGATGACAACGAACGTATCACAAATATGGATATTCGTAATGTTATTTGTCCCTATTAGTGCACTGGGTGGGATTCGCATATCATTGTATCCAATGTTTTCACCTATCAAGGTTAATTTTGTCCCTCCCGTATCTGGTCCGAATGATGGAAACACACCGTAAAACTTGACCGGGTAATATGTGTATGTAGCTATTTGTTTATATCCCTCAGATGAAATATGGTAGTTCTTCAAACGCTCGTCCATTTTGAAATCACGAACTTGCAGAAGAACTTCCACCTTGTTTTGTGAAAGGGTCGTGTCACGGCCTGGTACTTCACACGTTATAGACGAATTACTCCACTCTTTAATTGCGCAAGCTTTGTTTCCAATTTTTACCGGCATTGTGCTTTGGATTGGATAGGCGGGGTTGCCGAAGTCTAAACCTTTTATTATAAGGTTATTGCCACCTTCATCAGGACCTTCGAATGGACCGCTTTCCTTTATGTCGACAAAAGGAGCACAATGATTGTTCCCTTTACCCGGAGTACATCGACCGTTCTTCCACTCACAGCCGACAATTCCATCGGTAATTTGGTGCGGATTTAGGCAGTCGCCGCAATTCAGATAGAATGCACACGTATCACGCGTGTCGATCTCTAAAACCTCGTCCTGTTTTAGAAAATGGATTCGACCTGCAGAGTGTGCAGATTCAGTTATCGAACCAAGATAGTCTCTGACTTCACTGCTATACACAGCGTCCCGCAAATCCGTATTTTGTCTCTTGAGAAATTTGGTGTCGACAGTTACAAGGTGAATCGCAAATGTAGATGTGATTAGCACTCGGTGTACTTGGTCCTGATGATCAGCTACCCATATGTAGATTGGCTCAGAATCGATAGGCCCTTCAGGTTCTTCGACCTCAAATGTGGTGAGGGTTCCAACGGGAACTCCTTCCGATCGGGTACGATTGTATATATAAGTAACATCGGGTGGATTTTTGCGTTGCGACGCGAACACAACATTGCCTATTAAGGATCAGTCATTAGCAGTAAATTAATACTTTGAATTTAAACTTAACTTAATAAAATTATTAAAAACGTTAAATATATAAAATAATAAATAAAATAATTAAAAAAATCGAAAAATGATCGCAACGGTTGTTTATTTTAAGAACCGACAGGGTAACACGCAGAATGTAGTAATTGACACAGGTACAAATCGACGTGGTAACTTGAAGTTTTCGCCCTGTATGATCAGTGAAGTAATTAATGTCCGGGCCGTCAGAATGGATTCGTGTGACAACTGTATTTTTCCATGGAGTAAAAGAATTGCGATATAAATATCTAACATCATTTAACTACACTAACCTTCAAAAGTCCTCATTCCTACGATGTACTTATTTTCTTTAGGATTGCATTCGGATTTCTCTAATGATTGCTGGCATTGTATTGGAATTCTCGGATCATGCTTCTGATAGTAATTACTTTGCCTGAAAAAAACATTCCGAAATTTAACCTAGGTAGCGCTGTTTTTGTATAAAAATATTTTATATATCTTACATTATTTTTATATAACTTCCAAAAATAATATATAACAAAAATTAGAAATAGATCTACTGTCGCGAAATATCTATTGTTCGTCTAGCTGTTGATAATTTCTATCTGCATTTTGCAATACGCATCTCTGTTTCTTTACATAGTTGAAACAATTTCAAAGAGCTTTTCGTCGAGTCTTTAAAAACCTTATAGATACTATTGCTGTGATTGAATTGAAAAATCCGAAAAGCCTGGGCAGTTTTGTACGTATATGGCCAAACAATTGCTTTCGCTGCAATTGCTAGTCTGAGTTATTTTTACGTGTTTCAACGTGTATTTTTACGTGTTAAATAATTCAAGTCAAGAAATATATTTAGCTAGGTAGGAATTTGCGCTTAACTATCATTGATATATTTTTATAAATTTATTTGATACGATAATTTAACGATATGCACAAAATAGGTATTACTCCTCAATAACAAAAAGGCATATACACGCACCTCTGGGCGTGTATTCATGTATATATATATATATCCTCGAAATATGTTATTATTAGCCACTCCATTCTTACTGCCACTGAAGGCCCGACCGGCCTGCATCAGTTTTCATTTACATTGCTTAGTTTGCTTGCAGTTTGTGTCCGTTTAAGGAATTTACCAAAGAAATTGCTTTCTTATATTGGTTTCGAAGACGTCATAAAATGATTGTCGCAAGATATATATTTTCCCTACTTCTGAACATAAGCTGAACCCTTCGCATACAGGCTTTTATGATCGAAAAGTAGTTCTCGCTAGATTATGCGTAACGAGATAGTTTATTATAAAATCCAAATAATCGCATCATTTATCAAGTTATTGATTGAACAATTTGACATATCTTCGTGTGTAATAGTTACCTGACAATGTCTGCACGCGCGGCTTCTCTGCAGTGCTTGGTCGTCTCACTAAATTTGCTGCTCAAGCTATCCACGTTAAAAGCGCATAGGGCCGACGGTTTCGCGATGGATGGATATGGCACGTTTTTCTCTGCCTCACCCATTGTGACTAGAAGCGTATAATTGGAGCCGCGAATAATATGTCGAGCGTGGGCCGCAACATCGTATCGTCTGTCATTCGTTTTACAACTAAGTATAGCATTCAACCAAAGTTATACAAAAGCAAAATAATATTAAGGACAGATGGAAAATGCTAAGAAAAAGAAGGCTGATTTGTTTTAGATCGTAGTAGCTCGTCATGTTACTTTAGATTTGATAGGAGCATCCTCTGACTAGTCACAATAGCTCTAAGTTACGGGCCTAAATTGATTATAAGCGAAATGTAAATGAAGCATATGCTATTGTTTGCATGGGCCAACAGAAAGGATCGTCAGTGGCGTACTTGTTTCCCAGATCTCGAAAGCTCCGAAGAAGAGAAGCTAATGACAGAATCAAGTACCTTGGTTCTATGTGATCAGAGAGCTTTTGACTAATTCTAACAGTCTCAAAATTCTCGTGAACAATTTGAGCAATTATATGTATTGCCGCATTAAATTCAGCCGCCAAGGAGAGTATCGAAAAACCAGGGTTGTCCAAAACGCACTTTTGCATAGCCTCTATTAGGACCGTTTTTGGCGAGCTTTCCGACATATTCTTACTATATATGACGCTAGTCTAATCTCTTCAACAGCTGCGTATTTCGGATAACCAGTATAGCTTATAATTTTTTTGGAAGCTCATCCGGCGTCAGAGGGTTAGTCTCCGGAACACGATCTCCGCTCACACAGCGATAATGTGGATCGTTTCTAAACATATAGCTTATTTCGGTACTGAGGAAAGGCAGCCAGCTAGAATGTGTCTCAATGATGACTTTGTTAACGAATATACAAAATTTAGCGGCAGGTTACATTTTTCGGAATTACGCTTATATTACAATATTCATCCATCATCGTGCACGAACAGATTAGGACTAATCAGTAGAACGTGTCGGTTTGTATTTACCTTATCGGTATCTCCGTGTATGATTTCATGCTTTTGTTGTCTAGGCAGAAACGCGCCACTCGCGTCTCAAATATTACGTATTTCATAACCGCTTTGGTATTACTCGTAATCATCGGCTGGACTGTCACAACGAAGGCAAAACCATTATATTGGAACGCATGCAGGTATTTAATCTGTTTCGAAAAAAAAAAAATGAAAAAATTATGCAATCGTTTCAATATATTAACCATTTTTTTTATCTATGCGTTACCAAGCATGTAAAGGTGATTTGAGATTTAATTAGTTCGTATTATTTCTTCACTATATCTTTGCTGGCTCAAACGTTTTCAACAATCTGTTCTTCTGAAAAGTCTCCATTGATTTGTACGCTTATTACGCCCTCAACATGATATCCATTTAATAATATAAATACTGGATACTGCAAAGATGAAATAAAACGTCCCTGCCGCAGGACGTGTTGAATCAAGTAAACAAAAATAGGTACCATTTGGGTTTCAACATATGACCAAATTTAACAATCAAGCTTAGAGTCATGTGGTCGAAATTAATCAAAATGCCACCTCTGTCACCTTACGGCAATTTCCGTATCGCTGTGCACGACGTATCCGTTCCTAGGAACGAACAGTCAAATGCGTTAGCGGTTAAGATTATCTATCATGTTCTAGCTCCTAACATCCCGTAAGAAATCTAAAAAAAAAAGCCAGAGTCGCAAAACTATGACGAATCATCCCAGGCCAATAGTTGGCTAGGAACAAACTACATTATTCATTACCTAGTAATATTAAACGAGCTCTTCAAGAAGACATAAACTCCACTTTCTTACCGTCGGTCTGAGGTTGTTTTCGAACATCATCGAGTAGCCGTTCCTTAATTCCATGTAGGGCGCAAATCCACGCGGTGGCTTATTTATGGTTGACTGGTCGCTTAGATCATCGTCCTGTAGTTGCAGAAGACTTAGCGGCGACTGAAATGTAAATGTGGGGAAGAACATTCATATGGCATTATACCAAGCGCTATATGTTGTTGAGTTTATTTTTGCGAGTTTCGCTATTAGGATTCGTGGAGCTAAGCACAATTAGCTTGTTTTCAATGAATGTGAAGTAAGTTCATTTGTTCATGCAGTAAATGATTCTTATGGATAACCGCTTCTCCGACCTGTCCTAGTAAACAGCTGGGTAGTCGCTTATAGCATTGGACATCTTAATGTCTCGAAATAAAAAAACTTAAGGACCAGACGTTCGTTATTATATCATATTAGGGCGTATGCGTGTTATGAATAGTTTACTAAATCACTGACCTCATTCGCTGTGTCGAAATCCTTGCTGACGGCGAACAGTACGGGCTTGCCTTTTGAATGGTGTTCTAATGGAGTAATCAAGCTAAAGTTAGAACCGTGATTTCTAAAGTTGTCTTTGTCGAGTTGAACAACACGAATCGTACTGTTGTTTTTATCGTGTACCATTATAGAACACAGTCCGCGATTTACAGCAAAGCATACGACACCGACCTCAACAAGCGTGCTTCCATTAATTTCTGCACGTCCAATTGTAACGGCAGGTGTTCCGGGCGCTGATACGGTAGCCTTGCTGATCCACTTAGAATGAGAAAACACAATAAATTTTAGATTATTCTAGATATTTCATAGAATTAAGTCAGTCGCTTTCTATATATTGAAAAAGTAATTTTCTTCATGGAAAAGAATAGATCAATGCAGCCCTGCAATGTCACTGTTTCTTCCTGAAAAAGGGAATGCAACAAGTCGTTATGCTAACATTCTTCTTCTAATTAACTCTCTTCACTATGTTCGTAGTCAAACGTAGCAGTTATCTAAAGCTGTGGTTTCTTTCGTGCATAAACAACATAATCCTTGCGTGGTCGTTTTCTAAAGATTCATATCTTTACTAGTGACTTCCTTGGCATCGGACTAGAAAAAGTCCATCCAACTAAAATTGAATTTGATGAATACCTATGGGTAAGCTTTTAATGCCACAGAACCATTTTCTACGGAACTTCTTATGGAAGACTTGTTAGACTAGATCCGCCTGTCGCATGACACACTATTGACTTCTTGTGTGTTCTGGAGTCCTTTTTTGTGGAATGGGTGAGGTTCAGGGTTCGCGTCAAATTATTAATACGTTAGTGTCTATTGATCTATTACCAAATTTAACTAGAGCCAGTTACCCGTAGTAAACGTGTTCCCAAAGAAAATGCATATATCAAGTGCCGACTTATAAAAAGTGCCAAACTTCTACAAATTTCCGTAAGTCAACCAATGCGAATACGTGAACGTATTTATCCCTGAATTAGTTCCACAAAAAAAAAATTCGCATATATAAAAATTTCCACTATCGCATAGATATATCAAACTATCAAGCCGTTACCAGAGAGAGCAGAGCTACATTCTAGAGTTTCGAAACGAGACGGTTAATGTTATTATTATCGTGTATACTGTATACAGGATATCCCAGAAAATGTTTGATGGATCATAGCTTTTTTTGTGTAATTAATTGGAAATAATGAGTGGACTAACTTTTGAAAAAAACGAGAAAAGATTTATTTTAAAATACTACTGGAAGTATAAGAACAATGTCGCAGCTTGATCCTCCTATGTGACATGCAACCTATCAAAGAAGAAAAATTTCAAACAGAACTGTTTCAGATATTTATAGGCAACATCAACGAGCTCTACTAGCAAAGAAGGCATATTAAGTACCTGAAAAACCTATAAAACAACCTACTTTTCAACGTAGCATCAGCAACTCATGCGTTCGTCTCATCAATGAACATTATGCCGGTGAAAGAGAACTATTTAGCGGGTCGTACCCGAAAAAATGTGGATACCCACAATTTTCCTATGGAAGATTATTTGGGAGGACGAAGCTATAATACATTTCAATTAAATGGCATAATTAATTGACACAACTACATCTTTGTAAACAACCGTAAATTCGCTTGGGTTTTCCGGAGGGTTAACCGGCGACATAGGAAGATTTCAAAGTTGAACTTGGGTAATAGCACGCATCACCAAACAAAATGTTTGTTGAAGTTTGTAAATTAAGCACATCAATTTAAAATTATGATAATTCAAACTGTCTATCCATTTTCTTAAATTAATCGATATCGTCCAAAAGATGCATTTGATAATTGCAAAGGGAACATTTGAAACGAGCCTGTGCCATGGGTTCAAATACCTGTTTTTGTTTAGATGTGATTTTAGAAACAGGTCCGGTCAGTTAAATGCGCCTGACGTATACGTAAAGTCAACAAGAATTTTGCCGTATTTTTTGCTTGAACAGAAAACACCATATTATTTGTTCTTGTGACAAGACATTGTGTTATGTATCTCGGGTTATTGCTCGTCACTTTCTCGCATCCTTCGTCCAAATGATGCATGCCGTCCCGCTAGAAGGCAGCGGGTTTCTTTTCGAAGGTTTCTAATCACGTTTGGAATTGTTCATCTATGTCGAAAGTCAGGCCACGAAGGTAATTGCTCGATAAAAGGAAAAATAAAAATCTGTTAGTGCAAAAATCTAGGGAATAAGGAAAAAATAGCAAAACTTCCCAGTTTACATCCAGGAGGGCAGCTTTAACGATGTTTGCTTGCTATTTGTGGTCTCGCGCAGTCATGACGCAAAATGGGGCTTTTTCCCTTGAATAGGCTGGATGATTAGTTGCAAGTGGATCAAACATGTCTGGTTCGATCAACTGCCTGGTTCACAGAAAGCAATTCCCAATGAATCAGGCCCTCACAGTCCCACCAGGCGCAGAACATAACGTTTTTCAAATGAAAATCTAATTGGACCTTGGGCCTTGGCTTCTCTCCTCGACCCACCCATTCTAATCACCGATTAAAATTTATGTACACACACCACCTTTTTACCACCGATGTAATTCGCAGCAAAAATCGCTCACTGTGACTTTGATACTGGGTAAGATGCTGAAGTGCGGCGTTGATGCCACGCTGGATACAGAGTTCGTGAGTTACTCAAGCTTTAAGCTTCTACGTAAGTTTAAGGAGTTGACGTGGTTATGGATAACCTTGTTTATCCGTCGATTTCAGATGTCTTAATATGGCCGTCATCAAACTCACACGTTCGATAATAACGGGGGACATCCTCTTCCGAATACTGTTTTCGAACTTGGCATACCATTCTTGCGCAATCCTTCTAGCGATAACATCCCTATCGTACACAAGGCAGATGCCCCGGACCCTTTCGAAATTGTAACTACGATTAAATGTATAATATATAAGTTGCCGAAAACTCGTTATTTCGATTGAAATATTTATCTTTGAGAAGTTTCTTCAAACTCACAATAGAATACCTTTATATCACGCTGATAAAACGCGAAGCTAAGATTATTTCGACAATGCAATAGACGTAAAAAAGACGCACATTTCGGATATGCGTATTTTTTAGACTTATCTCCTTATTTCAATTATACGTGAAATGGTAAAAAAAAAACGGTATTGCATGAGGCACTACTTTTTTGATCCATAGCTTTAGCTCATAGAAAACTTCTCCAAATAAACTCATTGTTATCATATATTCTCTTCCGCCAGGCCAGTACCTTTTCCTGGCGTTCTAAAACATCAGAATGCTCAGATAGTTCTCGTTGTAAACAGTTTACAGTCGAGAGGCACAAATGCTATTTATAGGGCAAACAAATACCGATCGTCCGTAGATGCTTGCTTCCCGCGATCAGTTTTTGGCTTTGTTTGCTCAGATTGTGCGTTGGTAAGGCGTTTGAAGTTTATGTAAGTAGACAGCGAAGCCTTGCATTCAGTTCAGAACGTTCGACGTAACACGTTAGCCCTTCAATGTGTCTACGTATGTATTGATGCATGCAAAGGCCGTGTTTATCCTATCTTTAAAAATCGAATGAATTAGAACGAAATAAATGAACGACGTCATCATGATTCCGTTAATATCTTTCGTATATATACAAATGCGTATTTATCTACACGAAGATAAATATCGTTATAGATTAGTTAGGTCCAATGGTTAAAGGTCAGGCGATTAACGCATTCATGGTACACTCGTTGGTATCATACAAATCGGACGAAGAGGGCACATAGATATATGTAAAAGATGAGCGTGCTAAGTCGAGCTATTAAAGATGTATTGGACGCTGCTAAAGGTTTTTCCACCTCTGTACATATATATATATATATATATATATATATATATATATATATATATATATATATATAGCCTATGAAGCCTACCAAATATTCAATCCTAGGTATATATATATTACTATTACTGTATAAGGACAGGATATAGAGCGAGTAAATCGCATTTGTAACGGAAGCAGACCATCGTCATTGAAGTTGGTGGCAGCCAGAGGACAGCGGATCGTTGCTCCCTTGTTCCTCGAAGCTGTGTGACGACCAGTAAAATCGAAGACGGAGAAAGTGGTCGGCTGCAAGCTATTGGTGATAGAAATTTTCTCACAAAGTGCGAGGAAATCGCGTTATCACCGAAGCAACCATTTTTGAGTACTCGAATCATGGACAGGGCAAGTGCCTGCGGCTAGTTGCATAATGTTTGTCTTGCTTATTGACTTCAGGTATAGCTCAATGCTGGTTTGGATCCGCTGTGGACAGCAAGGCGGTATGAAGGAGTTCATGGCTCGATGTATGTCGGATTATCGTGTCGTACCAGTTCCACGGCTGCGTGCTTTCCTACAGTGCCGCTGCCTGACTTCACAGCTTAAGTAAAGCTCGTATGCGATTGCTGGATGGACCAATGTATGAAGTCGCAATCGTTGGAATCAGACAACGTACGCAGTAGGTCAAGGTTTTGTACCTACTGTAGTATACAGTGTTGTTTTGAGCCGACTTAAAGGCCAAGGCACGTACTTTGCGTTATTGTAATACGGAAAAAAAAATCCGATTCGGATACGAAGCCTTTGTTAATGTACAGTCAAAAGGCTTTGGTGTCCAATATGAAGAAAATGCAATACGTGGTCCCTTGTTAAAAGAAACTATTGCTCAACTTGACGATGCAACAGATGGTCTGTGTAAAAACGTTTGAAAACTAAAAGGCACGACGTGTGTGTTTCGACATTTGTTCCCATCGAAAAAAAAGCGTATGCATAGGCAAGGACGGGCATGCTCTCGGCAGCTGAGGGCAATGGTTCCGTTTGAGTAACCACTGCAAGGGTAGCAGAGCTTGAGAGATGGCGCGCAAGATGATCAGACAACAGCAAATCCTGGACAGCTGTTGATGGCGTGGGAAGAACGCGGACAACCTCAAACCGTATGTTGGGACTCAAACGTGGGTAGAGCGGCCGACTGTTACGGCGCGTTTCACAAAGAGTACGTATATATACCACTGAATAAGGGTGGAAGTGGAAAATCACATGCGAGTAAAAATGACGGGTGCTAACAGTTCTTTTGAAACGTGTTATAAAATTATATATTAATATCGGCTTGTGGATCAAAACACAGCGTATGCCAACTCAAAAAAAAATGCTAACCCCCGTGATTTTTACCCGCGTGCGATTTTCCATTATTATTTTTACTAAGTTGTACCTGAGTCCAGAGAGAACCCCGTTCTTTCTCAAGGATCCGCCATTGTCACATTCGTTTCGGCTTTATCTCTGTATCTAACCAACGACTCTCCGTGTCGATCATCTTCTTATTGAATCCAGAAAAAAGCTTTTTTTTTTCTTCTTGCAGATCCTTCCAGCATCCACAGTGTCAAGCATCCTTATACCGAACCCAGAAGAAACGATACCGTTTCTACAGATCCTTGACCGTCAAGAAAGAAACTCTTACATATCTTTCCTCTAAATGTCGTTGCAGTAACTCATGTCTAAGCCGCTACCTTCTCAGAAACTAGAAGCCCCCCCTGTGCGCCATGCGTCGCCACCCTCTAAACTAAAACAATAAGGATGAGCGTAATCAACGCCGCTGAACTGTTTCTCTCACTCTACCACTGAAAACAATGCCTAAGGCACGCACATCCCGTTTTATTACTATCGTTAGGAGGTTACAGTTAAAACAACAGCGGCACCTGCCGATTTTATAGTCGGATCCTGATTCGCAGTCACGCCCCTAAATTTTTCTGACAGCAATCATATGAGCCGATGAGACCCAAATGTAAATAACCCATAGATACACAGATACGTATAGTTTTCAATAGATGTAAATTGTACTTTTTTCACAAGCGATTTATCTGGTATCAAATGTAACAGTACGCCATAGAAGCGTAATGGCCTCTCTTAGTAAAATATGTTGATGATGAATATAGTAAAGGTTTGACCTACAAGGAAGGTTTGTTTTTATTTGTGGGAAACTTAGAGGAAGAAATACATCGAAACGAATTATATTTCCACTGAATTATCTAGGAGCACCACATACTTAGACATGAACTAAACATAACATATGTTCAATGCTAAAACAGTAAGACTGATTCTGTTGTCAGTTGTTTCCTATTGCATTAAAGCTTGTACCGTTGTGTTTACCACCTCGAGTTTTCTTTTGAAAACAATTGTGTATTTAGAGACATCGCTGTAAAAATGTCCGGTTGAATTGAATCGGCCTTTATTGAACACTAACAAGAGCTGTTAGCGTAGATTAGGCTAGCGCGATTTTATAATCAAGGGGCCATTGCTAAAGACTACGGGGCAAATACTTAAAATCAGTTAGCGCACAAATGATGGAATTTAATTCAACAACAGTCGACTCTCGATAGTCCCTCAGTTCTTTAATAGGCTGTTATGATATGTAATGGGTTACCCCTAATCGAAATCTAGCTTCGATATTATATTCAATATCTTACGATTCGAAGAAACGAAATGAAAGACAAATGAGAAACACAAGCACTAACAAAATAATAAATCAATATCAAAAATAGGAAACGAAGTTTTTTTTTTTCGATAATTATTCTAAACTATTATAACTTGGACGATTTTTCAATTGACCTACATCATCAAACTTGAGCTTTCCTTTCAAGGGTTGCAGCCTCACCAAAAACTTACTGTGACTCTATGAGAATTTTTATCTACGACATATAATAGGGGAGAACAGAATTAAGTTCAGGCTAATCAGGCCTAATAGCAGTGAACCGATTCTCAATACCTAGCGTTTCTATTTTCCATGGGAATGAATTTACTGTTACAATGATAACGGTAATAATTACTATTAAACTTGTGGTTTTCCAATAAAGCCTTAAGTGTGACCAGGCAGCATATATATATATATATATATATAATTTTAGACATGGGTTAACAAAACAAGAACGTCTATCGTGAAACTTTGGCACTATCCGTGTGTTTTGTGCAGTAAAGCGTACAATTTGTGCAGTTATCTATAAGATACCTAATTAGGAAACTCCATCTGTCTCTTCTAGATGCATGGTTTTATTTTTAATAGTATTTATTCATTTTAACAACAGAGACAATCCAATATTTTCGCATATGCTACAAGTGTGATTTTTAACGGTTATATTTAGTCAATATAACCACCATTCACCGTGATTACGCCTCTAATTTGGGACCTCATAATTTTTAAAATAATCCTTCTTCACTCCGCAACCGTACGTCAAACAACATTGATGGACGTGAACTCACTAAAGAATCATTCAGATACGTTATATAGAACAGATTTAAGCAAAATCGATTTCAGGCTGATAGCAAACCGAGAATCCGATAAATTCAAGCTCTAAGTGACTCAATGCAAAAAAGCACAAAAGTTCTCAAAAAAAAAAAAAACAACCATTGGCAACTGATATTCCCGTTTTTAAAACGCCTGTGAATGTTTTAATTAAAGATACAGGTGTATGGCTTTTGGAGCCAATTTTGTTCACAGAGCTTTTGAATCTGATCTCTATTGTGCATTTTTTTCATTCGCTTCATATAAATTTCTTTTAGGTTTTTCCGAAACCGCATTATAAAACTAGCAAGAACTCACACCGTCGACTGTAGGCAAAAAATTATTATTTTTTCGCCTTGTTGATGCTTTGGCCAGCGCGCATAAGCCGCGTGACAGTTGATCTTGCTCAATATATCGTCAATAAGTTCATTGTTTTGTTCTGAAACGAGCTGTCCTTTTTAGGACAAAGGCTGACGTGTGAAGCTCTAGAAACGGGTCCCCCCAAAAATGCTAACGGAACATTCTGCACACAATTTTTCTGCCACACTTCAAAATCGCACATCATTTAAGCTTAAGCCGTGTCCTATTCACAACACATTGCTCTTGCATTTACGCAGATATTGATACCCTTTTGATCTGATAAATATCACCAAATCAAAGATTTGTGAAGACATTAAACAAAGGACCCTAAGCTAAAGCACGCTACGTAAATTGTGCAAGAAGAGAGAACGGAGCGTTGAAAACCAGCCCGCTTTCTCGAGTACCTCAAGAAACTCATGGGCAGTTGGTAATCGAAAGCACTTGCTAACATCACAGTCCTCATTGCTACGCTTCAACTAGTTGCTAGACTGAGTAAATGAATATCCAACGTTGATTCTAAAAAGGGTAAATGGTAAGCAAGCACATCCCGCTATCGATTTACTTTAAGAAGCCATAGGCAGGGAAGTTACACATGGGGAATGCAAATGGTAGATAAATCGTTGTCCAGAAACTGCCAGAGCGATGGGACAAGTGTGTAAAAGATGAGGGTAGTGCCGCCAACCTATATTAAAGATCATCATTCTGACCCAACTAGTTCAAAAGTTATGCAATTTTAAAGCTCGTTGAATTCGCTTGTAACAGCCTATTATAAGTCCACTTAAATCGGGAACACCCATTAGCTTTCGGTAATTTAACCGCAGTATCATAAGATAAACCAAGGCGGAAACATTTTTATGTATGTATTTTGTTGGTCAGTTGTTATACGCTATGACGCACCATACCTCTGCTCTATTTCTGAGGTCTATTGATAAATTACTCCGCTGTAAGCATAAAAGGAAACTCATAAAAGGAGTTATAAGTAGCGAGACAAATAGCTACGAGTCTGCAATGAGACCCTCGCTACGAGGCCCATATTGCGCAGCTCGTATAACACATCTTCCGATATTTACGTTTTTAAACTTAGGCAAGACTTCATTTGTTAGCGCTGGGCTGAGAGTTGTGTAAATGTTGGTTAACAAGGCGTAGCGATAGATTCTGACAACACATAATAGCAACAGTGCAGCCCGCCCATTGAATCAGAAATTGTATAATGAAAAATAAACAGCAAAGAAAAAAGGATGCTTTTTCTATTCTTGACCAAATATAATTTTGTATTCAGTGTAACGTGACACGAAGCGGCTGCAAGTAACGTCAGTAACAGAAACTGTTGTTTCCGTTAAAACGACGAAAAGACGCCTTTATTTAGAGCTGAGTGACATACTCAAGTACGAGGGACGCAATGGGCATTCAGTAGCTCCTCCCCTTTTTCTATAAGGCGTGTGGTACGAAGAACTGGGCTTTAACAGATGCACACATATTCAGAGTAGTCTTCACGAAATTCCGAAAAGAACGAGAATTATCGCTTTCCAAGAACCGAGTGGAGCACAACGAGGTACGGTTGTGATACAGCTATGAGCTATGAAGAGAAGTTTTTTTTGGGCATCTTCTTTTTCGTTGGGGTTCTAAAAGATTGTTCGGCAATCACTTTCATTAATTACGTTTATTATTATTTTTATAATAATATTAAGGAAGCCACCGTTACTTTGCTCTGTCCTTGCGTGTACTTTGATATATTACACCTTTTGCAGGTCTGTTACAAACCTCACGGTAACTTCTATGCCGAAATTATAACGTTGCTCGTGTTTTGGAAATGATAGTCTGAAAAGCCATTCTGGTCGTCACTAAACACAGTCTCATTCGTATCTTGACACAAGTAGAGTTCATAAAATAAAAATTACCATCATCATTATATTGGCCACAATGTCACTTTGAAACTTCTGGACAGTCGTTGCACAGTGAAGCATAATAAAATCTACGGGACATGAAGACTGCAGTGAATAGTTTGCATATAAAAATAAGTAGTAAGATTAATTATACGAGTTGGCCACAATGGATAATTGTATCCTTTCATATTCGTAAAAGGAAAAATAGCCACATTATTAAGATTGTTACCAACTTGCGCTTACTAATCTCTCCGAAGCTTGCTGCATGTGTTAACTTTTAACTTATTCTGTACAAATACATTATCTGAATAACTTCTCTAACTTCTATCTGACCCGACTCTGTAGAATTTATTAAAAACCAAATGAGCTACGTCTGCCTATCAATATCTTCAAAATTCTCAGATGGTACAGTTAGCACTTTGAAGTACTTTTGTAAAACAGGGGTAGAAAGGTCGATTATCTATGCACCTGAGTGAGAATCTTAAGGACTGCCATTATGTCAAGAGGTCCTTTCGAATTTCGATTGAAGATGTTGCTCTGTGGGAAGAGTCATCAACGCCCTTTGTGAAAACGAAACGCGTTAATTTAGACCCTCTAAGGTATCAACAGAACCAACTTAGAGACAAAACTGTCCGGCAAGCTAAATACGTGATCCAGCATATTGGGTCCAACAATAGTAACAAAACAATAAGCAATATATGGGACATATTAACAAAATAAATGAGTTTATCGGATTTAATACAGGTAAAATAATGCCCGTTCACACTTAGTTTCTGCGACCCATTTCCAACGAAAAAAAGCTCTGACAGCATCACAAATCCGTCGTAATATTTTTTAACCTAGATAAATGGCGTCTGAAGGGCTTAGCTTCTTAAGCCGCCATCGTGATAGCTACCGGGAAGTCGACATGTCAGAGCTTACGTAACTTTGCTTCAAGATACTTCCTTCTTACTGGGCAATCCGATGCTAAACGCTCTTTTGAGTATATAAGTTAAGCAAGTTTGTTTGCAAACTGAAACTTGGCATGTTACAGATAAAGGGGATCAAGCGGATATGTTGCTGAAGCACGGAGAGGTTTGTTATTAAACGGTTACTGAAAGGAACAGGCCGTATCGTTCATCTCTCATACTGAAATGGCCCCTTCCTGGAAATCGCTTTGATGAAGCGACTAAATAAATCTAAAAAAATGATTGATTTTCATGTCTATCTGTATTGCTACTGCTTAACAAAGTTTATTTTGTCAATTTATGTAGACTCCGGTAAGTAGTCCGGTAAAAAACTCAAGCGTTTACTACCTGCAGTGGATTACAAGGTCTCAAACAACAAATTATTATGTTGCAATTGTGATTCGTTTGAGACTAATATAACATTATTCGATTTGCATGATTTACCCCAAATAAAAACACGTGAATTTTTTTTCTCTGCAATTACTCTGTTATTCGTCTGCCGTCAGTTTTTATATCGGTGTTGAATTATGACATTTGTATGAAATAAAAGTGTCCTTTAGCCGTCCAAACGATACAATCGCTTTGCGCGTCATCATGAAGGCACATAATCCATTGTTTCTCCGGTACCAAAGCAATCCGATAAGGTCAAATGCGATTAACAATGAAAACAACGATCAATATTTTCTTATTATTGGTCACTGGAAAATCTTCATAGATGTTGTCAAAGTGTCAACTTGTTGTCTGCTAGGTTTTGCCTCGTAGGACTGTCTTTGACCTTTGAGGTGTTTGGCCTTTTGTTACATACATATGGGTACATTGGACAATGTATTCAGACTTCGTTGCAAAAAAAAATTGCCCATATTAAAAATTCAAAAAAAAACTTAAGCCTTTGTGCTTTCTTTATCTGTATGATGCATGTTAAATTATTGATAGCCGTGAAACAATTGTTAATAACAATCGTATAAGTACCATTCGAACTTGTACGGCTAAAGTTAGATGACACATTAAATTCATTTAAGCTTCTGTATCGTGGTTGTGCTTATTTCCATGAGGAACCGTTTCGCAACCCCTTTACTGTGCTGAGTTTTTCGTATGTGCTTAATCGGGGTTAAATCGTTATGTTCTAGAGTCGCTTTCAGAATGTCACTTCTTGCTTGATTCATATGAAAAGGCGCCGAAAGCAATCGGTGCGGCGAGTAGGCCAGCGCTCACCCAAAACGCTGTTTTTGCTCTGCTGGCAGGCATAGCCGCCATCGTTGCAGGGAGCAGTTTCCGGAGTCGACAAAAACGACCGTAAAATTGTAACAACATCAGCATAAAATGACAGCGGTAATGGCGCGAAGCAAATGATTGTATTTTCATAACAGGAATACAACAGTTATAAGCGCTTGACTATGTCGGTAGAATTAACTGTTTTAGCAACGACAGCTGTTAGAGATCGACGAGTCAATGACGTCCAGGCCAACGTCAGCGGTAAAATTCCGTCTCAGCGAATCTCGGTGATACATAAAGGGCTCATGTTGCATTACCTTCACCCCTGTCATGTACCCACACTCGCGAACATTTGGTTTCTTTGGAAATATATCGCTGAGTTCCGATCACATAATCCCTACTGATCTACAGTAAATATCTGATAAAGCATTTTCAGATTATGCTCAGATATTTTCAGATACTTCGATAGTAATGACAGCTACGTTATGATAGAGATCTCAGATACTAGGATGCGAGTCTTTTACTTGCTGACTTTCAACTCTGCAGGGAGCCTGTACAAGCACATAACAAAACCGCTACCTGAACGACGCCACCTGTAATAATTCCTTTTAGCTATGAACATATCTTAAGATATGTTCGAATTTTTATCATCAATGCTCGATAAGTTACACTACAACATACCGTTACAGCCTGCACTACATGTTTCCTATACTACATATTATTCTAAAATAATAACCTGTTTTCATTCTGATCTTTTAGCATTCTTATTCTTTCGTTTCACGTACGAAACCGTTAAAGCGATCATAACAATAATACACTAGCTGCGTTTTGCAAACCCATTGCACCTTATCGATTTTTACGGGAGAACATGGGGAAACCAGCGCCGCGTTATGGTCAGATTTACTTACGCCAATACTAATTTTTCGTTTAGGTTCTTGCATAAGGCTTTCTCGGTGGACGTGACTCTGATAGTACGTGCATACTCTTATGGTAGACAATTTACATTAAACGACAATTCTATCTCCCTTGAACGAAGTTCAGGCCGAGAAGTCGGCTGGCGGAAAAGCTCCCTGTGCACCCGCCAAGTTTCGAACTCGCTATTTTGACCATTCCATTGCTATAGCCAAGTGTCTACTGTGATTGTTTGCAATATGATCAATGGAACTAATCTAAAGTGCTTACGACAAGTCAGTGGTCTGCCAGCCGTTATACTACACTAGTTTAATGCAGCTTACTAACGCATGACGCCATGACGTACACAAATGAACCTAGCGATTTCAAGCTCCTACCTGCCTAACCATATATCCTCTGCAATTTTCCAGCCCATAAGGGAACTGCAGCAGGCACTTCGGATGACGGAAGCCACCAATATGCTACCGTAATGCAATGAAAATAGATGACAATATCACTTAAGTTATACATAGTTCGACAAAAGTAAGACCAATATTGTCATCATGCATCGGCAACGTACCACTGGAAAACCCAAATTTTTTTAACTTTAACTGCCCACTCTACATGTGCTACTAAAGCTTTCGAATGAATCTGATCATCCGATTCATATTGTCCTTTAATTGTACTAGACGTATGGAAAAGGAAGATCTTCGTATATACTACATTTCTTTTAGTATAGCAATGCGTGATATTTCACAATTGTCCTCTGGCGGCAAACAGGTCTAAAAAACTATTGAAATACTGTTTACTGTCGTGCTGGAGGCATGCCATTTACGTCGTTGTGGTAACGTCGCTCTCGGTGACACAGGCGACGTGGTCTAAACAAAAATAATAGCATGAGCGATTTGGCTCCTTCAAATGAAGAGCGAAACGAATTGTTATCAGTTGTCTGCACTGTCGCAATACGTCAGGCTATTATCACAGCTTTTTCCCGTTACGTGACCAATTCATCACGATTTTTACCACTCGGCTACGTTATTATGATCATGTGTAGAGGCGAATTCGAAATAATAGATACCCTATGAAAACCCCGTCTGTGTATACGTCAGTCAACGTTTTCTGGGGTTTATTTCATTTAGCGAAAAATGCAAATGTAGCCAATCGACCTACGATATACGTTACAACAGGGAAGATATAGTTAATCGGTTATTTGCCCGTTCAGTCAGCTAAAGAGCCATCTTTCTTTACGCGATTAGCAATCAAAGAGCACTTGAAACGGTCATCCACGAGTGTAGCACACTGACTCTTATATAGACTGCAGTTGCCGTCTGAACCAGATCTCCACATGACCGTCCGCTTCCTTTTCTTCTTGTCACATTTAATCAATCTAGATTGACTGACAATCTATATCTTTGTATTAGAAGGTAGAGCGGGAAAGGTTTGTTTGCTGACTTAAAAAGGGTGCCAGCCTTCACGGGCAGGGGTACGTTTTTATCTGCCCCTGCTACATACATGCGCAGATATTATAGAAAGGTTCGGTATACATATGAGTTTCGCTTGATGCAGTAAAAACCGGTACATAAACGAAGTAAATCGACACACTCTATGATATAGTAACCATTATGGCGGAGCCGAGAGTGACCACGCCGCTCGATCAAGTCTCAGCTGCCAAACCAGCGTGTTATAGGAGAATTGACGCTTGCGTCTACTGAGACCAAGAAGATAGGACATACACTCTGCGTACATCCATGCGATCTTTCTTTTCACTATCGCTCATTTCATTTTCTACCCCGATAGCGATTGTAATTGTTCTGGCTATATTGTGTGGCATCGCCTGACGCTGTGCGGTACTAAACGTTAGATGCACACGGGGTATAATAGAAAAATAGGTCTAGAACGTCGACAGACCTGGCAGGAGAAGCTGTCACGTCGGTACTTTTCATATGCACAGCCCCGTCATCGTTGACACCTAGCAGCTGGGATTCGTCACGACCATAATGAATAACGGCTAACTTTATGTACCTTTATAATCATCAGTATTTCACTTGGGCCATTGGAGCCGGGGGTACGAACACAGGCCTCTCCCTCTTCTAAAATATGGGTCTCGATAGTCAGATCATAATGACAATATAATCTAGCATTATTGAATGGTGACGAGCTTAACCTCAGGACTAGCACAGACGGTTGTTAAAGAGCACGACGCTGTCAAGATAAAAGTGTAATCATTGCATTGATAGAGTGCGTTTCCTGGTTATGTAATCTACAGTAGGGATTTCGTCACATTTCGTACTTTTTTTTTTTCGTAGATACATTGTGTTTAGTGGCGTTCAAATGACCGTTTAAAAAAAAAAACGTTATTTGTTTACTCATACGTCATAACGATTAACAGTCGAATTCTAGGCTCAATTTACCCTAAGCTACCTACATTATCGCATGCACAGGTATCTACTTCCCTGCAAGTGTTAGATATTTTTTGGAAAATCGTGTACGCACCAATGTAATGATATATATTCGCTGATATTCGACATAAAATAAATATACTACGCCTCTGATTGTCTGACTTTTTTTTTCATTTAGAGTATCTACATACAATGTTCTCATTATGTCGTAGGCATATCGAAGGTGGGTCGAGAAACAGTTGCTCCATATGCATTTTTAAGTGACATTTGCTACGGACCAGAAGAACATCTATCTATCTATCTATTTAAAACAGTAACTAGGTTGTCTTTCTGAACAAGTTGCTCTCTCAGTAAGCGTCTACTAATGTAAACTAGCGATAAAAATCAAAACCACAAAAATTCAATCAGGCGATGATGACAGCTGTGAAATCTAAAAAAGCTGTTGACTAAGAAGCTTCTGTAGCAATTCATCATAAGCGAATTGTTCTCTGCAAGATAATTGTTATGAATTCTGATAGCAAATTACGCTATCCTCTCGCTAAAATATTGACACTATTTGCGATGATTCACCTTTCGTTCATACAAAAGGAAAACTGTGTCCGGCTGGAGCTTTTGTGACGCAATCTTACTTACCCTTCCGGTGTTTTCGTCGTAAAGGAACACTTGACCATTTCCTGCAGCCCATATCGTTCCATCTGATAGAGCAGCCACTTTATCTAGTTTGACACCAACATGCCGCAATCGAATTGGCTCTCGACTTTCGCTGAGGCCCATTGTGACCCAGAATGCCCCTAATAGCGTTACGAGAAAAATCCCTAGCTGAAGTACACCTTGTATTGGCGACACTCGCCACCGGGCGTGACGATCGGTGACACCGTAACTGCGAAACTGTACATATCTACACTTACGAGTCCGATTGTCTCGTGATGTCCCAGACGTCAATAACGTATGCCGTACGCTGGGCAACACAGATGCTGAATGTGATGACACCAGGTGTCGCCGTTTTCCACACTCAACAAAATCTTCGGTTACCTCGCCCTCCCGTATCCTTTGGTCTCTTTTTCTCGACTTCATCGTCGTATGGCCCTAATGGCGATCCCTACTTGAGGCATACGCTTACGCAGTTACAAAGCAGCGCAACCTGTTGTTGTACCTTTTAACCAGCGCCAGTGCCCCACCAGCAGTACCGCTGCTAGAATCAGCCGTCCGTCAGCGTGACGACCGCTGCTGCGATCAACACGGCCACTGTTAGCAGCGCCAGTCAACGTAGCTACCACGATCCTTCTCTTTAGAATTACGGCTACCACCGACTGCCACTACTTTTCACTTCAGGGATCCTTTCGTCTCGGCTGACGCTTAGTCGCGTCGTGTTCTGCCTGCAGTCGCTATTGCTGCGGGTGATCGCATTCTCGCGAGTTCTGCTGATATGAGCGCCCGCTCCAGCTTCTGCGTTGATTCTGGCTGCTGGTGTCGGTCGCTACCGATGGCGCTCCAGTCGCAACAGTTCTTCGCGCCGGTGCCGTCGTGAGTGAGTCGAATGACATTAACAGCTACGCAACAACGAGACGAATCCTTTCGCACTGCTGCCAGGTATCTCCTGAGTATACCCAGCTTTCTTTGTGCGCAGTGCTCACCACTTGACTGTGTCCAGCTGGATGGTTTTTATCTAATGCGAACTCGGGCCGAACAGGCTCTTTATCACAGTCTCATAGTGCGGACCTAACACTTAACGGTGCCTGTAGTTCCCGAAGTTCTGTGCTTCAGGTATTGAAATACATAGAAGACGTTGAAAAAAGACCGTCAATATCCAGTATCCCATTGCACTGTTGTGATTTATTTTTGCCTAACCTCGTACACTTGCAGCGTCATTGTCTGCTCAGTGTCGCCATATCGTAGGAATGACACATAGTTCCGTCTAGGCGTCTTGATTCTATAGCAAACGGCGCGGTGGGTACAACCTAAATGATACTGACTCTTCGCCAGAAACCCACTGACGTAGTACTTTTAACGTTACTTCAAGTGCGCGCGCTTATCACGATGGGGAGAGATCAAGATCGCCCTCTCCTCCGTAAGCAACGCTTCAGGGATTTCTCATAGTCGTAATAGTGCCATGCGCCTATTCAAAATGCTTCCGTGGACAGAATCTGCCGATCCCAGCCGATAGTTGCCGAGGGGAGCGAAATTATTTTGAAATACGGTAGTCCGCGCTGCTGACTGAATTCCTATATTACAGCTCGATCTCCTTTATTTTAGTCACGACAATGATGCTCATAGGCGCCAACTAATTCAATTAATTGGTTCGTATGTAGGTGAGGGACTCGGCTCGTCAGTACTAACAGAATCATATGTATTGTAGAAATCGTTTAAGTACATTCAGGGTATAATCTTCCATATGAACTTCGTTTGTCAATTGAAATATTATATACAAGACTCAAAACTTTAAACCGGTTATTTATAGTCGTATGTCGAATTGTAAATTCATGTCTTGACGTTTGCAAGAATCCCGTGGCAGGCACATCAAGGCCCTCTTCGGAAATAAGATTTACTTAATATCGTTATTCAACCGCGCGTTTCGGTATACTTCTGACAGCACGCGGGAAGTACGTCGAGGCTATCGCGTGACACCGTTGGCTTTTTTGCCAAATAGTCACTAGAAATAATAATTTGTTTGGAACTCATGCCAGTACGTGCCTTGTTAGCTCGGCCACTTTTGACCAACGACTGTAGATCAAACAACTACGACAACAAAACTAACAAATGACGTTTAGTTATTAAAATTTCCGGATATGTCTGAGGTGGCAATTAGAATTACCCATTCTAAATGGTATTACCTTTGTCGAAACTGTTGTTTAAGGCTACTAAGACAATCTATAATAACTAAACTGAGGTAGGTCGATGTTTTGATGCGCCCAATGCGTTGTGTACGTAAACATAGGCTCTCAGAGGAAACCTATAAGTTTATCGTAATAAATACTGTTATCCCTATTTGTCAGTAGTAGTTCAACAACAGCATAGACGCAACCACATTCGCTTCAAAGATTTTATGCTAGGCAGACAACGTACGCACGACTACGAACTACTTTAGCCCAGTTCATCTAAATTGGGCCTCGCACCCTGTAGACCACTTCTTATCATAAATTGCAGTGGTATTGTACTGCCCATAATTGTTTAACTGCGAGATTATTTTACAACCCAGTGATATAATTATAGGTGATACTGAACCTCTATACTGTCTAGCAGTCTACGGGTAAGCCGGGTCCGTCAAGGTCACTCAAGACTAAACCAAGAGTTTTGTACCGAGACCGCCCAGTGATAATGCATGATGTGCCTAAAACAATAGCTCCAAGCTATAATCAACTAACTAGCGAAGTTACTAACAACTTTACCGGGCACAAATTCCCCAACATTTGATGTTGTAACTTAATTGTTTTACGTTTTCGTATTTTTTTTTGTCTAGAGCGGCGCCAAGCATCGCCCTGACGCGTCTCAATGTCTGTCCGTTGTCCACATCCGATCCACTAGGCGTTTTAACTAGATAAACTTGATAACCTGCCCGTATATAATCCATCCTTGGAACAATATTTGGCATCGAGTATGCTTCACGAGTGTCGTAAACATCTACGTCACCGCTGCCTCATTTTTGAAGGTTGCTGTAGTACTATCTAACCTACAACTAAGGAACTTATATTGACAGTGAGTATTATTTGATAACGTCGACGTGCACGTTTCGCTATGTTATGTCCTGGAACGCTTTCACCGACCAGTTAATCATACCTACGTAAAAATAAATTCGACGTGTTTGCCTACGCAGCTTGCGGTCTGTTGTTTGATCAGTGAAATTTCTAATCCTACTTTTCGGTGTTAGAGTTTTTATGGAAGCGTTACGGCTTGTGAAGACACATTTATGGGTATTGACTGCATTCAGTTACTGGCGTCATAGTTAAGTATGATTTCCGCACTGAGCAGCAATGTACAAACTTTGGATAACTGAAACTTTTATAAATATTTAAACTATACATACAGCACTAACTGTATGTGGAGCTTGGGATCAAGTATTCCGTGATCAACCATTATTCATATAGACCGGTCCGATTTTTAGGGATGAATATTGTACATGGGGCCTCAGCTTAAGACAAAAGCCGGGACCATGACTTAGCGTCCTATATGTCAACAAGAATGCTAGTTGCTTAAAATCGTATGATTTTGCTACGATCAAGTAATTATTAGGTTCTACCCGTTTCCATTTTGTCGCAGTAAAAATAATTAATGTTCTATCGGTCCGCTAACACCTCGACCAGCAACTATAGGCTTGTGGAATAGACGTTACCGTACAACGCAGAAGGCCCTATATAAGAGCATTATTGTATTTTGCAATGGCTGGATTCTGCAGTGAAGAGATCGTGCCTATTAAAACCCTCCTATGAACAATGGAACACCTAGCCGACTACGATGAGCGTGACAGCTGTACCTGTTCTACAAGTACCAGCTATTTAACATCCAAATACTAAATTTACTATGAACTTTTTATATGATATAAACATATCAAGTATCTTTAATCATGTAAATTATGCACAAGCATAAAGAATACTTTCTCCGCTCATTATGTACGTTTTTCATAAGGCCACCTTCGCGCAAAGGGTATAAATGCACAACACTCGATCGGCTGAACAGAGGTATAGTAACCGTCTACTCATGTTATACTCGTGTCTAATATGGCCTTTTCTTTATCACCAGTTAGTCTGTGCCGTTATACTGCTTTAGTTCGTCATACTAAATGGCTGATAATCATTAATGAAGCCTTCAAGTCCCTTCGGTTCTTTAGTTATAAGCGAAAAGGCTCGAATGCAACTTCGAGACTTAGAATGTAGCACTGCTTATACACGCCGCTACATAGTCCTACGCCAATCCAGTTGGCTACGTGCAATCGAACTGGTCGTACCTTCGTTCGTCCGTAATTCCACCTCGAAATTACAATTCTTTTATAAATACAGCAATGCTCACCCTGAACAGGTCACGAAATGGCTGTCGGCAACTACTGACCTTAAAGGTCAAATGAAAATGTATAAGGTAACGCGTTCGGCCTTTGAAAAATGTTGGCTACATCAGGTTCAGTGGTATACATTCACTGCCAAGCGTGTCTTTCTGTTGACACCGGATTTCATGAGAGATGATCAAGATGAGAGGCTCCAGCCTCTGACTTGATCGAAGCGCTGCTTCAGTGAACTGACACTCATATGAATAATGATGGTCATTAACGACGCCTAGAATCACGAATTCTCTGTGTGCCGCGGCCAGATTTATCTTATTCTAATAAAGGGTCATCTATGTAATATCTCTAACAAACAAGAATAGTTTCCACGACGTCTCAGTTTTGCTCGCGTTAATTCATCTTGCAAAAAATCCTCATTGATTTTCTCCCTTCCTTGAAAACAATATGCAGTACAACATTTCTAGTGAATATCTTATGTCTAGTAATTGTAACCTTACAGGCTAAATCTCGCATATAGGCTCTGTTATTGCAAACTTGGCGAAAAAATTGAGCTGCATTGTACAAATTATACCAACCACAGAGATACCTTATACCCTAACAAAATGGTTTCTATGGGAAATACTTGATTTGCTTAATATCAATAAATACGCACCCGCACGAAGAAAACGTGCGTACGTTTTTCGAAACCCATAAAATCGTTACTGTAACTAACACAGGAATAAATGATTTTCTATATGACTTGGCTCTTCATATCTAACCAAGTAGTTCTCTGTACTTTTGTTAAAAAACGACACAGCGTTTTTTTTTTTTTAATAGGGCGAACGCAGGAAAGATTTAAGCACACACAATTTTTTTTTTAGTATTTTACCTTTATTCTTTTCATTTTCCTTAATTCCTCCTCTATAAGCTTTTAAAAGTTTATTTAGCCCGGTACATAGGATGTACTTGTATCGTATTTTCGCCCTGATTCATCTATACTTTACAAAGGAACTTAAATAAGTAACTCGAAAAACAGGCCTTTGAAGTCTTGTTTTAAATGCGCCAGTAATCTGGACTGAATTGCCGAAAATCGAAAATTTCGGAAGTCAGCTTCCAAAGATTTCGCCAGTAACGGAACAATTTCATTAGGTGCTGGCAAAGAACATTTTTTCAACTTATATACTGCTGTCTCACCTTGTCTAGGGTCTCACAGTGAGCCTAACAGAGATAATTAGAGAATATTATAACTAAAGCATGTAAAACTAGTCTTTAAGGTTCAATGTAACTACTCAGTAATCTAGCCGTGAATATGCGCGCAAGTTTTTAAAAAGGTGGTAAGCGGGAATCGAATTCTAAACATTTTTGTATAGATTCCGGCGCTTACTTTCATTATTACTGCATAAGTTACTGTCAAAGCTGAATTTTTATAAAGATACAAACCTTTGGGTGAATGTCGAGCGAACCCTCATTCTGAAAGTTAATTTGCGTCTCTAAAAAAGAACGGTGTCGAGAACAGCTTTGGTAATTTCTGTATGGCGTATGTATACCCCTTCGTGTACCCCCCATGATCTTCCTTTTAAATCATTCCATAAAAGTTTAAATCATTGTAGGTAGAAAAAGGGCGCGGTTTTGCGGACTGCTTTTGGCTGTCGCCGTGTCTGCACTTGCACGTAAGTAATCAGGCTCGATTTTAACTAGTATCTTTTAATTATGTTATGCTGAAGTGAAGTCTCACTATCGATTATGTAGATATATAAAGAGTAAACAAGGAGAAATAGCTAAATAAATTCTGAGTAGTTTCTCATTGTCCTAGATAATATATATATAATATAATAGGTAATGCAAAATCACGACGAATGTTATATTGGACTGAGGTCCTAGCCCTTAAAAAACGAGCAGGAGAAGAATTGTCAGTAAGAGGGCTCTGCAGTAGGAACAAAATTATTTTTTTAAGTGAGCTGGACGCTAAATAGTATTTAGTAGAAAGTATGAACCCAAAATACAGACTGTGGTATAGTTCAGTAATAGTTTGTAGTGAATTGTTTTGGTTAAAAAGACACTGAGCAGCTTTTTTCTACTTTTGTCGTCTATATTATGGCCATATCGACAGTTTCTTTGCTACACGTGCTCTCTGCCACTGCTTAAATAGGTATAATTATCAAGATGTAGGTCTTCAGTAAACTCTTCATTAAAACATGCTTAGAAAATGGAGATAAAATGAATTTTTTCCCAATCAAGCTGTTCAGTTCAAATGGCGCGCCATAAGAATCGCCTGCATTACTAGACTCGACACGAGACACGTTCGCTGGATAACAACAATATTGGATCTGTCCATCTGCCTGGGTTACTCTGTCTCTCTCGCCTATCAGCTGGGCCCTCTCCCATGACACTGGAAAGGGAGCTCGCGTGTTCAGAGGTGCGACGGTTGCTGTTGTTATCGCGTCCCATATGGATAAAACCGAATGCGTGCAGGTCACACTAAAGTGTGTTAAATACGCTTATTCACATCGTTGTGCTTTTTCGATTAACCTATTGTTTTGAATACCTGCTGTTAACGTCTATGTACAAACTTCTGCCTGTTAGTACACGTGTGTGACCGTGAGTGTTGTTGCACCACACGGAAGCATGTCGGTAAGCACTTGACTATCTTAATCTTTAAAGATATTTCTGTGCACCTATCCTAAATAACAATTAGCCATTATCATTCAGTCCAAATTGAACTAGTTTGGCACTTAAGTATCGGTGGGACAAAAAGGTAAAAGTCGCAAAATCAAAGTCGTAGAAGTTGAAACGTTAACATGCTTTGTAAAACGGAAATTATTATTGCTTATCATTACAACTCGGGATATAGCTGTGTGAAGAGACTTATTTTCAATGTGCTACGTGAACTTGTATTAATCAAACTTTATGATAAACTTGCGTAGTTGATTATTACGCTAGATAATGGCTAGTAATATTTTTCTGTAGTTTAAGATCCAGGAAATGGGTAATATCATCAGAAGTGAACCACACCGCTGTTTCCTGTCGAGCAAGTTACCAGATTCGAGTCTAGATCATAGCCTTTTAATTTGGACCGAGTAGTTTGTTAATGTGACGATCTCTAATAAAGAGCTAGCGGCTGAGTCATTGAAATCGACGTTCGTTTTCCATCAATTACCCAACATGAGGTAAAGGATTTTTATATTTAGTTACCTGCTTAGTTTTCAATCACGCAAATAAGTATACAGTTCGGTTCTTTTTTTTGCTTGTATAAAGATCTCCTTTATTTCTTGGCATTTTGTTTAGATAAAGCAGCAATCCAAGCCTTGCCTATATCCGTTAATAATCATCATATTTTAAATTTCACGCCTGACTTACAAATTACTTAATTTGGAAATCATAACCTGGTTGTATACCTAGTTTACAACCACCATTTAATAATAGTTAATCTTTTATTCAAATATATCCTATCATTCCCTTTAAAACCAACAAGAACAGTGATCAACCACGAAGGGAGTGGAGGCTATAGCCACCCTAATCTCTATATTTATGCGGTGCAGCTTACTTCTGCCTGGTCTTAATTTAAGTGAGAAACGACGAGTCATAGTGTTTAATCATTTCAGTAGGCTTCTTCGAACGTCTTCTATACTCTAAACAGAAGTTTGTTTTTAATTATAAACTGGCAATATATTATGGTTTATACTTATATTAGCTCATGCTCGATGATCTATAAGAAAGGCGGCATTCTTATTTAGCATATATTTAGTTAGAATACTATCCGTATCCCAACTTCTAGACACTGTACGTGAAATTATTACGTAATATAGCGCTTGACAGTTCCATTCAGCAACAAGGATCACCCCAACACCAGAAAACGACCTTTTATAGCTTGTTCGCTGATATATTTATCTTTTACACCTTTTTTTTTATACTTTGATTCCATTTTTTCAGCAGGAAAACCAAAGCTTGTCAAGTCATGGCTTCACTGTGCTCTATCGGCTCTCACCAGCTAGCACCGTGGTACGTAAATCTTCGAGCACAAATTTTTTTACGGTTCTTCCATATACTTCAAGGAATTAAATGTATCCGTACACAAGTCCGGGATAAACACCAACCAATGACCATTTGAATTTTGTCTTTGTGTTCGTTGACGCGCTTACCAATTATTAATAGCCCAGTACTTTTCTAAGAAAGAGGTAAGCACATATTGTGATAGGATTTGTCTCAAGGATTTTGCAGCTTGAAAACCTAATAGACCAAGAGACGGCCGGAAATAGTCTAGAAAATATATTACCGTTGGTGATATTTGTATGGCAGTAAAATACGTTCAATTTTTTATATGGAAAGGTTGCTTATATGGAAAGAGTAGGATAAATGTCAGTGAAATCTGTGTTGAAGTTTTTATCGGGACAAACTAGCAGAGTCTCGAAAAACAGGATACTATACATACCGCCACTTGACACTAACCAGTGGTTTTTTACCGAACTGGCAAACATAGCTAATACATGTCTCGATAGCTTAAACTGGTACTTTGGTTCAAAGATGGCGAAAAACAATGTCGATCGAAAGTCGATACTAACGCTCTAAAGACAGGAACCACTATGAAGGTTATGCGAAGATCGTTGGGCGGGAGGAGAGTTTGATGTTTTTAAACTTGTTTCTTGAGAGAAACTCTTATACTGTTTAATGAAAGGGGAAATGTTCTTGGCATTAATCGATATTTTTCGATGAGCTGAGCGGAACCGCAATACATGTTCCCTAATCTGAAATTGTTATTTTGTACATAGGAGCATTATATTGGGCCAACTTTATCCAAAACCAATGTTCCGGGACCGGGATTAACGCGTGAGCAAAGGCAAACATTTAATTTTAAAAGAAGGAATTACGTTGCAAAGATCTATAAAAATAATGTCCTATGTAACACGCTGCTTGACAATCGTCGCAGCAAAGTGATGGTATGCCGCTACATGTTAAACATAATCTATTAAGATCAACAGGTTGTCTGTATCTGTGCTACAAGGATTAATTCATTGTCATAGCCATTTTTGAAGTATTTCGATTGATTCTTTCTTAACAACAACAAATTAATGATGCCAAGGATCTAGGAGTCAAATATTCATCATCGATACCTTAAAACAATTCTTTTATCTCATAATCTAAATACATTTTAGCTATAGTCTTATTGATAATATTTGATAGTATTGTCAAGCCTATTAATAATATTGTATTGTTGCACGGGTTGTGCCAGGTGACACCTTCGCCAGTAGCACTTGAACAGCTTGTCGCTGCAGGGCTAGCTGAACTTTCCGATAAACCTGATGGCAAACTGGACGATATTCGGGTAGGTTGTAGAATGTACATTATATGAAATCTTTTAAGCAACACGTGACTTTCTTGTAAATAGTTTCTTGTAAACTATTATGAGAAGTTACCTATTTAATGACGATGATGGTAATCACAAAACTTGCAGGTAACACGAGGCGGCTACATGGCAGAATTCCTCCCATTGCAGTTACCCACCCGTCAAATGACAGTACTAACTGCCCGACAGGGTCCAGTTACTACCAAAGTCCAAACCGGAGGCAAACACTTTGGCAAGTTTGACGACTACGGAGGTTATTTCGAAAGGGTGTGTGGCATATTTTGTCTAGTTCCTCCAATATATCATTGTTTTTAAAGTCGTCAGTATTTTCATTTCTCTGTTTGAGATATTTTTGTTTAATTTTCTTTGATAGGTCAAAATGTGTTTTCTAGATGATTTCTACACACAACCGAGTGTATTCGCATATAGATTCATATCATTTGAAGCAATCATTGATTCGTCATTAATAGATCGTTGTCAGCAAAATCGTCATTGAATGACAGTGGATTATCCTATTGATGTCTGGTATATCGAATAGAATTGTAGGTGTTCTAGAATAACACAATTGAAATGTCATCAGGATATAAACATTGTTGTAGTAATGCTTTCGTTCAAATTCAATAGAGCCTAGAGTGAATGTCTAACGGTACAGGAAAATGGATATCTGTATTTCAGACCAATTTTGTGGGAATTTTTCTAGTAAAAGTTGGTCCTGTCGTGCAGGAGGAGACGGCAGCAACATCAAACCTTGCTTTAAGCTCGGGGCAAGCGCGAGCAGACGTATCTATTTCCTTCACGCCAACTGTTACTCCGAAAGAGAAGCTGCCTAAGCCTTCACCAACTGCCGATCGAAAAAAACAGCTTTACCGCAGTCTGTTTGATGAAGATGAGGTTGGTATTCCTTCAATTTGGCAAAATTACAGATGTTGCCATCTGTAAGTATAAGTGTTAGGCTAACAGAATACATTCATAATTTTATATTTCTATTAATAATGTAATAGTTCTAAGATCTAAAACTATGCACTTGGAATTGTTTATTTCGCCAACGTAAACACGAGTTCATTACACTTTCTATGTCGCCATATTAGCACCGGTTACCTGATTCTTTGAAGCGTTTTGTTAAGTAAGGAACAGTTTAAATTAGTCTCTCAGCATGCGATAGTACATATGAGTAGCAATGTTCTGTCTACAAAGTATTAAGGTTAGACGATCCACTGAATTGATGTAAAACATGATCGTAATACCAATTGAGATTCTGCATTTCAGGAGGCGGATTCAGCCACAGATTCAAGTTTCAAGGAGAATACAAAGATGCGGGTACGTATAAGTAATGCAACCATTTCTACGCTCCGTTACCTTAAAACTGTTAGCTAACTATAGTCATTATAGTTTGTTGCTCAAAGGACGATTGGTTGCCTCCTCCGTAGACTATCATTGGCTCAGTTATCGTCTACTGGCTGTAACATTAAAAACGACTTATTACTTTCTGAAAGTGATAAAAACCACACAAATATTTTTTTTTGTACTTATTTGTCATACATGCGCGTATGCTCATTCAGGTACGTGTACATAGCTCAAATAAGTCATAAGTTGACACTGTGAAGACGAATCTTGTTGGATGAAAGCTGTCGAGTTTCAGATTCGAGGTTTCAGGCTTGAGTTTGGCAGTAATCCGTGAAAATTAGCTGACGTATTAATAGTGGTTCGTTGTGCAATTATATGGTTAAATACATGGTCCTGCCGATCCTAATAATTATTTACGATGGGTTCCTACAACGCCACGAACATCAAGCTAATTATATAAGTTTTTGCGAATCTGAGAAGTGTACCTTTTTACCTACTTTTTAAAAATTCACGTAGTTGAATACGAAAATTGATTCTTCAAAGACCTAAATGTGGTCCTTATCTGATATCATATTTTTGACGTTGTAATTCCTTTTTCAGAGAAAAAAAAGCCAGGAGAATAAGGACACCAGCCGTGGAGATAATTCGCGAGAGGAACGGCATTCGCGCCAGTCTAAACAGGTTATTGTGTTCATTAATCTTCTGTTAAATTATTCTTTTCCACTTGGCGACAGCCTCTACCACGCTACTTGCGTTAAAAACACTACTGCCCCATGTTGGCTTGCAGGCCTCTTAAATTAACACTTACATCAAACAATTTTCCCAACACCAACCTTTGTCCTTCTGCTAAAGCTGCTGTGTACCTCAATGAGAAAGCGATAAATCTGACTCAACATTTTGTCTGAACTTAAGGAAACCTAAATTTTCATGGATAAGTTAGCATCTTCAAATACTCGTATCTTTTCCAATACATTGTTCAAAACAGGAGTTGCTAACTGATCACAAAAGCATCGGACAGCGTCATGATGTTCCAGTTGAACCGTACTCCCCCTCACGTCACAGCCAGTTCACTGAATCGGATGAAATCACTGCCCCCAGTTATCAACCCACAGCCAAAACGAACAAGAAACTTGTAAAGATCGTCGAGTATGTACCCGAGTATGTTCCAGCGAGTTCATATAGCCAGGTAGGTTTATTTATAACCTTTCAATACTCATTTATTTATTCAGCAACTATGGTGATTGGCTTTAAAAAACTTTAATGGCACAAAGTGAAAAACAGGTAAAGGTAAGTAACAGAAACTATGATGTAGCTACTTATAAATGTACTGTCGCATTTTTTTTATAACAGTGTAGTCAAATCTGTTCCTGGTTGACTGTATATATTTTTGCGCCACCGACGCTGCTGCATGGTTACATCTCACGATGTTTCAGGGAGGCCCTGTTGGTAATAATGACGCCGTAAAGGAATACGTGCCTACAAAACTGTCCAAGATATCCGCATCACTTGGGAGAATTCCGAAGATATCTGCGTATGTGCCTCAGCCAACACAGTCAGCGCCGTAAGTCCATGTATTTTTGCCAAAAACTCACACAAACTATATTTCAACCTGGAATTGCCGGGTGAAAGGCTGAAGAATACACAATAAAAATGATTCCTTCCGTGAAATACAAGTCAACTTCTTATGTACTTAATAAGGTGTAGTGAATAGTGGCATTGTTTTCACTTTTTCCATTGATGCTCAAAATGCGAGCAACTTAAATAAATACTGCTGATAAATATTGCACTATTATTTTTTTATAGATCGCCTTAGACTCGAAAAATACTCAAATTTTTACAATGTTTTTATCGCTGTATAACTCCAGAATTGATGGACAAGCTTGTCCGACTTACAAGCCGGGTGCGCTACGACGTGTAGCAGGTGGTCCCGCAGCAGAAACATCAGCAGATGAATACGAGCCTGCGATGCCACCTGGTCAATATCACCATTTTGCCTATAAACCCAGCACTCAACGATCTAGTCGCAGGTTCGCAATAAGGTTACGACGAGCGCCTCTGGACTTTTAGAAATTGACTATCAGATCTTTAGCATCTTTGTAACGTCAGTGTTTCAATTATTATAATGGTTTCCACATTTGATGATTACCGCTTTATAATCACGATAATACAAAACTGACGTATTGATGTTTTTGCTTACAGACCGGATGACGATGATAATCCAAATGGAAGTTTGTCGTCCCTCTATGAACCTACAGGGGGTGAATCTGGTTCGGTTATGTTAGAGTATCAGTAGGTGTCTCAGATGAACTCGGATCATTCTTTTTCTACTAACTCGTCTTATTATTCATTGACAAGTATAAATTTCTCTACAAAAACTCGTTGTACGTTTTATATCAGCCTGATCCTTGAGTGTGGTTTTAAAGTCTTTAGTATTGAACTAAGCACAGGCAACTTTGACTCTAATTGTCTGATATTTTTTTTATATGACATAGCCCATCCCGAATTTTGAAACCAGTGAAGGATGTAGACCCGGACGAGCACGTCAAATTACGATCGCGTAGAAGCAATCTCAGTTCTTCGCCATCTCCGCTACCAGAAACAACAACAGCTCCCAAACGAAAAGATACCGAGTCAGCCGGACGAACCGTACGGCAACAGTCATTCCATCCATGTCAGCGGATTGGCGGAGTCCCGGAAAAATGCCTTATGCCGGTTAGTTGAACAGATGTATTTCGAGATATACAAATAAATGCGTTGAAATATAGGTCATGTACTGCTGTTAGCCACTGCTTCAGACATATTTAGCTTATACGTTCCTTTATTTATTATGTATGACTTTTTTTTCGTTAAGTGGTGCTATTCGCCAAGAGTTTGAAGGGTCGAAAGACGCAAGCAACAACTGTAAACGACTTTAAACACAAATCGTGCATACTACCATGTTATTCGAAGCTGCATTTGTATTAAGTCACGTAAGGAGAGTTCGTCATTTTAGGTGGTTAAGTCCGAGGTACCTAACACAGGACCACAAGCTAACGTTTTCGCTATATTTGGTGTTCTTTCTCTGTCTTGCTGTCGTGTGCGTGTTTGTGTTTGTAAACTATTGTGGTGTATGAACAGGGCAAAAGCTAATCGTAATGAGCTGCACTTAAATCAAATGTAATCTAATTGTATTTGCTTATTGAGTCCTTCGATTGATCATAGGACCGAAGCTATTACACTTCAACATCCAGATTTAAGTCTTTGTATGTATCTTGCGGTAGAGCTTCGACCGTAAAGACTCTATTCAGCATTTCCTTATTCGTTTGGATATCATCACCCTAATCTTTGCCTCTCTCCTCTCCCGATCTCCCTCGACCTTTAATCAAGTACATTAATTACATACAGAAATCTCGAAGGGAGTACAAATGAGGGGGTTTGGAAAATACGATATATCGGAGGCCATTTTTTGTCGGGATGGCATTTCTGTACATACAGGAGGAGTGCTTCGACTGGTGCTCCGGTATCCTACAGGACCGGTTTGTACCACAACAACCAGATGGATGTTACATTGTGTCGGATGAGCAAAGTGAGTTTGATAGCCAGATTCGAAATGCTGGGAATGTGCGTAATCTTGAAGATGATCACATCAGGTAAGATTAGGATACTCAAGCGCAAGCCCGATCTTATATTTGAAATCAGTCCGCATTTAATTCATATTGTCTAATCATACCTACAATTTGCCATATTTGTAAACATCCCACGGACAAACACTGTGATCGAGTGTATAGGGAGATAATGTTATATTTTACTGTATTAGGTTCGTGTTCTATCGCCTCGAGAATCATCTTTTGGATATTCCTCGTGGCAATCCGAACGACTTTCACAAATTGTTTATGGCTGACCACCGAGATGTACTCAGGTTTACCCTGCCAATAAAGGTACATATGGGCAACCTTTTGATATTTTCTTAAAAATCTGAGGAACATATGCACCACAGTCAACTCATGTTTATTGATTACTATTGGTATTCTTTAACATGTATTCGCAGGCTTTTAAACAATGTCAACAAACATTGGTCCGGAATCTACTTAGTGACAACTTCAGCGCTCGACGTGGATTTGACATACAATACGCTATTCTGGTCCTCATGCCCGAAGTAAATCTTTATACCTCGCTTGAAATTAGTTTTTCTTAGCCATAGAGGCCCTGTCTTCATGCCTGCAAAGATATTCAGCTTGCAAATCTCAAGGGGGTGCTTAATAGATGTAATGGCACACATTATTCGCTTGCTTCAAAAGTTCGCTACTTGGTACATTAACAACCAGTTAAAATTTATTCATTCAGTTTATATGCAATATGGTGTATACACAATATCTGCGAGTAATAACGTTTAGCTGATATTGAAATCTATTTGTGGTATGACTTTTACATGTAATATTACAATATGTAATTGCCAAAACTGGAACTTCTTACTACTAGGGTTATAGATTATTGAAATTACGAAGAAAGTGTAAATCTAATTTTTAATTTTGTTCTATAATAGGTGCTCATTCATTTGCACATGGCCGTACATGGCAGCTCATACGCTGATAGCTGGAAGGTTCTCGATCCGGGAGTTTACAACTGGCCAGCTGTACTAAATCTTATCAAGGGATCTACCTTCTGACTAACGAATTTGTTCGTAGTGCCGTTTTATTTTGAAGCAATTAGATATTCTGTGCTGCCTTTACTCAAAATATTTATCTGTGCTTCTAGTGCTACATGAAACAGCGAAGCTGATGACGCTTTTGCAGTGATACATCCTATGCATTTGCTCCTGATGAAGATAAGTTCGAGAAGAATATTTGTGGCACTGATATGAGCTCATCCTAAGCGAGTCAATTAACCCTAACTCCTGGTCATCAAAAGCAAGAGAGTGCTTTTGGTACTTGTTAAGTTAGCATATGGAATAAAATTGTGAATTATTCTGAAAATTTATTGGATGTGAGCCCACTTCAACTAAGCCATAATTAGCATTATTTTACTACTACTACTACTGTAGCTGACATCGTTTTATGCTTTGGTTGAAATTTCAGCATATCGGGCTAATGTATTTGCTGCTTAAAGGTATCAAAGGTTATTACTTGTATGGACTAGGTGCATTTAAGGATTCTGTATATGTAGTCATGTAAAAAATTATCAGTATGAAGTGATTACACATAGTAGTAGCCCTTACAAAACAAAAGCAGCGTGATGTATGTTAATAGTTACTGTGAAATTGAATATCCGAACGCAATTCCGATTTATTTTATCTACTAAACCTTTTTGGATTTAGTGCGGCATATTCTATCTAAATCGTTTTAAGGTACATAGTGCGGTCACTTTGGGTAAACTTAGAAGTGTTGTATGTAGAAAAAAAATATTGTAATCCATACCTGATAGCTTCTAGCAACAAACACATTAAAGGTGCAATGTAGCAACGTCGCATCACAACGGCGGCGACAAGGTATGGAGCCCAACATAGTTATTGAGTGATACAGGACTTCGTAATAGACTATGTTCTAGTCTAGGGCTTTTGAAAACAAGCCGAATTATTTACAATATTGCATTACTCGAATACGCCAAAAGAATTGCTCATATTGTGAATGCTTGGTGAGACTAATTCATACATATTTTAAGATCATACATATGAGTCCCAGAGATCGAATTGGCAGGCCCTACGTGTAAATATCAAGGATAAATCAAGCGGGTCATTCGGAATATAACATTATCTATCCATGGAGATCCATATGGGAGTGTTTTATGAAATTATATATATTCTATATAGATTGTTTAATAAATAACGTAAACTCCATGAAATTTAGTACTTTTATCTAGTAGTATACTGGAGTGTTAACTTCAGTGAATTCCCGAACTATAATGTATATATATATATCCCTATGTTGTTTCAGAATATCCTAGGCTCTATTCATTAAATACATTTTACGGTGCCGTTGAGTTAGATTATGATTTCTACTGGCTGGGTTTTATTATGAGACTAAGCTGTAAATTCTCTAGGCCTTCGGCTACTCTGGTACTCAATGGGAAAATCCTAAATGTGCATAGAACTACTTGCACCGTTCAGATGTTTTCCTAATACGATTAGTTCTTTTTTCAGGACCTGTTTAAATTTTTGGATGAAAAATCGTCCCGTCAAAATATAAGACTATTTTTAAATTTAATTACGTAAAAGTTGAGAACGCTAATTTTTTCAGTGGCGACTCTTAAGAGAATCAGGTCTGTCACCAAATGTTATTGATTTCTCACTAGTATTTTGGATACCAGGAACTACACATCTAATAGAATAAGAAAAAGATGCTCATATTTAATCGAAAGTATTGACTCCTGTAATTTTCACATTCTCCCAAAATGTATGAGGTGATACTCTTCAACTACATGAGGTCACTGTTTTACAAAATTTTGAATAATGTAAAAAATTTTTAAAGCTAGTGTTCATTGTAAATATGGAATTTTCTCCGCGATAGTGCTGAATGTTAACGTGCTTGCCAAGTAAACTTAGGAATACGTGAGAATCTAGGTTTAAACCTGAGAAGGTTATTGACACGGGAGATTTTTGAGTTCTAATCTGAAGGAGGAATGCTACCTTAGATCTATATAGAAAAATATAGTATCATAGCATAGACTACCATGCGAGTAAAATGCAACTAAAGCTACCGGCTAAATAACGGCTGACCTCCAAAGGTTACTGAAAACATCTTGTACTGCAGCATTTTATAAGACAGTTATGCTAAAACCATAGTAGGACAGCTATGGATTATATGATATTGTAGTTCCATTATATTTTTTATGTAACTATTTTCGACGTAATACTGTTTTACATGTTCAACATTTCAGAAATCTGTTATGTGACCGAAATTGTACATACGGACCTGCTGTTTAGTTTATTTAAACTAAACAATTACTCTGAATCTGAACAAAATCTGAAGACAGAATAGGTATTATATATCGGAGAAAAAGAGATTAGGTAAGGCTTCAAGAGTAGAGCTGGGCGATTTAGATAGCGGAAGACATAGGATTTTGAGTGCGAAGAAATAAGAGAGAAATAGTTTATATTGACCCCTATTACCATATCTACAGCAAAAAATTAAACTTTGTAGGCCAGTTGTCAAGTAAGAAACGCATGATGTAGAAGAAGACATTTGTTGTAAGGGGAATTTCATAACATAAGATATACACCATATAAACCGCTAATTTAAAATGGAGTAGAGGTAAGCGATCTAAATAAATGTCCAAAATTCTCGCTGTCAAAACTTTGCGAAAACTGTGAGTCAACATAAAGTAGGGGAACATCAATAGTCGACACGACTCGTTTAAAAAAATTTATATTTTTTAATATCATGGAAGAGAAAACGCCTTGAAGAATGTAGTAAATCGCCTGTCAAGTTCTCCGTATGAGTATGGATGTTGATTTTCTAAACTTGTTTGATCCGTGCAATGACGCGGATCATTATGAAGTTGCACGCTGCAAACTTCTTTCAAAGGATAAACAAGCTTACGAAACCGAACGCCTTACGTAAATCTAATAATATTGCTAAAAAGTTACCTCCGCAAACCGTCACCTGTTTAAGCTTGGACATATATGATTTCATATAACTCATGCAAGAGTTATCTATTTGCTGTAAGCTTCAATTACATTTGCAATGCGTCTCGAAGGGTCTATGAGCAACGCACAGTCAAAACCAATATCTCGTGTGCGTTGTATTAGGTTTAAAGACTTGAACGCTTACTGATCACTCGGAATTTGCCTTAATGCATACGAATGTATCTGTTGCCGTGTTTGTTCTGTAGTTGCTGCTGAGATGGCTGACCCAGGTCAGGTATATTGACCGCTCTTGTTCTTTCTAGCAAAATGTACGTTTGCATTGGATGAAGAAAACAACGTAGTTATCTCGAATTCGCGTACAGAAAATCAGTTTAAATTGGTTTCAGAGTAGAAAGACATCAATAACAGACCAAGAAGTCTTACGCTCTTGATTTCTATATGAAAAGCACAAGCATATATGTATGCTTGCGTCTTTCATATAGGATTTATATGTAACGCAAAACATTCCCGACTTGTTTTAGACTATTCTTGAATTGTCAGAAACTTGATTAAAAATTCGCATTCATACTTCTTCAAGAAAAATTGTCGCTTGCACCTCGTTATTGTTTATCCATAGATGCACTGAACTTATGCTAGCAAATCATTACTCACCATCGTCTTCATTAACAAAGAGCTTAATGTTACATCCATTAGTGAAGTGCAAGCCATGCTAGTATATATATATGTATATATATATATATATAATATAGTAAGACGGGGACGACAATTATGTGGCGAGACAGTTTACACAATGCGAGTTCTGCTTGGAATGCGTAAACCCGTTGATTCGATGAGAAGATCGACCTTCTCAGCAGACTCGAACTCTTTCCCGAATAGGTATAATGAGAATTCGTGAACGTATAAGCTGTGATGGGATTGTGCTTCAAGTCACCGTGTGTACGGAATCCCACGTAAAAAAAGACCTAAAGAGTAGGTTTGCGTGTTGCTAGCATGCCCTAAAAGACAACGTGCTCTGTCATTACGGTGCTGTGATATGGTAAATTGGTAAAAGCAGATATCCTCAGTTACATACATGTCACTGTTAATAATTAGGGCTTAATAATTAGCAATTTGAACGAATAATTAGAACCGGCGTGCTTTTGATCGCTACGTGTAAGGATCCCAAAGAACAGACTAGTTTCGTTTTATTCGAAAACACACATTTTCTGCAGTACGTAACGCAAATATTCATTGCTAATTTTAGGTAGCTATTGCTATTAGGTTTTGGGAAATCTCACTAATTATTTACTTTTTGGAACTGCTTTTCTAGCGGATTAGAGCTTTCTTCTGTACACTGATACGCAGTTATATAATAATTTTGCCGTCGGAAAAAGCACATCGCCTGCGCGGTGTGGATTTTTTTCATTTATTCATTTGCTGACAAATGAATTGTAATGGCGAGAAACCTTTGAAAATAATCTGCTTTGACCCAGATAATATACTACCTCAACCAACTCCGAGCTGTTTTTCAATAATAACGGTTACCCTGTGCGCTACACTGTTGGTATATGCAGCTAGCCACTCCGCACAGTTACATTGTATTGTGATATGTAGCTTTTCATTGTAGGAATTTCTTCTTAAAAAGTGCTAAAAGCTAAAAAGTGCCCTACTCAGTCGTTAGACGGTTAGAAATTGTAGCGCCGCAAGCTTTCTCTATTATGCGATTTCCAGCAGTCTTATTATTCCCGTTAAGAATAAGATATTCCACATTTTTATTTCCCTAGTGCAACGACCAAATGATTTGCAGGTCTTTTTGTTATCTTCATCTTGCTGTCGGTTGTCTCACTTCGCTTCTTTTTTTTTAACAGCTATTAGTAGTACGAAATTTAGGAGCATCCATTTCGAATCAGTGTCTTCATGCCGATATATGAACTCGAACGATATATTGACAGACCCAGTCTGGCTAGCTATTACTCCCGTAACGGCCTTTTTAACGCAACTTAAACGTTTTTCGAAAACAATTTTAGCTTTGTTGAGCCCTAAATTAGCCCCTTGTGCATCTGATAAAATGTTATTCATTAATAACACTATGAGAAGGTAGCGCCATTTCGTAATCTCGACCACTTAGGCCCACCTGTCGAAAATACACTAGAAGACCTTATGAATCGGTATCAATTGGACTTGCCCACGTTGTATTTTGTAGAACGTAGCTATTTCAGCAAATGGTCGATGTATACGATACCAATGATTCGACACCGAATGTCATACACTACTTCATTTTAACCAGTATATTAGAATGGCTCAGCACGCTTGTAACTGTTACTTTTATAATGCCTTTGGCACTGTATACTTTACCGCTATATTACATCGACCTGTTCAAGGCCTTGACATGCTGCGCTATATCCGGCATACCGCTTTCACACTCTGGGATCGTGCTTAGGTTAAAAGATAGAACTTGATGCGGCTAGAGATGCACAATTTGTGTGACGCAATACTTATATATTTTCAGCTCGTATCAATATATATATCTATTTACAGTTCGAGCAGTTGGATAAGAATGGTATGGCGAGGATTGTCATTGACGAGGCAAAGGGCCTTTACGCTTACAATGACGTAAAAAAACTATTTTTCTGCCATTAACTGATGTGTTTAAAATCTGGGTCATTTACAATTTGCTAAACAGTCAATGTGAAACATTAGCTTCTTTGACAAGGATTTAAAGCTGACTTGGCAATCAGGTGCGCCACGTATCGGTCGAATTCTGTCATTCCACTGTGCCTATTTAACCCGAGCTATACATAATAGAAAATATGACAGTACAGTACGCTATTGACTGCGATGGCAAAGTCTGGTCACACGAAATTGATGAAGATTTTGAAGCGCTCAAATCAACGGTTGAAAGCTTCGACAGAGCGTTCGTATACATGCCGTTGGCGACTTTTAGATTGCTCGGTGATTAATAAGGACCTTTCATTGGTTCAGGATCGGATCCTATCTACCATCTGAGAGCTCTTTTCCTACTTTAACGCTCTTGACACGGTTTTTGTCAATGGTAAAATTTCACTTTGAAGACTTGGACTCCGTGGATGGATATATCGAATGAAAAAGCAGGTAAATTGCTACACTGACTTCTCGCCGATGTCAAAAAGCTGCGGGACGAAACTTGTCTCGTTTACGATGAAGAAGTAATATGGTATCATTAAAAGTGGTCTAAGACCGTTCTAGTTGAACTAGAAAATTTCAGTGACCCAAGCAGGCCCAAAATGCCGTGTATGCGCATAAAAAAGCCACTTTTAAGTAACATATTCAGAGACTGAAGAGTACTTGTGGTACACGCCATATTTAAGCGTTTCGACAACGTTTTCAGCTCGGGGCGGATGGAATAGGTGCCGAGAATGCCATTGAATATACCCATCTTTGGAGCCCGAACTCAAGGTAGAATATTACTAAATCCAAATAAACAACAACCCTATAAGGCCAAAATATGATGATTAACAATAAAAGAGAAGGAAATGATAAACAAAAGCAGCCATTACTTTAAGAACAATCTAGTAGATCAACTAATAAAAATCAGATGAAGCTTGCAGTGACTAAAACGCCCATTTGAAAAACAATTCTAAAGTGGCTTCCATGTTTATAGTGAAGAAGGCGACCTCTAACTGCATTTCGTGTAGCTTACGTGTAATGAAGCTTAAACGAGCTACATTTTGGGACATTCTACAAACGAGCCAGGATGAGCCATTTACTTTATCTGATTATACCCGCTGCTAACAGGCGATTTGACGCAATGTCAATGCTTACTTCAGGATGACAAATTCTATTAAAAGGGTAGCAGTTCTGAGTAGATTACTATGTTCATTTGCATCGATTGCTGTAGGTATGAAACGACCCTTTGAAAGATATTCGTAAACTTCATTTAGTAGCAACCTTCGAAACGGTGATTATCAAGTGTTTTCTTGGTCAATCTTAGTGACGACAGTAATTCATACTAAATAAAAAGAAAATAAATAGTACTTGAAGTCAGAGTAGTAGGCGGTCTTGTGATAACCAAAACTGCGCCAAAATAAGAGTAATGTTATGATGCTTTGCACATTTTCTCAGAATACCCAAATGTAAAAATATATTTCTCTGTTCTCTGAAAAAGAGCCAAAGCAGCACAGTTTAGCTTCGAATTCACTTTTTGTCATGCCATTGCTGTACAAGTACAACTTTGTGTTCGTGGTGTGGCGTAAGGATCCATGTACCTTGCGCGTGATTGAAAGGGCGAGCGATAGGGCCCTATAAAGGCTGCCATGACGATATGTAATCTGTCTTTATTCTGTTTACCTAATCTAAGTGGCACAACGAACGAAACCTCTGATGGCCATCAAACTTGATTCAAGCGATTTACTGCAATATAAGTGACTCCCCTGTAAAGATTCTTACGTTGACAATAAGCACTATTGCATTTGATATTGATGTGATAAGCCGCTGCCATTACGGCCGCAGGATCTTGTAGCGATTTCGTTTAAAAAAATGTTTAGCAAAAGCGCTTATCTAGAAGTTTTTGGATCGCTGATCTAAGCTTCACTATATGACGCATTCTCTCAACGAATTGTGTCACGCGGGGCTGAATAAAATAAAAACAATGTTTAAAACAGAGTGCTTAATTTGAGCCGAATTCTTATTCTTAAACAATGTATAAGGCCTAAATAGGACGTCGACTAAATTATTGGTATTTGAGGTCCGACACGCGCTTCTGTCGGAATGGCGCATTAGTCACTGTCTAATGTAAGGATCTTCTCGTGAGCGAAACCTTTGGATTAGGTGACGTAAACAGTCCACCTATCTATAACAGTTCCTATTCTTATTTATACTCGCAATTGGGAGATATTTGACACAAAAAACAGTAACATTGTCCAGTCATTTGGTGGATGTTTGCGGACTTGCAGGAGTCATCAGTAGAACTCTAAATAGAAAATGCCAATGATCTTACCTTAGAGAACATCGGAAAGGCCATAATAAAAACTGGTATTTAAACCAATATTTATGCTGCTGGACGGTAAACGATATTGTCATAGTAAATAAAACCAAAACATTTCCGATCCTACTGTTATATCGCTTGTTTTTTACCGTTCTTCTCCATCCCGTAGGTCAACTGCATTCTCGGTAAATGTGCATTTGACATTGAATTTTGCTTGTCTTTTATAATTTTCAGCAGGAAGTCTTGAATAAACCTTTTCTACGCTCTAAAGCCATTGACACAAGTATTAAGAGCTTCGTAAAATGTACGCCTACACTACAGGATATAGCCGTGAATGAAGGTTATCAAGCGTGACAATTGCAATTGCTTGACGAAACCGTTCTTTAAGGCTATCTAGGTAAACTCTAGGCAACAACAAGATTTTGCGCTATAGCTGAGTATCAAGGAATATCCGATCTTAACGAAAATAAGCATTACATGATATCTTTTCCGCTTTTCGTCGTTAACTTTTTTGCATTTAATTTGAAGAAGATCAAAAACCCCCGTATCTTCTAACGATTCGGATTAAACCTCACATCAGATACCATAGGGACATTAATGAATGCAAATGTGAAATTCGATTAATGCAAAAATGTAAAAAAAAAAAACGCTTTATTTAACTTCTTATGATATTTGGAATGATATGGGGATTTGGTAACTAGCAGCGAAATTCAAAATAACATAAATCAATAAACAATGCTACCGATGCAAGCCACTACAACATTTTTTCAAAATTAGTATTAATATAGCTTTGGTATAATTACAGAGTTAAAACACAATACAACACTGCGCATCCCAAAGCACGCGTCTCTGTGCTACAGCAGAACGAACGGGCACTTTACACGTAGAAACAAACACAACTGTGTGGAGATCTACCTGTCGTTCATAAACGTTTTGTCCATTGGTAGCGCCGAATTTCGATCCGATACAATATTCATTGCGCTTTCGTAGATTTACAGATCTGTAGAACATTAATGAGTGACTTCAGGTGATATCAACTTCTCTTAATTAGTGCAAGTTATTAAATTTTTAGCATAATTTTGCAACAAACACATTCTGCCAATATTGCCCAGCAGGTATTCCGCACACGCGTGTTATGTCTAGACTTACACACGTATCTTATCATCCAAACACAAAATATATTATTAGGTAAAGTGTACCTCGTTCTATTTACAGCCTCGCTATTATTTCTACGTATGGAGCATTTTAACTGGTTTCCCAACTAAATTCATGTTGGGGAATAATGCACTTTCAAGTATTCTTTTCTCCGTGTACGTCAATAACATGACCTTTGATCACCCATTTCGAGAAGACGCCGTAACAATTTTCATTGCTAGCAAGTTTGCCACACTTTTCTTCTTTTTTTTCTTTTGCTAATCCCCTTAGGTTTATGCTGTAATGCAGCGATTATGCGTTGCCGCAATGGCTGATTAGTCAAATCTATTTTTCTAATGTGCTTCGTGCCATATAATCGTAAAAGGCTCGTCTACTTTATATGTATCGTCTGCCAATGACTCCACATGCAGGCACGTAGGTAAATTAATTATTAATGGCTACAAGTGGCCATGAAAGAAAAAAGTTGTATTCATACGAACATAACACATTTGATTTATGGAAACAAGCCCTCTTGTCTTCTTGTTGAGGGACTGAATTAATACTTCTTATTGAATAAACACGGCTTTTTTTCCAATTAATCTCGTTGGGCAAAATGATGCCCACGTCCGACGTCACGCTGATCAGAATGAGCCTCATGCTGATATGAATATTGTATAGGACATCATAATTAGGGACACCCTCAAGCAGCTTGGTGGACGTTACAGAATACGATGTCGATGACGCCATTTAGGCGCCACCTTGTTGAACTCTGAATGCTCTTTATACTTTGTCTGACCAATATGGCGGCGGCTGGATTGTCCTTAGGCAGATTTTTTCTTGATGTAGGTTTGGATGTCACGAGTAAGGCTCGGAATTCGTGTCACTGCTTGATCAGTTAAGGGAAACCCATTCAAATACTCCATATGGTGGGACACAATCGAAGGCATATTCGACAGTCTGTGCTGCAATTGTTTATCAATTGTGTCTTGAGCAATCAACGCAGTGGCTTCAGACATATGGTTATGTGGCCGACCGTCATACGCTATCATGACGGGAATGTAGGGAAACGATTTTGAGGAATCAGTAGACTGCTGTAGTGTCGCTTTCCGGAAGGATGCTTGAAACCCGGCCGGTGTTTGAAGGTCCGTCTGCAGTAAGATGCCAATATTGTTAATTAATGCTTTTGTTATTCTTAGCCTGTTGCACTCCGTCTTCGAACAACTGGTCCTTCACATTACAGTCTCCTTTAGCGAGCCCTGAGTTAATCCAACGCTCTACTGTAGTTCTGTACTTCAGCTAAATTAGCATGATTCTTTGTGCAAAAGAGGATTTAAATGCAGTTTGATGAACATATATTTAACACTGTTCTCATAATTATATTTGTAATAACAGCGTTTAAATTGGATCAGCTAATCTCAATATTGTAGGACACTTACTTGATGAAGCGCGTGTTGTTGTGGTATAATGTAAGCCTGTGTCTTCGAGTATAACTATAGAAAAAAATCACAACATAGTAAAAACAATATGTTACTGCTTTTGCGCTAACCAATGAAACGTAATCAAAGGTAATTCACAACGGATATATTGGGTACAAGCAAATAGCCAGATGCGTGATATCCATCCCAGTATAAAAAGGCATAGGCACAATATCAGCTATACAATTTACGTAGTATATGATGCAGAATCTTCATAAATTCTTACTTTTCCATCCGTTGGTTGTTACGAGTCGGTACGAAAATAAAATGATAATGCATTAATACGCAGACTAAGGCACCCTAGGATTTTTAATTAGGGATAAACTCAAAGATATATAGGTCTTTACCGGAACATGCGCATATATGTTACAAGAAACTTCACCTACCTTGATGTTGCTAATTTTGTAAACATAAAAAGAGAAAAATATACTACCTATTACATATATCAAATCACCATAAAAAGAAAAGTTCGGGACACTTTAGGGAAACCTTGTTTCAAAACATGTTCATATAACATTTTGGTGTATTTATCCTTGTCGTAGTGATAACATGTTTGTCTACCAAAGTTAACACCATATATTCGTCTAGGTTTGAGAGCAGGCCTACACACCCCCGTTTCGAACTAGGAGCCATTCATTTGAAGCTATAATTAACGACCGTACCGTACCGCACGTAGTACTTGAAAGATTGTGTCTATCCGTTTTTCATCATATAGAAGAAATGTAGGTATCACATATAAAACAAATCTTCCTTATAACTGTACGTGGAACTTTGCATGGAATACTTCGCAAAGATAAACAGAGAATTTTTCATCAATGTAAGGTATATTTTACACAGGCCTTTGTCGTATACTCTGTCCTATCGTCGTTTTAGAAAATTGGTCTTTGGTTTTGAACCTTATGCATATCTAAGAGTTCAGTTGCGTGTTATTAATCACTTTCGAACAGAAACGCTGGGAAGATAATGCATAACATTACTTCTGAACATGACATATCGAACAAGCTACTAGTGGCGAAAAAACATGGCCAAATCTGCCTGTCCATCTATCGATGTACCGTATGATCCTCTCGGGGTGTTACAGCGCTGGCCCTAACTGTGAAATGGCGCTCCTTGCGCAAGTTTTGGCTCCGTGGAAGTGTTGCACCGCGGTAAGCGGAAGCTTCAACACTAGACCGACCGTCGTGACGCTTAGCATGGCTCTGCCTAAAATGCTGCTTGAAGTCGTATTCCAGCGACTGGGCATCAGTTCCCACTGATATCTCCTAGGAAAGTTAAAAGAAAGAAAAAAAGATGTTTACGCTATAACAAATTGTTAGAATCACTCGTTATCGATTTAAGATCCCATGGTAGTATTCGGAGTCGTATAGGTAGCTGACATGGCTTTATATGTTCCCTTAAAGTAAAACAGTCATTAGAACAAATATGCCTTTCAACTATATACGATTATTTTATTTATCCTAACAATCAATGCGCCACTACGATTTGGCACTCTATAGTTTGTACAGTAAACACATATCAAAAATTAATCAGCAGAACTTCCGAATCACGTGTATTTTCCATTCCATTAACTAGCCAGTTGGGTGAACTCGGCACTCAGTTGTATTAAGTTAGCAACATACAAAAGATCAGGTGTTCGTTTGGTGCTTTTGATCAGAGCGTCGGCTACCGACATCAGACAAATGTAACAGTAAACTGTCTTTTACATGCATTTCAATTACTTATTTTTGCACTGCTGAGCAAAATACTGCCACGGATCAAAAAACTTATTTGCGGCAGATGCTGTTTTTCTTTTATCAAGGTAAAGGTCGTATGGCATCGCCGGTCTGTTCAGTTTAGAGGCGTTAATGATAAAAGATACACTTATGTAAATAGATAATTATGTCACCTTATACAATTCAACAAATGCCACTAGAAATGTTTTTTTTGTGTGATGTCACGCGTCTGTGGCCATCCTAGCTTTTTTTATTTCGCTCCAAAGGACCCCTCCAACAAATGCCTTACAATGTTTCTTTTGAATATAGTCAAATAATATTGCGAAAAGCCATTTGTAAATATGGAATTATCTTTTTTCTTGACATTTCAAAAGTACGGGTTAGTTTACTTTGAGAATAGAAGTGGATCATCTCACAGATGGTCGGGTGCGTTTCTAAGTAGCCTAATAGTAAAAGCATGTTTTTTAGTTACAGTTTAATTGTTTAGACAATTTAAGTTATTTCGCTTGCGAAATTTTCTGATTTATGTTCCCGTTTACGAATAGTATAAAAAGTTTTCAAACGCTTGCCTCCATACGCACCAAAACTAGGCCTAAAATCTTGAAAATAAAATAGATGACGCACCCTATTATCCGCCGGGTTAATTACCCGGTAAATGGGCCCCGCATTTTGCGTGGAATGCTGTGATTTTTCGTCAGGAATTGTGTTTGGACCATCAGACTGACGCTGCAAGCGTCCATCGTCCGTGTCGTCCATCTCAACTGCAATCTTCGATTTCGGTAAGGGAATATGTGCAAGGAGAACATCATCCGATGGCTCTTCTTCTTCCTCCTAAAAAAAACATGTTCTAGGATTCATAATCTGTATAGAGTTTACAATTTATAATGCTGCCATAAAGTGTTTTGTAGACAACCCCTATACGAGCCATATATTTCGAGATTATTATCAAAAATTAATAGCGATAGTCGCAAAGCAGGCCCATGCTAGGGTATAGAGAGTATAACATCAGCAAAAAAATTTAAAGAAATTGCCTTACGGCACATTTCCTAAACAGGAAATCTTTGCGGGAAATGTCAGATTTGACTCTTCGCCGAAACACGCTTTGTCGACAATACAAGGTCTTGTTAATAATAAGATTGAATACATTCTCAACTGTTTCAATAGGCAGTGGCCCACATAACAATGTCCAAATATATTCTTTCAATATATTTATGTATTTTTCTATCGAAAAAGAGATATTTCTTAGAGTGAGCAGTAGTTGCGCAGTTTGAAACAGATATCTGCCAGACCCGCCTTGAAAAATACGCAGAGGATAAATGCAGAAGAGATAGAAATGTTTCGTAAAAACCGAGCGCTACCTTTCCTGTCGAATGCTGCTGGGCATTCTGCGAGGTGTAGTGGGCAGTTTCGCCGTAAGTATATCCATGTTGCTGGGGGTGTTGTTGTCCTAGATGCGTTGGAAATGGCGTATGTCGGCCTGAGCCGGCTTGCTCGGTCGAAGCAGCCCCTTTTGTGTTGCGAGCACCTTGCTGTTCATCTGCATACACGTACTGGACCTGTTCATGTCTAACCCATGAATAAATTGGTATAAATGAATTAAGGCTTTTCTATGATCCTTATGCGTCATCCATGCTGTACCTATCTATCTATCTATCTAGCTGCTGGCCGCTTAATAAATCAGTTGAGCCGAGAAATATGTGTATCCCAACAACATAAAAGCCATTAAATTTCTAACTTCGCATAATTCGTCATATTTTTGGAGAAATCCTAAAGTCTATTTGAACACCTAATGTTAAACTGTAGACAACTTGCAGATGCGTTTCCCTTCAACATATATATCTTGCTTTCAATTCTCGTTCGACTCTTGGCCTTTAACGCTTCTCCCCACTGATTAAATCCTCATCCTTTCATGAAAGTAATGTAACATCTCGCTGCCAGCATCGGTATTCGGTGTTGTTGACACAGAATAGCAGCACCCTTGCGAGAGTTGACTCTGATTGTTACGTCGGAATTTAAAACTTCTTTGAGCTTTTCTTGACGCCAGAGAACTAACAAGGTCATTTCCTAACGGCCTTCATGCTGATACGCGTCGTATACGCTTGCAATGGACGTCACTGATGTATGCGTTGGAGTAGCGAAAGAAAATAAAAGATAAAATGTGCATGGTTGTATGTGGCAAACCGTATTAATCGTCGGAAGACGTTTCATATAAAATAGAAATGTTGGTCTTTATACCCAATCGGTTGTTGCTGATGGTGATATTGTTGCCTTGCTTGGTAGTACTGCGTCTGCTGATGCTGGGGTGCACCCGAATCCATCAGCGGCAGATTATGCTGACGCGTTTGGTATTGCTTTATTGAATGAGCGTTTACTGTCGCTTTTTCCGCGTTTTTAAAAACATCCTGCTCAGCACTCTGAGGCGACTGCTGGTGCGAAGATTGATGGGTTGACTGATAAGCAACATGTTGAAGATGATCAGGTTTTTCAGGACTATTCAGATTTCGTTGATATTCTTCCTGCGGACGACGATTTATCTCGTGCGGCTCATCCTGTACGCGTTCGTAACGCGGAGTCCGTTGTCTTTGCTGATGATAGCTGGACGGTACGAGGAAATGGCTCACCTGCTCGGGGGCAACCGAGGCCGTACCAGCGTACGAGTCTGCATTGCCGATCGAGCCTCTCCCCGCTGGTAGCGGCTCGCCTTGGTAAATGAAAATGAAAACCATATTATAGTTAGTGTTATCACTAATCACAACGCAATGTTTTTGTAGTCACAGTTAACATTGTTATTGTTGGTGTTATTGCTGATGAGTTGATTAATGATCGCACGATTTAAACCCGTTTCCAAACGGTGCCCGGTTTTATATCTAGTATGATAAGCACACCCATGATTATGCATCATGATATGATTTCTTGATAAGAAAGGTAACTTAGGTTCATCTTTTCAGACACTTTACAAAAGCAATATTGCTTCTCTTTACATAGTGCATTAGATTGCGCCGGTTCAATCAATAAAAGCAACAATTCGATTATTGGTGTCACAATAACGCCGGACCCCTTTATTATGAAGCATCTATTCATTATGAAGTACATTTCATAACAATTACTAATACACATCTGATGCGCATTGCTACATGCACTAATGTAAATGATTTACGGTAAACTATAGATAAAAAGCATGGTACATTATGTCTGTGTACGTTTTAATCTAACAAAAAATATATAATATGGAAGCAGGTGTGCAGAGCGATACGTGAATTTGATCTTATGAAAACTGAATAAGTGTTCAACTTACCAAACATAGAATATTCAAAAGGTCTTTCTGGCTTCGAAGAATGTAGAGAGCATACTTAAATGAACCTCAACTGTATCAATGACGTTGAAAAGAAAATAATCGGAAATTATGGTGTAAAATTAAATGGTCAAATTGGTCTAGAACATGATTCCGAGGCAAATCATGAATTGATTTTGTATGGCATGCTAGTTGTCCTTCATCATTAGCAATGATTGCCTTCCTGAGTTTCCACCTACGTCCTATTGGAGCCATGATGCTGAAGACCTTTTTCGAGATGTTCAATCCGAAACGGTGTTAATAATTTTTTAAAGCAAGCCTTTACAACACTGGCGAATACTCTATGCGTAATTTTTGAGAGATATACTTGCCGAGTCAAAAATAGGTAGAGATCTGCGCTAATTTTTCAAGAAAGCATTGCACTTCCCTCGGCCGAGTAGCTCCGAGGATTTAGTTAAAGAGGATAGCTGAAGTTCAGCTTAAAATCACACATTGGCGACTTATAAAGACCCAATTTTCCTTAATAAGCTGAATAAATCCTAGAATTTTGTTCACATCTTGCACTTTGATCAAGCGACCATATGGAACTTACTAATCATTCTGTTTCCGCGAAGTATTATGTGTACTCCGAATAAATAACAATTGATACCAGGTTCAGTCAGCTGTTGCAAGTAATTTCTAGATTAACTTAATGGTCAAGTTCTTTCAGCTGTTTTTGTTCTTTTCTGCACGGTAATGTTAATACTCTACTGACGTTGCCAAAAAACTGCAAATATGCTATAACTCAGATTCTTATTAGTAGGATTTGATAAGACTTTTAAAAGTTATTAAAATTTTTATAAAAAAAAAAATAGAGATTTACAAAGACTATATCAACTTCCCTTACCTTTTGTAAAAACATACTATGTATTAGAACGCTATCATTGGTACTGCAGAAACTTGGTTACGGCAAAATAAAAAACGCGATTCGCAATCACAAGGTCGAGACAAAAAAAACCTCAGCGAATAATGCAGCACCCAGGTACAACCCTTCAAAGCAGGTCGGACAAATCCGTCAAAAACGAAATGAAAGCGAGAACAAAATCAAATTGTTATACGATGCGCCTTAGACATGATTAGGATGATTCACGCTTAAGGTCTGAAAATAGAACTGTTAAGGATGTCATCTCATAGCCAGATATATGGATTTACTCTTCTTTAATTCTTTTTAATGTATTTGAGTTCTCCTGAAATGTTTACAAGCCTTGTCCCTTTACAAAAACTACAAATGAAGTGCTGGCCTCTCATCCTGCAGTTCAGTATCCGATACGAGCCGAAACCGTCCATCGGTAATTTCGCGCTGCATATTGTATAGTGTGAGGGCTAACGAAAGATCTAGATTCTATCAAACGAGTCTTAAGCTTTCATTGAGAAGTTTGCTAAGAAGTAAGCTATGACGAGTCATACTTCCAGCAAGGCAGTCCTTTGTATGGAAATAGTTGCTGTTGCTAATCCAGGAGCCTACCTAGATAGAAAGCGGAGGACAGATCATCGAGACGATCTGTCTCTTCCCATACCCAACGCGGCATTTATTAGTTAATTACAGTTATCAAGTAGCGCCATTTCGGTGTTTCTGTCATTGGCACGAAGTATGCTTTAGTTCCAAAAACCTAACAGCGGCCAAGGAGCTTGCATAACAAAATTGCCCTCGAATTGTCCTACAGAAAAAAGTAGCACCCCTTAGGACACTAAATGTGACAATTTAGCTTCGCTAATTTACGAGCCAAAAGCTTATACAATGATGTTTAATATAAAAAAAAGTACTCTAAAAAAATGCATTTATCGACACAAACGGCATACATAACTGCACAAAAGACCAAACGTAGGATTGTATTTAAGATGAAAAATAGGCATATATATGAAGCCAAGGCGGCAGATAAATAGGCTATCAGTCATGCATATGGAAAATATAGAAGCATGTGCAGAAATCAATTATGTGAGTGTGTGTATTATCTTTCAATAAATGAGTAATAACATAAATAGCTCGCGGTCACGTAAACGATTGTCAATGACGCACATCTGGTGCTTTTTTCTGTTATTATTGACATAATGATTTAATTCGTTTACCCCATTTTTCTATGCTTTTATTTAAGTTTTTCCGCAATTGTTGGACTTTGTCGCTCCTCTCTATGTAATACCTACATTTAGATGGTCTCTGCGTTGATTAAAGTTAGGTCGCTGGGGGCCTACTCGCACTCTGCTATCGGCCCGCATTAACGTCCAGTTTTTGGAAATAAATAGAAGTAGATATACGTAGCCAGTAGAATTACGTTTGTGGGAGCTTGAGAAGCCAGACGTCCGCTATTGGTGATAAATGGACTAATTATACTGTTGATTATGTCACAACGACGGACGTGCTTAGCTTTATTAAAACACGAACTGTGTTCGACCAAACTACGAATAATCTCATTTATAAACAAATCATCATCATCTACATTCATTTCTATGTCTATATATCGCGCTTATTTCAATTTTATTACAAATCTATTTTTTGCATCAAGTATAAGCCTAAGTTTTCCAAAATATTGAGGGCCCATTTCATCTAAACCTCCCGTTTTGCCTTTTGACTTTCAGGACTGTATGTTCAACATATCTTGAAAAAAAAAAATAAAAAACCCCTAACGCATCGAAGTTCAAATTTAGTAATTAAAAATTCATAAAAATGACCTGACTACGAAACACTGAGCACTTATTTTACGGGTTCTCTTCAGTGTGCTTCGCTATCTGGTTGGGATGCCTCTTTGACATAATATATATTTTTAAGATTGGGTTTTTTACGTATTACTTGGAGCTTATATATCCATATTGCATGGTCTTGGTCCGTGATGCTGAAAGTAGTTTTTAAGCCGAAATAATCATATGCCGCTTTCTTCTGTGCTTCGTTCGAAAGGGTCTCCATTAAGCACAAGCCCAACAATTACGACTAAGCTTGGCTTGATAAATCGCTCATATACACAGTCAGACACCGATACCAACAAAATTTCCGGTGCTATCAAAAGAGTTGGGCTTTCGGTAATCAATAAAGCTGCCGTTACAACTTTTTTCTTTTTTTGGAAAAACTTTATACGATGATCGGCTATTGGACTATTGGGTGTTCGCACTACAAATTATGAAATGACTGCTAAAACAGTAAGCGCGAAGAGCTAACGTACAGCAAATTGGTGACCAACTAGCTTTTCCGTTTAAATTTTGCTTGACAATTTTCATTACAAGATTCATTAAAAAAAATATGTTATTGAGCATATAACAACGACAATCAACGAAGACATGTTTATCACTATGTTGTTGTCGTTATGTGGCCAAGCCCCTTGTGTGTTAATTAGTTGGTTGCCCTTGTCGATGTTGTATCGCCGTTATAACTTGTGGCCATGATGATTTCTAAGTGGATTTTTTGGTTTAGGGATTAAATGGTTCATTGGATTGCGTAGGCCGAACACAGATAGAGACGTATCGTCGTCGTTTAACAAAACCGCACAAAATATTCGCATGTTCTAAATTTTCGAGAAAAGAGTAAGGCGTAGCTGCGTCGAGCAAGACAAGTAATAACCAGATCTTTCCTGATACTGTTTAACGTAGCCATGTATGTGTGTGCTGAAGCGTAATGAATTTTAACAGTTGTCCTGTTAATTCCGTTGTCGGTGATATTGTTCTTGGTACCGTTGCTATTACTTGATTTTATGTTATTGTTTCTATTGTTGTTGTGTTGTAATTCTGATGTTGATGTTAACACCGCGCACCTCCTTCTGTTGGAGTCTTTGTGGTAACGCCTTCCGTTGTATGCTGGTACCCTACATGCAGCCTACTAGATGTAAAAATATGAAGACAAAGAAGACAAGCACGATATGCGAATGCAGTCGTGTTGTCGCCGCTATAAATACTACATAACAGTATTAGACTTGCTCATGGGGCAAGGAGCTACCTGTCTACCTGACCTGCTTACACAAGCGTAGACTCAAGCAGATGCACAAACAAACAAGCAAACACACATGGGCACAGGCATACACGCATTCATCAGCTTCAACCACTGGTTTCGGAGGTTGAACGCATAAACGTATTTTTCTGCTGCTGGCCGATGCTGACCACCGCCAGTAGCCGTTGTCTCTCGTTGCCATTCAGACCGCATCTCCTGTACGTCGCCTTCGTGCTAGCGCTGCTACTTCTAGTAGCTATGATGATAATACGATTGACTGAGTGACTTGGGTTTCATGGGTCGAAACCGACCGAGATGATCGAAGCGACCAATGAATCGCGGTAGAGCTGCTGCTGCCACCCTTGTTGTTGTTGTTTTTTCGGTTCTTGACAATTACGTCCAGTTGTGCTGTCGATGCGACAGCAGCTAATAGATAAAGCTGTGTAAATGAACGGCGTCGAAGTGTGGCCATCGCGCGTTTGTCCGACGGGTGGGTAATAGACTTGCAAGCCGACAGATCGAGACAGACAAATCGAAAAGCAGCAACAGCATAGTCTAACGCACACTAACGATACATGTGAGGACGTCTGAATTATTCGTTCAGGCAGCCAATGTTGTTATTGTAGTCAGCCGTTACTGACGAGGAAGCGACTGCCCCACCTGCCTCTATGGCGTTGTATTTGTAAATATTTTCCGCCCATTTTATTCAGTTTGCATTGGCCTGCCCAACTTTACGATCGCTTGTGTATGTAGTGTATCCGATTGTGTTTCTTACATCAAATGTTCATCAAATGTAGCCGGATACTATCGGCTCCTCTACCCGTTAGCATATTGTTATTATTAAGTCGATCGACGTCTGGGCTTATTATAGTTGGACATCATAACCATGACCAGCTCTCACTCATATTGACCGAATCAATGAGATATCTCTATTGTTAAAACGAAGCTATATCAACATATAGATTGTCACCGCAGCCAATACCCATTGGGGGAAGTGTGCGTACAAAACCGCTTCACTTCCATAAGTAAAATCTGATTTGCCTAGAAAAGGCTTACAGACGCAATTCCTTGATACATCATCATCTCCTGACGGTCACGCTAAGCGGATAGCAGGCAAAAGCCTTCTCCACTTCCACCGTACGAATACATTAAATGAATTGTTATTAATCGATCGTCATTAACGGTAACTGACTCATAATTGCGATAAGCTAATTTTTTTGATCGTAAACAAACCACTAAAATTTCGAAATTCCGCACAAAGGAAAAGTCAACCTAAGCTTGAAAAAATTATAAAAAATGAAAAAGAATTGACTTATTTAGTTCCCTGAATGCTGCCGATTATTGCCAGGAAATGCGATAAAACATGGCTGAGTAATAGCGAAGTGAGACAGCTCTTAACAAAAATATAGAACACGCTCCTACTCCGGATATTAGATACAAAAAATGATATATATTTGCCTGTTAAGCGTTTTTGCGTAGCGGCATAGTATGGAAAGCAAACGAAATCTATCTAAGCATTAAGAGCTCCATAGGGCAGCTGAAGTTCCGTGCGCTATCCAGTGACGTTGGAAATGGCTTTACAAGCGAAAATGCAAACCAAGATGCATATAGAATGTCTACACTGAGACTATAATATCTCGGAAGCAGTCATTTCAACAAATGCTATCAACTTGATATCTTCTTTGGTGATCCTAAGATTACATGATTATATGACTTCATTTATATACATGTACGTAGATATGTATATGATTGGGTATGTGAGTTCGCGTATGCAGGCAATAGCATGCCAGCAATAAGTTACGTTTCGACAACCGCTGAAAGCCATTACTTTAGAAGAAGCCATGTAGTTAAAACGCAAGTATAAGGTAAAGTGTTCCTAAAGAGGTAAAGCCATAAATCATAATTGTAATAATAACAAAAAATAAAATCACGTTCCTCATATGTCTTATTATAAGCCAAAGCTTTGTCGAAGGACCTCTCGTACGGCGGCCTCACAAAATAGAATCTGCGACCAGTCGATTTTCTTTCAATAAACATGTTAATTACCATTGAAATATGTTGTACTTAACGCATTTGGCTCACAGGCTATATAAACAAAATGGCTACGTTTAACTAATCCCTCGGCGACTTTCACAAATGGAACCGGGACGATTAACCATCGTCAAAAATGGCCGTTACTTCGTAAAGTGTTACTGTCTCTGAATAGCAAGACACACTGGATCGCAGTTACGTGCATACTGTGATAAGAAAACGTCTCGTCGTGGTGGTTTTAGGTACCACAAGTCATAGCGACAAAATTTAGCGCGCTACAACTGCGATGTTAAATCAAACGATATCAGCGTACATGTAGCATAGATAACTTCAATTAATTCCGTACAGGTTGACACACGTACCAAGTAACCTTACTTATGTTAGCTGTTTGACTATGGCTTATGGAGTACATAATCGCCATTGAAGCTTAGTTGATTACGTATCTAGGACTGCTGAAATTAGATCGAACTTCAGTGCCATTCGTTTCGATAGATCAAATCGACGGAAGTCCTGTAGACACCTTGTAATAATCAAAACCAACGTAACCTTAATACTACAGCTATCTATATATACTGTGCTATTACCTCTGCTACTATCGACGACTGGTGAATAGATTTCAAGGAAGAAGGGAAATTGAATTGTTTCTATAGTCGATGCCTCATTGTGGCTGTATTCTGTAGCTGCTGCACGACATGGATGTTACTGTTTTAGCAGAAGCAAGGGAACAATCCTCTTTTTTTTTAGCAAAATGTTTATTTTTCTTTCGCAATTTATTCTATAGTTTTAGCTGGACCGTTGCCCCTGCCTCCTTGCTCCACTTGTCCATAAGTTTAGCCAATCAAAATTAAATGATGCACCTTAATTAGGTCTGTACACGTGTTGCTACACTCGCATGGTTCCAATGTCTGTATCACAGCTGATCGCTTGAACGGCACAAACGTAAAAGTAACAGTAAAAATAGCGAGGACAACAACGGTAAGCATACTTTTGAATCGTTTGCTGGGACGCTAACAGTTCCTGAATTGCGAAGAGTGAAAACATTTATTATCATTTCATTTTGCTTTATGTCGGCAATATGACTTTGCTAGCGGAGTTAGTGTATTTAAAACATAACGGATATTGTTTTAAAAACGATCGGCTCGGGATTCGCTATCCCCTTACAGAAATGGTCCAGCCGTAACAAACCCACCATGACTATACGACTTTTGTGTTACCAAAGTTTCTTATTGTTTAATGCCAACGGCCATAACGCTATTTGTCAGTAGTTGAAAAGTTGTCATCTTAAATAGGTAGCAACCGTCGAAGGCAGAAAATGTAACTTAAAAGCGATAATGAAAATCCAGAGAAGCCTCAAATAGAAGGATGCGTTAACAAAACATAATGGCAACACAAAAAACCAACTGTAATTATCCCTGAGGTGTCCGAAAGACTATTTTTGAGTCTGGGATATGGTAAGTTAATTCTACAAAGCACTAGAGAATCCTTTTCAAAAGTGTTTTACCATATATGCATCTCCAATTAGAGCGAAAGACTCAACACGATTGAATGATAATTCGCTCTTCGGTCTGTACTCCTCGAGTCTCCTTGTTTCCCATTTAGATACTAATAGGTATTTTACTAATTATTTAAGTTCGTATTTACAAGCGATACTTCAAGCAGCTGATGCTATCAAGCAAATTCTGGCTATCGATTTTAAATGCAATAGGATGCAGGTGATCGAACCGCTCGTACAACTTTATTTTGTACCTAAGTCGATCGAGTCTCGCTTCATCGACTGCTGCTGCTTCCTCTGCTATTGTAGATATCTTTAGCAGAGCTAAACTATTGTCTGCACAATCTTCCACGCCGCGTGGCCAGCCTATTCATCCGGTCGCAAAAAATAGGCAAAAAATATTCTAAAAACTATTCGGTCTGGAAGAATAACTATAACTATGGAAAGACTAGCTAAGGCTAAATTTTTAGTTGTAAAACTGAGCTTCATGGACGATGGGTTGTATTGCTACGACCAAGACGACTTCGCGCAGTATTTGAACTATAAAAGAAATTGGATGGTACGCATTAGCAGGTAGGTAATTAAACATTTAAAAAACAAACAAAAATTATGGGTTACCAAACTATCGTCATCATTTTAGAGTGATCTTTTCCATTACTTGCCATTTGTAGTATAACAATATATTAATTGAAGGTAACCATTGTATAGTAGTCATTGATTTGCGCTAAACAATGTTTTTCTCATGTTCAATGTTTTTTGCTATTGTGGAAAAAGGGTTTGGGCACGTAAGCAAAATCTAGTGTAACATTCGAGTGTCGCTCGGTTCATGTTTTAGTGCGACTGACACATTTTGTCTAAGAGGTAAGTCTGTACATTTCGAAAGTTACACATCGATAATAAGGAAACCCCACGTACGCAAAAGGATCCACGTACGCAGATTACAGATTGGCCAAAGCAAGATTTTTACAGGAATGCTTGTCAAAATATTGAGAAATCGTAGTTCGGACAGAAACGGTCATAGATAGGCTTGTATCAATAATAGGCTCAAAACATAGTATATACATATGGTTGTAAATTATCAGACACAAACACCAACTAGTCTGTATATAGGGCTCATACGATAGAGCATCTCAAACTTTATATGGTTTCCTTTTATGTTCGTTCATAGACACTAATAATAGATACGCAAAAAAATTATTTTCAAAAATAATTAATCTGATATGCATTTGCTAATTTTCCCAAAATGAATTTCTTGTAACGCCTGGAGAGCAATAGCCCTTTGGCAAAGATCACAATCAACGTTGCCCTTATGACCTTCCAAAAAATTTATATGAAAGCTTTCTTCCTATCTGAAGAACTTTAATGGTCTATTTTTGCCGATAGTTATTTTTTAGAGGAAGTTGGAAAAACAAACAATGAAACATGCGTAGAGTACTTATTCCCCTTATCTTGTTAATAGTTTTTGAAAAATATAGCATCGATACTAACATTATGGCGCTGTCGTCATTTTATTATAGATGAGATTTCTTAAGCGTATCAGACCCAATAGTTATTACCGACCAATTTATAAGTAGCATTTTTACAAATAAATGCATACCTCTTGATTTTTCCAGCATAAAACATGTAAAACAAGATTTAGGGCATGCGGCTTTATTAGCAGAACATAATATACTACCCTCGACGGTTCTTTATTCCATTAAATAAGCGACCTGGTCAGCTTTGTTTATCTAGTACGATAAGGACCACCTTTAATGATTGTGGACGATGTTTGACGGTTTGAGTTAGCCCCAATAAAAAGAAGACTGAGAACACTGTCCATGTTTAAAATATAAGCAAAAGCTATACAAGCGTTCTGTCGAAGGCAATCGGATGAGTATGATCCATTAGCAGTTAACTAGATAACAACTTCGTGTTTTGTAATTGAGCTTCGGAGGCAATGAAAGTGGACTCCATGGTAGGAATTCGCCGAAAACGTTTAAGTTTAGAGATTTAACGGAGTGGATACCTCAGTGAGACAACTCGTCAAAAATTAATACAACACTGTTTAGTAAAATTAAGTTAGAAATCATCCGAAGCGAATACAGACTCACCCGACACGTGCTTTTGATCGGCAAATGAGTGGAATTTAAATCCTTTTGAAAATGTCGTTTTATGGATTCGATGAGAAGCGGTACTCTCAGATGCAATCGGTCTCCAGGGTGAGTGGTCCTGTATCTGAAGGGAGAGCGGTGCTTTAGTATCTTCAGCTGTTTTACCATCTGGCAGGGAAGCATGAACTGAGCTTGTCGCCCCATAGTTAACGAATGAGCGCCCTCTGGGCGAGAATTGATCCTGGTGACCAACAAAATTGAAGAGAGTTGTTATCAGTTAGATACTGGAATGAATAAAGGCAAGCATAGTGTATCTTCTGAATCTGAATCCGAGTTTGGTTTCAGAGAAAAAAAGAAAAAGCTTGATTTTGCTAATTAACACACCATTGACGAAAACATCTTTCTCTTTATCTAACTTTATAAATTATACCAACAATAAATATAGACCAGGGCGTTAATAATTTTTTGTTTTATTCGGGAGTGACTCCGCATATTGTGACTCCGTTTTGACTTGTACTTAATTAAGCTGCGTATTGGCTGTAAGACCAAAATAGGACGTCTTTCCTAGCTTATACATAATGAGCTTTTCAGTGATAACCGGTCATAAAGCTTTAGGAAGAGTTACTTTGAAGGGTTCCTTTTGAGGCATTGACACAAACCTATATCATATCATAAATTATGAGAAAATTCACAATGGACATGTAGCGGGTGCATATGCCTCATAACTAATTTACAGAATAATAATCACATAGATGGCCCTCTTTCAGTGCTAGTCAACGAACTCGTAACAAAAGCTGGCTATTTTCCGTCAATAGTCTATAGTAAAAAAAAGCAATAGTCTAAGTCAACTAATTGAATGCGCTAGAATTAGACGAAAAGAGTGTGACGCTGACCGGAAGTAGACGCGCATACGCAGATGTACCTATTTCGAAAAAAGAGTCAATAGGGTGTATCCAGCCATAGATAATAATAATAATAACAGAAGCATTTGAAAGGTAATGTTTGTCCGTAATAGCCATCGCCCACATCATAGGCATCCCTCACGAATCGTGTCTATGTATTTCTTGAAGAGCTAGTTCAAAACACTCATGCCATCTTAAATAATATAGATGGTGTTTGAGTCTCATTTTCAAGTATCTATGCATGTCCACGTAATGCTTGTACGGAACTTAAAGGACGGGAAATGAATAAACAAGTTAGAGCATTTCAATGCACGCTTATAAATAGAAATCTAGCGAAAAATTGTGTGAGCTGAAAAAACGCATAGATCCGTAAGCATTGATTGACAAAGCTTGCCCATCCGATAAGACGTATCGCTTGTGCCTCGGCCTTCTCGAAATATAATACTATTATGGAGCTTTATATCAGCTTCTTCTGACCAACACGAATTGTCGCCGTTGCGAAATTCATTGAAACCGAAAATACCAACAGCCGAAGGCACAATTTTTCATTCGATTTTTTTTTTTTACTGCTCACTGCTGTACCCAATGTCGATTCTGTACACGACCTTTCAAGCGCTCGGAATGATTTTTTACATATATGAGAAGTACAAAGTACTGATACTGCTTGTCACAAATGTTAACCTTCCATTATAAAAATAACACTGAAGTAGGTAAAATATTAAAGCTAAGTTATAAGTACATAGGATTCGTATATTTCATAACCACGCACTAAGAAGTCAAATTGACCAGCTGTGTATTAATTAGGTAGGCGAGAAACAGCAAGACACAAAGTTCTGTAGGTTTCCACATAACGTTCATATGCTCTCTAGTTGAGTGATTTTTTTTCCATTTGTTACTGATGGGAAACTTCCAACAAACAGCAATTGTAAACGAAATTACGTACAGCGCCCGCCCCTAAAGGACCACCCCTGAAATCGCAATTATCTCGTAAATGGATAAGCATTGTTGAAAAGTCTAACATCATCAAATTAACGTTCAAAATTTTAAATTATCAGTTTTTTTCATAGTTTCATACACATGTGGTTTTCAATTGCAAATGTCACAGTAATCGTTCACTATAAATCGACGACAGTAAAAATGGCCAAAAAAAAATAAATAAAAACCTGAATGATAGCGATAACGTACGATAGACAGGTGGATTGATTGACTGATAGATAGATGGTTCGCGTATCATATTTGACACTTCACGATAGGCAGTCAAAACGTTGGCAGTCGACTGTTTTCTCTTTGCATTGGTATATAAATGACGGCTTTAATAAGCCAGCAACATATAAACTGTTCAATGCTAAGGGACTATTTTAACTTCACGTTAGGTCGGTGTAATTCCGGGTTGGCGCCTAGAAGGTCACTGGACTAGAGCTTTATCCTTGCGTAATCAAAAAAACTATAAACGTTTTTAATTAATTTTGCCCACGACACAAATTATATACACACTATACGGCAGAGCTTAGATGAGCGGTTTAGGTCTTTAATATACAGGTAGCTTAAAACAATGTTAACATATTTATGGACGGAAAGCTCGTAACATATATCTAAACATGTGCACAGCTCTAACGACTCCGGAATCACAAAATCGTTTGGTATATATTGTTTAGATACTGATGATATAGCAATTTAGATCGGATTGCAATATAGAAAATCATAAATTTTGGTCGTACCCATTCGAAGAAAGCTTATCGTCGTAGTATTTTTCACTTTTTCCCCCTTTATGGATGCATTAAAGGATGCCCTAAATATCTCTAAACAGGCAAAGTTTTCTTTCATCTACCGTAAGAGTCGCAACTTCGATACACATTAATGGATTACTTGTATTCGACTCATATTATACAGAGCGAAGGTTACTCAGCTGGCCATATATAGTAATGTCATCACTCCGCTCACGTCAATTACAATCGTTATTAGATGCTTCACAAAGAATTGCGGACTGGATAAATCCATTTTCGCTCGTAAACGTTAGCTAAATGCTGATCCTGCCTTCTGCTGGTGGCCATTTATTAGAAAAATATCTGCCTACTAATCTTTGTAGCTCCGCCTAAAGTAAAAGCAATGAGATGGAATCAGACTTTTTAAGGGAAGAGCTTTTCTTTTTCGCCTTGCATGATATCTTGATAAGAAATTCCGCCCTAAATAACGCTGAATAATCTTTATATATATATATGAAGGCAACGTTTGACACCGATCTAGGCCACGGCACCATATACCTGGTCAACATCCACATACATAACATGCGTATATATATGTATGTAGTATTTAAAGGAGATGAGAATTCATTAAGATAAGCATCTGGCAAAGGTTAAATCTATATATAAGTGGATTTCCAAATGCGGCTGACGTTCAGCCACCTTCACATTGTCCTTAGCGATTTCGGGTGTAAATAAAGTGCGGAATCGGTTCATGCTGTAGGGCTTTGTACAGACTGAGTTGTGTAAGATCTCTCACCAGTCAGTGTGTGCAAAGCTGGCTTGTATTCTTAAAATGTTTGCTCATTTCAGAAGCTTTCTTCAGCAGTGATTTGAAGTGTTCTTTAGCAGGTCGGTCTATAGACACGACTAACCAGTCTGATTACATTCTTACAGCGTTTATGGGTCCAGGAGTAGACAGTAAAAACACTGCTATAAACTTCACAAGAATGTATCGTATGGGGTTGTACTATTACTCGTCAAATAAACGTCATTTATCCCCATGCCTTACTCTTCACGTAACTGACGTTGCAGCTTGCATGTGCTATATAAACCACTAACCCGTAACAGCGTTTTTTCTGCCAGAGAAGATTTGCTAGAAGACGTAAAACGCTAGTAAGAGCATCGTTAAAACGGGCGGTTACTAATGATTACTCCAGATAGTAGCACCTCTATAAGGAAGAAATTCCTTACAAAGATGCTCTAGCCCTGTGTTTGCAAATCGAAGTTGAAAATAACCTGATCATAGAAACACGTGGTTAAATAGCAAATCCTTGCGGTATAAAGAAATAGCCTGCTTCAAGTACAATATAACGAGAGTTTTCAACAGATACGCGTCTGTGAACAAATTGTCCGGTAAAGATTCCATAGGAAGTAGTACCGTATTTGAAAGCAATTAAATTTAAGGTCATATTCAAAAGCTTTACATATAGCCTGCCAGCATCCCTCCTAGCTGCCACTTATTATTGTGCATACAATTCAGATAGCCAACGAAGCCCGTGTAGAAATTAATCTCGCAGATGCTGACTTGTAAAGCTACTAATTTCTAAAGTTAAGTCGTACGCTTGATTATTTCGAAAATAGTTAATTGTAAGTAAAATAATTTTAAAAAATACACGCTTTTTTTGGACCATTGGATTTTGAATGTCCGATGAAAGACCACAAAAATTAGACGTATAAATTGCTCAATTTAGAATTGAGCTCGTATGGAAGTGCCAGTATTGTCTTACCTCGAAATGCCCCTAAGACAAGGGTTTTTGTGGATTTGGATACTGATAAATAATCTTCGTGTGGATACTTTGTATCCAAATCAAAACACTAGGCACAAAACACAACACACGAGACAGGCAACAAAAAAACTAGATTTTAAAACTTTAAAAACAATTACCTCGAGAAATTATTTCCGCCCCGATACGAGCGAGTGCGTCGCCCATTCATAAAAAATAATTCGTAGAGCGTACATTTAGGTTGCCAGCTCCCGTTATTGTTGTTCTTACTAATTAATGCATAGCCCTACATTTCTTAGCCCTTCTTTCTAAAGGGGTCTGGTGTTGATAGCTATGTTGCTTTTTTTGATAATCAATCAACGGGTTTTCCAGCCTACGCTCGAGTAACGCGTTTAGACTCTCCTAATATATTTATCGTATTTATTAAAAAAAAAAAAAATATATATATATATATATATAAAGAATTATCAACTAATTAAAAATTGCTAGTTATTTAATTTGGTTGTGGGCTATTTAATTCAAGTTACTTTACTTAAATGCATTTCTGTCGTCATTACCATTACTGTAATTATCACTTAGCTAAAACCGAAAAACACTTGTAAATAATATAGAATCTCGAATAAATAAACGTTGACGACTTGTTATTGAAACGTACAAAGTGGTGTCCTCACGCTCGTTTAGGTGAGATAATCGTTCCAGGTATTGTTTACAATAATCACCTAAGTTAAAGGCAGACCACGAGGAGTAAATATAGCCGTTTGAATTTCTTTGTTGTTGTTTTTTTCCAGTTCTATCGGTGTACACCTGTTATGTACATTCATCTGACGTATCTATTAGTATTAAGTACATAATTAGCATTCTAGTGCAGTAATAAGTAAGCCGTCATACAAATACAAAAACCTCTTTCACAACACACACACACACACTTTGGGGCGAGTCGTTTGGGGACACTTTTAAAATATCTGTTAGGGTCATTCAAATGCCCATTTTTATGTCTAAAGGAACGATCCAAACACATAAGTTTACCCAGCGAAAATACTATCAGTTACAGTTAGTTAGTACCTGTGACATATTATTATAATCCATCTTTGAATAGACCGTAATGTCAATAATTTATATATATATATATAAGTTCTTTGCTGTTTAAAATCTGTCGCTGTTATCTATCACATATATGTTACACTCTTTTTATAAACAATATAACATCAGGGAGTAAACGATATGTCTATGTACCTGTGTACATTAGCCATAACTAATGCTTTTACGCAAAACGACTGGTCAATAGCAAAAAGTGGACGATATGTTAATTTTTTTTTTTTTTTTCAAATCGTTATCGTTCGCTGGAGTACAAAGTGATTATCTCACGATGTATAGTAAGTTATATCACCAGTTCACTCTTCACGCGATTCTATTTCGCCGACGAATAACGTCGTAGTAACAGATCGATCTTTAATGACACGCGACTTTAGCTTAGGTTAGGTTAGGTTAGGTTAGGTTAGGTTAGGTTAGGTTAGGTTAGGTTAGGTCATTTGCAGAAAAACATGCACTCCGACTTTGACTCTTTTTATAGCCAATCATGCACATATTACCAATACAACCTCTCTCGTTCGGCCGCTTTATCAGATCGTAAAGCGAAGATTTATTTACGTGTTAATCAGAAAAAATGTACAAAGCCAACTGGGGAAAAATCAATGGAAAATGAACAGGTACCGCGTAAAGCCTCGAGCGCAATCCAAAGGCAGAATTCATATTGTTTGTTAGTTAACAATTCGAAGAACTGAAGGCTATTTAGGTGAAGAAGTATGAATGCAGAAAGAAATGCAGTGACAGCTTTTTTCGGTAATCATTTGGTCCTATTAAACGTTAAACCTAGGCTCCGTCGAAAGTATTGTCTACTACTACTCCAAAATACGCTTGGGCCACACATTAGTAAAGTGTATAAAATGAGATGCTTAGCAAAAGTATTCAAAGATGCAAGCAAAAACACAAAGTTCGCTTATTAGAATGTTAAGCTGAGCTTAGCCGAAGCCCCGGTAGGCGTTTTCCTGTCGATCGTGAGTTAAGACCTTATTCTTATTTAGCTAGTATTAAAAACGTAATCGTCGATATAAGTCGTCTCGCTTAAACCCTGAGTTTGAACGCCGGTATGTTGTTGTGACTAGTGAATAGTTGTTTTCCTATTTTTTGTTAGAGGTTAATTTAGTTGCTACGGCAGGAAGCTGTGATGAACCAAAGGCTCAGTTCGTGGTATTGTTCAATGAACATTTCAGAGGTAAACAATTTCTGGGCCTGGACGAACAATCGGACCGATGAGAAAGGCCGTTGTTTGTCCTTGATTAATAAGGTGGGGTTATTAAGGATCCAGCCAAATCTTCAAGTTGACTGCACGCCACAAGAACCTGCACATTTCCATTTCCCAGAGTCACGTTAAGCATCTGATACACATAAACTTTCAGGGCTAGTGCTCTTATTCTGTAGTGGTCGTAGCCCATCCAGGTTTGCTGCTGTCGACGTATGTAGCAATAAATATACGTGAATAAGATCATTATGCATTTCACTGAAACATAGAGATGCGTAATTTGGCGCATTTGGCATTCAATTGTATTAGGCAAAGGTTCGCCTAAAAAATAAGAAAAAAAAAAAACAAAATTTATCTAATGTAATTGCAGAGAACAAGCGTAGCCACTGGAAGATGTCAGACAAGCGTACTCCCAAAAGAATATGTTCACACGCCATTCCTCAAAGAGCTTCTTATGGTTTATTCATTTTCGAGGAAACTGCGATCTAAGAAACATGAATCATCACTTCATTAGGACATCGAGAGGCCTGAGACATGCGACTTTAGAATAGGCCAAGCAGCTCGTTATTCTGTTTCTTTCAACTCAACGAAAAAGCGACCAAATGTACAAAAAGTTTCCTACATATGCTACACAGCTTTAGCCTTATGAAGTACAGATTATTAAAACATCGTACAAGCCTCCTAGCTATTTAGTAAATTCCTCCTAGCTATTTAGCAACTAAAATCATTAATGACTGGACATAACTAATCGCTTAAGATCTATCAGGACACAGGCTGTTGTTGCCCTAGGTCTGTACGTTGATATTGCTACTGCTATATCGGTGCGGTCATATGCTGGATGAGTCAGCCGAAAAATTGACGTTTCAACCTATGGACAAAAACTGCGATAAGATGTCGAAACCTTTTTACTGTTCTTTTTCAGGGAAGATGTTTCTTGATTACCTATGATCATTAGTCTCAGTGTCACAACAGCATCGGCGTACGAGGACCGGTGTCTATATGTCTGTCTGCCTATTCTCCCACTCGGCTATCTACACATATGCTTATTTATTCAGCGGCTATTTGGCAGATAAGTGCCTCAGTCGCTTGCGTTCGCATACATCCGCGCCATTACGAACCGCTGGCGGCGGCGGCGGCGACGGCAGCAGGTGTTGTTCCCATTAGATTTGTATAATACAATAGTATCATATTTATGATGCGTCGCCTTGATGATGTAACAGCAATGAAAAGAAAAAACAAGCATTGCACAATGTGCTGCCAGGTAACTCCGTTACTATCATGTGCATATGTGTTTGTCGTGCTACGAAACTATATATATATCTCTATTAGTTTGTTTTCGTAGCTACTGTCTGATCCAGTGACGCATCGGAACCCGCGTAACAGGAGAGGACGGTCGGAGCGCTCAGAGTTCTGACCGTTGTTCACGTTGCATAAAGAACACAACGGTTCTGCAACAGTGCAGTGTGACGACAATTTACTGTCGCCGAGTATCGAATCATCGTCGTCTATGAAGACAACAGGATACACTTGACAGCGAACCACCGCCATTGTCGGGGTGTAACACTGTAAATACATTGAAGACACCTGTAATGGGCAATGATAAAGGCAGAAGCAAACGTGGCCACTTGTAAGCGAACGAAATGCTCGTTATTTAGCAGCGGGCTCGTCACGAGGCAAAGCTTCACCAAACCTGGCTGCAATCTATATAATCTATTTGCTAATCTAGGAGATAATTACCTGCAACAGGCAGTTACAACTACCAACAGCGACCACTACTGCACCCGCTGGGGCGCAGCCCTAACAGGGGCATCTCCATGGTGACCGTTGCTCGCACTTAGTGAATTGCCCGATCATTTTCTACTTATTTTGCGGATTCGTTGGAAACAATTAAACACACAGATAAGAACGGGGACTCTTTCTATGACTTATTGTCACTCTTGCGACGTCACCAGCAATAGTCATACTGGTGTTATTCGATGCTGTGCTGTTGGCTCAGGATGAAACAAAGCGATCCACAAAATGGCGAGATTAAGGTAAACTTCGTTAAACCGCAAGAGGCATATCTCAAAGTGCCTTGCAGATTTAATCCCAGGTTTAGGTCGTGAGTTTGAGCGCAGATTGTTAAGTGTTTTAGAAGGAGTCAGTCGGTTTGGAGAAGCAAATATATCGATTTTTTTCTTTCTTTCGATTCATATGCGCATATACAGCTGCTTACGCTTGTGTCTGTTTAAAGTATTAAGCTTTTTCTTTGTCGACCAGGAATGTATTTGCGTCTTGCTGGTTTGGTGCCTCCGAAGCGCTTTAAACCTTTGATGTCACGTATAGAAGTATCATAATAATCTGTGTGCGGTCACGTTTTTACGGATTTCTTATAAAGGGGCTTTTTTTTTCCCTAAAAAATATCTAATCTTAAATCATGAGGGCTATTTAGCTCCAACAATGGAGTTGCTGGTCGATCTCCCGTGGCTCTTTCGTAATAAGTTCTTTCGCATGCTAAAAATACAATGAACACACTTAGCATTATTGGGGCAAAATTAAATTCCAATGTCTAGTAAAAATAAAGCTTGATATCTCTTCTAGGTTTATACTGTAAGGTTGATATAGTAACAATTTCGACCAAAGGGGTTATATATATATAAACATATATATGCATGGAACAGACGAAATAACACATCAGTCTTGAGCTTTTGACCCGCACATTTATGTGTTTTTTTTTTTGTATCGCGAATCCCAAAATACTGAATAATATTACCAGTCAAAAAGATATGCTGTTTATCCGTAAATCGGAGCATTTCGGTGTGATAGCTACTATTTGCAAACGTTTAGTTAGTTAATCTGTCTGTAATACAGGGCTTATATTATAGTAGCCGTCCGTCCATACACAGTACACACATACTTAATAGCGTTATATTTGATTCGTATGTAGCACTAAAATATATCATATGGTAGTGTCTTCCATGTGGTAATAGTATTCCATTATATTTCATCCCAGAAGTTACGTTTCATGAACTAGTGGACAATAATGACACGAGTACGTGTCGTGCGTGCCCGTGAATATGAAAGGTATATTTTTTTTTTTTATGGTAGATTGCTATTTAATAATGTTAGCTTCACTCGTGGCCTGGACATTCTAAAAATGGGCACCATCGCATCAAAAAGCATTAGAATCGAAAACCGATCCGGCTTGTAGCTGATTTTCGGCAGCAATTTAGGTATTGAAAAGGTCTTCTCTGATAGAGGCTGACACGGTCGTGCCACTGAAGTCACCTCAACGCTGATATCACTTTCTACTTCATCGAAATAGCTAAACTTTGTGGTAAAGTAACAGCTAAAACATCGCTATGGATATCCAAAAATGACTAGTCCAATATTTCTCCTCTGTCTGCCTCAACCAGCCATCACGCACTTGTAAGGCTACGTATGAAACAGGCAAAAATCTTTACTTTGTGCCTCGCAAAAAAGAAAGCGGATATTACAGTTGATAGCGACTAATAATAGCAACAAAGTTCTTCTTAGATAATATTTAGACGATCATCATACATAGCCAAACGGAAAGCAACGTTACCAAGCAGACTACTTTGAAGGAATCTTCATACATGCGTTTCTTAAATACCTTCAGCTTTTGACTATACACCGTATTTTTTAACGTTGTGACACTTCTCACGGACTGTCAACTACTACTAACTGAGTCCTACGAGTATTAAGTTACTTAACAATATTATATCTTCAGGATTATGCGGTTGGCAGGGGAAGCTTCTACTCGGGCAAGGACAGGGAACAAATGAGATGAGATAATTTGGTCTCGGATCCTAAATGCGTATCCTACCAGATAGATTCAAATTTGTTAATTTATTTACATTTACTTTTGCTTATATGCCTCATGTTAGCCATCAAAGAAGTCCGGTAGATCATTACAGCTACAGAATATCAGGTACTTCAAGGGCTCTGAGCATATTAGGCCGTAATAAGCAAAACCGGTCGGTCTTGATATGCAATGATCTATAAGCTGTACCACGCCGACAGATGAAATTTGGCTGAAAGATAAACGGTCGAGCTTTTTAACATATGAGGCGGAAACCGGTTCATTTCAAAGGAAAGAGGCTCAGAGAGAAGAGCAAACCAGCGTTCAGTGATTAAGTTTCGCAAAAAAAGCAGCGGTGCCAAAATTAATTGGTGACGAATGGTGAAGACATTAGGAAAAAAGGTCTCAAGAGAAAGCACAATACACAATGAATAATGCGTACGTTCGAAGAACGCAGATTGGAGGGGACGACCATGTGCTTGAGCCGCAGGAGAAGGGCACATCGCCATAACCGAGGAGGCTTTTCACGAAGCCAAAGTTCGAACCGTAAGGACTCTGTCAATCAAAATTAGCCTTTTACACGTAAAGTATTATATAATTATAATGCAAATACTGAGAATACGGAATCTACATAAAAAATAAGTCCTTAAGCGGTGAATTAATGCCAAATTAGCTGAAAATGCAATCATGTGCAACCTGTCGGACTTCATTCAGTAAAATACGCTTCTACAATATACGTTTGCCACACAAGAGGCATGGCTGAATCTCTACCAACAACCGGAGAGGGACTAGGGAATGGCATCATGCTAGAGAGTTATCGGGTTAGATGACTGGGCCCAGTAGATTCGGGCGTAAGGAGATAGCACTATTCGCCAAAAATTAAATCAGTTTGCTATCTCAAGAGGCTCATGGACCGGTAATCAAAAGCACGCAGTCTAGTCAATTAATGATAACGCCAACTCTAATCACCATGCCTCAATTATTTCGTGGATTGAGCAGAGGAGCCTCTAATATTGGCTTCAATCCGCTTCTTCTCCCGATAAATCCGTATGATTACGAGGTTTTCCAGTACCAGTGGTGAATACCAGGTACACCCCACTATCGATTCGCTTCGAAATGTTACAATGAGAGAAACTACGTGTCAGACTGCGATTGCCAGAGCGATTCAAGAAGTGTGTAGAGGTGAAGGTAACGCCTCTAACGTATATTAAAAATCATAATTCTATCCTAACTAATTTAAAAGTTATCCAACTTCAAAGTTCGCCGAATTAACTTTTAACAGCCAATAAACTTTTGATCGTACGAGGCCCGACATATTCCTGCCACAGACACGTCGAATGAAACAAAAATACAATTTTACTGTATATTGCATAAATGGCGCCATTTAATTGTGACTCATAAATCGTTATTAATTATCCTCGTTGTTATACAATATGGCTTACATCTTCCATGAATCGCTCCTTTGTGAACGTTGCTTACGCCAATTAAAAATCGTTCTTTGTTATTTATGTTTCGTTCGCTTGAATATAGAGCTAAAGACATATAGCTGTGCGTTGTTCCACCGTTCGTCTTAACACTTATGCTAGCGATTTCTGCGCTCTTCTTATGGTCTTTTGAAACTGCCCCCATATCACCCGACAACAAGGGAACAACCACAGCGGAAAGGAGGTATAGGGAGAGCGGGCAGATTACAAACAAATCGACTTTTTAACAACTGCCGTTAAGCAGTACAGTTAAATGCGGACGACAAACGTGACAGATGGGGCCGATTTATCTCGGACGGATTTACTAGCACGCAGAAGATTCATTAACAAATAGGAAACACAACAGTGATATATTTGCATTTTTTGCCAGTGTCCTTCTCCGAAGGGGGCAGTATGTAACGCCTGTCGATGAGGTCTGCCGGATAGCGAATGCGGCCAGCACATGCTATGACACAGTCGATTGCCCTGCTAGTCTTCTTGATTAGTTGATTTAACCTAGCTGGTTAAAACAATGCCCCATAACGATTTAGGGTAAATTTATGGCCAGCTGAAATGTCATTCAAGTCTCATTGATATATAGGTTTCTCTAAAAACACTACGTGTCGAGATTGTGTAGAATAAACAGTACTTTTGAACGGCAAAATCAATTCACGGACATAGCATCTGTCTAGCACAGATGCTATATCTATCTGTATCGTCGTACATCTTTCTACCTATTTTCCGCATACGCAACTCTAGCCTATATTAATAAGATAATATAACTATACGCTGTGTCTAAGGAAGACATTTTGCCTAATCATTGAGGACTGACAAAAGATATGGAAGAAGCTTTTCGACTTGGCCAGCTGACCATAGATAAAGAGTACCTATGAGATAACAGTATAGTACCAAAATAAAAAGCCTACGTAGCAATTACTATTTCGTTTACTAATGGTAAAAAAGGTCGAAATAAGCGGCAATGTACATGAAGAGAGCATTCGTATTAGGTGGATTGTTTGTATGTATAGAAGAAGGGGTAAAACAGTTTAGAATTTTTCCGACATCGGGCAATGCTACGTTCGACGAAACATAGTGCGTACGACAAACGATGCTGTTACTGAAGTTATAAGATTATGGGAAATTTCACCACTTTCAGGCCCAATTATTATGCCACATTGCATAGCAAAGACTAGCACACATATTAGAAGAAGACAATATCTATTTGAGATGATGGATACAATATATTTATATGTAATGTTTCCTTATGTACGCGTAATTTACATTTTCATGTGGGACATACGGTCTAGCTTCTCTAATATGGGGTCACGTAGTAACGTTGGTGTGGTTGTCAACAATAAACAACTTATTTTTCTGATTCTTATTCAGGCACGCAAGGAAATAACGTACAAAAAAAACAAAGCTATCAAAATCTCAGAGCCGGTACGTATACACAGCAATCTCGTCATGTCAAAACCCTAACAGAGATATAGATAAGTCTAATCACGCATATTCCCTATCGCGTTATAGTGGTCGCATTGAAGCTCGATGACGCATCTATTTACTTATTATCGTCAAGTCATTGCAGCTTATCAGAGGAACGAATGCTGAAAATCCTCTGTGATTTGGGATAAAAAAAGAAAAGAAAAGACAACCAGTCTACGTGTGAAGCTGGCAATAAACGATGGATTCGTCCGCTTTGAAGGCAGCGACAGCGTAGACATCAACGTGAAATGCGGCTAATAAAAAGTCATTCTGCATCGGCGTAAAAAGAAAAAGTAAGAGCAGGTCATGCTGTTGCTGCTCGTAGATCTGCCAGCACGTGGGGACCCGTACAAACAGCAGGCTCGATAGTTTGCCAATGGACATATTTGGTAAAGGCCTACCGTTTGATAATTGCGCTTTGACCACTGCTTTGGTATTGCACTTCATTGCTGTGGAAAAAAAATGCAACTCTGTTTTCAAGATCATAGACATAACATGGAGTCGATTAGTGAAAAAAGGCCCGTTGTAAGGAGACGAATGCATTAGACCATCCATAGTGAACAGGTTCAGTAGAGCATAACTTGGAACTCCAGGAAGGTACCCATAGAATGTTTCAAAAACGCGAAATTATACCTGCTGAAGCCTAGAATGGCTTATTTGGTGTGTTTATATATTGATTGTCAGCTTTTCATCGTACAATAGGTGGTATAACAAACGTATTTCGTTAATCCGTAGTCACAGCTGATATTCGCTATTCTAGACGTTTTTATTTATCGCTCTAAAATGATGAACATATTTAAATTCTATCTCTTCGCTATAGAGATCTTTAGACTTGAGTTAGCATAACCCTTATTTGGCACAGTTGGCCTCTTGTCAAACAACTTATTTGAAATACGAATTTATTGTGTGTAGCCATGTGTTCTACATATACCTTTGATATATAGCTAAACTAGGGGTAAAATCTTCTCTTGTATAATATATGAGAAAAACTTACATGTGTGAATTGTTCTTTGGCAACGCTCTCCTGGGCATCGAGAATGGTCCTATATCCTCCTGTGGGTGACTTCTTAGCCTTTACATTCTGTGCTTCAAGTTTAGCAGCTGAAACTGGGTCATAACCGATTGTGAACACTGTTATTATCGCTGTGACGCACACCAATCTCGAGCCCATCTGAAATATAAACATTTGAAATAAAAAGTAAAAAAATTACCATAAGTGCACATATATATATATATATATATAGATCCACTATGAGAATTGCTCACTTTCATACAGGCAGTATTCGTTCGGTATATAAAAGCACCGAGCCGATGACTCGTACAAAAATGAGAAATAGCCTTTGTCACAGACTGAAACTTATGAATGAGAATCTTTCATCTGTTAATCAAAGAAATCATTCTTTCTTCGACGTAATTTGCTGTAACTTCAAGTATCTTCTTAGACGACGGAGACAATATACGGGACTAAAAAAAAAGTTCCTCTTTGTAGATGAAATGTGCCTTAGAATGCCAAGCCATTCCGGCTTATGGTTGGCTCTTTCAAATGATCTAACATACATAATATACGACAAGTATCGATCCGTTGCCTTTTTTTTTTGCACAATGGCAGTAAGTTTTAGCCAGCATCCGTGACTCACTTATTATAGTTAACTTCAGCAAAATGTTGTCCGAATTCTTGAAAAATGTTGCACGTAAGTTGTCTTAACTATTCTGGCCATATTCCACATGACAAGACTTGTGGCATCTTCTTTCATCTCGGCAGCTATTCAGAGGTGTACGTGAAAAGTACGTGAAAGCTCAGTTGAATTTCGCAACGAACTATAGTTAGTTGTCCCCTTTGTTGTTTCCTTTGATTGTAACAATTAGCTGAATCACAAAACTATATTTTCGATAAAAAAAAAACAAACAAACAAACACGTATAACCAGAACGAGTCTTGAGATGCGAACGTCTGCTTCCTTCTGCTTTCTTCTAGTTCTAGACTGGCCACGGAAGATGCTCGTAGACAAAGCCTGATGCAATGCTTGGTATGAAACTTTTATTTAGGTAATCTTCTACAAAATGACACGGGTCCAAACTCTCTGTATTGTTTGCTTGTAGTTCTCAATGACAACGGTCTGTCTATAGGGACTATGTAGCTTACGTGTTTTACAACTCATGTAGAATAAGTGACAGCTAAAAGCTGTGGGAGGCCTGATCAACGTTCCGTGTAACTGAAACATTCTCTTTCGCAGGCTCATTTGATATTTACACTTTGCATTTAGTAGCCTCGAAGACCTACGGTTTAGGGCACAATTATTGTCCTATGCTTAAAAATAACAATAAACAGTGTTTCAAGCGGACAAATTCATCTAATGTTTACAGGTCGAACGTTGTGGATGACTGAATACGCTAGTGTTAACAGAAAGAGCATTGCTTATCGGTCAAATCAGCAACCTAAGACCAAACCAGAGTTATAACCCAGTTTGCTGACAGCTCTTATTGAATTAATTGTACTATTATATTAACTGTTCCAGTTACCAACGATCATTATACCTCTATAACAATGACCGTTCGAGAAAAAGACCTTCAAAAAATTCTCATGAATTTTTTTAACAGTAGAATGTAGCACTCTTAATGTGCACACACAAAACTGTCTTGAATAATGTAATACGAAAATAATATTAGCCATATTTTTTACTACGGAAAAACACATTGTGGTAGTAGACCAGCGAATGGCTCCGTTTCCGACTGAGGGTCGGGGCAGACACAAGCAATGATTTCTTGATTGATTATCTTTCGAGGCAGTATGTTTCGAATGAGTAGCCGGCATGGATGTAGCAGCGAATCTTCTTCGGGTGAAGTGATCATTACCAAGGTTGTTGAACATTGTTTCCAAGGTACCATTGTTGAAACTTATCAGACGAAACCCTGACTGTCCCGAAGTGGTTTCTCTGAATTTCTTTGTTCATACATTCGAATACAGGCAGTCTCTAACTATAAAACATTCATATAGCTATGTATATTTCCTTTACTACATTAAACGTATCGGTACCCTTTCAAATCTATAATAATGACGAGAACTATTCCATTTCACTATTCCAGCGCTTAAGAAATATTACATACAAAAACAAAGCTGATTAAATGATAATTCTGAGCCTACGCATTTCTGCGGTCGAACATCCCATCAAATAAACAAAATTACACACTACAATTATCGATACAACGCTTCTTCTCAGTATAAGTTTTATATAAGAGATGTGTAATTAAGTTATTATCAATTTATATCACGTGCCACCAGGCATACTTAATGAGTGCTGTTATTTTATGCCCATGTATAGTTTCGTTTAACTATCACCCTATTTGAACGGTCCGACCACATGTGGACATTACTTGGCATCTTTCTTCTGTCGTCCTTATCTACGAGATAATGAATCTCAGATAATTACTTTTGAGAACCGCCCGGAAGACAAAAGCCAAAAAGATCTAGCAGTGACAGATATATGATTCGCCACAGACAGATCAAGTTAGTTACTCATTTCTCTATTTATTTCGATTGTATCTATATCGATTCTGAAGAACCATCGCTTCTCCATATTTCTGAGAGTTTTCCCTTTAGGAACCTAGCATGGCCCATTTACAAGGGAAACACTCATTGAAAGGTTACGTCATCCGTAAAGACCGGACGAGCCTACTATTTGGAGCAGAGCGCAAAATTTGTTCCAGGTGCGATCTAGGACCAAGCTGTCGATATGCAAACAGGTGAGGCGGATGATCTGATAAAGCTTTGGCGCAAGTGAGCAGAATCAAAATTGGACAACTGATAACGGCCCCAGAATAGTAAGTGACCCCTTCGCTTGTTGGATACACTTTTACTTGATATTGGATATTTTATTCGTATATCAAATGGATATCCATAAGACCTGCCCATCGTTACACACAACTCGATGCCTTTAAGTGGCGACCAATAGGAATTTCGTAAACGTAAGGCAGATGCCCGCTACCGGATACCGGATTGCCTTAGATTTACAGGGTGAACTACCGTCCACTGATTAACTCCATAAACCCGCCACTATATGTATCATAATCACGCATGATGGCTTGGAGATAATCTGATACCTTAGATATAGTCAATACGATAGCTCGTAAACTTTATAAAAAATACGTAAGTGTTGTTTTCCTTGACGGCAGTCCATCGTTGTATTGATTCGATGACATCAGGACCATTGATCCAATTGAAACCATTTCTACATGTGCTTGTAGCGTAGACGATGATATTGACACTACAGCTACCATTACATTATATGTTATCAACAGTAATGCAACTTATATTGTGACTCTAAAATATGGCTTCGGTGTCAATAACGTTTTACAGCCATGATATCTCAGCTTCAGTTTTTACAGATTTTTTTGAGTTCTTCATTTCGGTTCACAGCGCAAGAATGTTTGACTAGCATATGTATCATTAGGCGTCTTACTTTCAATATAATGTATTCGAAGCGGGTCTCCGCCATGTCACGCGCACTACTACCCATTGTAGGAGTGTTGAAATCTAGAGCTTCAATTTCTGATAAAAGAAAAAAAAGATTCTGTAAAAAAAACAGTCTGTACCGCGTAAATCTTCTGGTATCAAAGAGATTCCGTATCGTTCTCTACGGTGAGAACGTTCTACAGGTGGAAATAGTAGGAAGCCTTAGCAGAAAGGATCCGCTATACACGTACAAGGGCTCATTGACACTGCGGAACCACTCGAGAAACTCAGGGTTGCCAAATTTCATATACGACCCAGTCATCCACCCCGATGGATGCTATCTTTACATGAATCGGGCCTCAAGAGATCAGTCTGACCGGGCTTGTTGTAATGCCAGAATAAGCCAAGACGCATGACTAAAGTTCAAACCAATCGAAAACAGAATCGTTCTCTACGTCTACAATGTGATTTTGCTTGTTAGAACCATATCCTTTTGAATCCTATACGTAAGCACTATTCTAGCCTATTGATTCATGATAGCGTACATATACTTGTTTGCTTTAACTTAAACCGTCATTAGCTAAAAGCTCTACGTCACTGGCTAAAAATTATGTTCTAAAAAGCGCTTAAACGCATCCATTAATACCCGCTTTTTTCGTCCTTAAGAAGTTTCTAGAGAATTATTATTATTGATGATTCTATATATCTCTAGCAACATGTCTAATAACACTTAGCTAAGGCTCAGAGTTAAGTCGTTATACTTGCTTGTTATGATCATGTCAATTATTTTGGAATATCTGTCGAAAAATTAAGTTACTTATCTGTTAGGTTAGAGATCAAGAGACATTTCGTTCAAAGTTCTCTTCCAACATGACCTAGTTACTTAATGAATCGTAGTGAGTTGCTCATTATTATCAAAAACTCAACCGGATTCTTGTTCTTATTATTTACCTTGATTGATCCTCGCCCGGGTCGGAAAAAGCTCCCGTAACGTGCGGAGCATGGAGATACGATTGCTGAGAGGCAAGCTAGTCTGTAGTAAGACAATAGATACTTATCTAAATTTTGGAAAAATCGGCTCCGCGAGGAGAAATTTGAGCTAGAGCTTGCTGATAGCGGTAACAATAAGCTAATTGAAAATCACAATATCTAGCTTGAATACACCACACGGTCTCTAAATGTAATACGTTTAATTATTGCAGTTGTTTTTCAACGTACTGCTGGCCAGTAATCTAGCACTGAGTATAGGCCAGGACATTTGACAAACCCGATTGTCACAATGCGGCTGGCCAAGTATTGTACCGGACAAAAACCCAGGATTAAGATGTCCTTTTCGATACCAGGCTAACCCTGTAGAATTCAGATATTATCCTCTTTCGGCCGAGGTAAGGCCTGTTACATATATGGAGCGCAACTAGATACGGTCAACCTGCTAAAGTATTGCCGATGGTGTCAGTTCAACGGAGTACGTTTCGAAAACATATCGAAGACTAATAATTCATTAATCCCAAGCTGCTAGAAATGATATCTGTCATCAGTGATGTCACACTTTTTGACTCACGCATTTACAAAGTAGGATATAGTATTCATCAATAAACTTATCCGTATGGCGTTGTACCTTGAAGAATTATTGAACGACGTAAATTTCGAAGCACTGGTTAAGTTGGCCGGAAGCTAAATGCACAAGCGCACTGCACTTCACTGTGTTAGAACTTGCGAAAACCTGATGATAAATCGAGATTAGAAACACCTGTCCTGAGCGTCTCAGGAATCGTGTCCGTCTGATCAGTTTCAAATCCACGTTTGTTCCCTGGCACTCGCGCGCGGTTGGAGTCATCAGAAGCAGCCCGGGTCCCCCTCGCCATTCAAAGGCAAGGGTAGCATAACTGCCGCCGTTGTGTCTGAACCCGATAGTACAGATCTCCGTAACAAAGAGTTCCCCAGTTACTGTTGGAAATGTAAATGGTTCTTTCATACAACTCAGTGCAACACGGATTTTTGTGTACAAGTCCTATCTGACGTCCCTCAAGCTCACTTGCGCTTCCCCTTCGGTGGTCTACACAATCCAAATTATAGCTAGGATTAAAGCTATAAAAAACAGGCACACACAGTGTTATTAGTCATAATTAGCTGATATACCGCAAGTCTATCAGGAGCTGTTAAAATCTCGCAGTCGGAGAGAAAGGAACGATTAGGAATGCCATAACCGATTGCAATGAACGACAACAAAAACAGACCGAAAATAGTAATCCTTTTTTTTTTTACCGTGACAATAAAGTCCTGCTACAAATCGTCGTTTAGCGTCGTAGTAAATACATACCATATGCAATACCGTTTATTAATGAGCCTTTGAGGCAGGTATCAGGCAAGCATACTTCGGAATAGAGTTGATTGCCGTGATTAACGGCACTTGGCAGGCGAAGCCTGCTAGCGAGGTCTGCTATTTTAAAGCAATATATATATTGCAATGTGAAAAGCGAAAAAAAAAAAAAAAAAAAAAAAAAAAAAAAAAAAGTTTAAAAGAAGTGTCTGGCCTGCGCATGAATAAAACGACTGACAATATATATATATATATATATATATATAATCGTGTTTGTAGAGCCGCAAATCATTAGTATCTGACATTGCCAATCCCGAATGAATCACGAGTGGATCTGTTTCAAATGTGAAGTTTATGACTGATGCCTACCACAATATATAATTTGCTTTTTCCGTCTGCTGAAGGTTAGAGCAGTTCAGTTATATTGTATTAGAGAAATGTGCAAAAAGCAGTGTGAAAAGTATGTTTACAATACAAATTACCCAAACGGTGTCTATCAAGGTAGTTTCTGTACGAATACCTATTTACGCACCCATAAATATGAATTTTAAAGAAAAGTAGATAGCTTCTAGGTAAAATAGGGATAGGAAAAAGGATGTATATATCATTTTCGCTAAATGTATAATCTATAGCACGAAATCGTTACCGAGCCCTCTTCGACCTTACGTTTTTTACCCTTTCAATAGGTACCTTCATCCATAATGCGAGTACACTTTTGAAGTACGTCGACTAACGTTGATCGAAATGAAGGAGCACAACTTCGAGTGCGGCATGAAGCTATCGCTGATAGAATGGACTAAATAACGCTGAGCTGAATAAAGTATCGGTCGCTGATTTTCATGAAGTCGAAATTGCGTCACTATAATTAATTTATCTGAGCATTGCATCACTTCCGGGCAGTTGTGACAATCCTTTTTAGTAATCTCTTAATTTATGCTAAACCTAAATTTTTCATTATTATGATCACTAAACGGCACTAATATGGCAAATTGCGCGATACACCTGAAATGGAATCAAAAATAGACCGATCTAGCAGGAGACAGGCAACCTTGCCTATTGGAAAAATTGAGGCGGGACCCTATTTAATCCAGCGAGTAAATTTCAACACATTCTATTCATTAGAAGCTAAACTACACAATACAGCTGTATTTAATAGTAAGTAACGGGAATTCTAGACATGAGTCAAATTTTTACCAATAATTTTATTCTGTTTCAAAGAACTATGTTCAATATGGGTTCTTAATTATTCTTGCGTGTTGTAAAAGGATGACGATTAAAGATCAATATAGTAGTCTGCATATGAGGTTTAGTTCAATTCGAGGTTATATAATAAGCTCGAAATGGTCTTTTCAATTCATCACATCTATGGCAGATTTTCGAAAAAATCCCACATCGATCAAGGATATGAGATAGTAAAGATTAAAAATTATTTGAAGTTATTTTACGTTACAAGTCCTTTCTATCGTTACGTAGTATATATATATGGATAATATTAGCGTGTAAGAAAGATATACTGGCGATGTAAAGATCTCGATGAACTCTTATCATCAGTAGAGGGATTTTTAGGTAGGGGATATTCTTCGTGATCTCCTTCAGGGGGGAAGGATCGCGTGGGGGCTTTATGAGCCTCTAGCAATCCATCTAATTTCAGCATAACGTGTCACTAATGAACAATCGACTTAATATTAAAGCCTGTTTTTTGTCGATTCCGACGTGTGTGTGTGGCTCATGTCGGGCTAGAACCTGCCGCTTGTGGCTCAACGTAACCTAATGATCACGGCTGATCAACATCCTAAATCGTAGGTGTTTGCCTAAAGTTCTAGTTTTTGCAGAAGAGATGTGTCGTTTTCGGATCCAGCCTCATCACAAAGACAGGAAATAACAGTACCCAAATCGAATGGTTGGTTTCATGTACAGCATTGGTTTGCTTTCCTGATCGTAATCGATGCAATCCATCATCGGTTCTATCACACGGCTGATTATGAAATTCGAAGACCATCATTATGAACTATCGGGTTTTGAGGAAAGGTGCTACTTACGCCGTCTGTCTGCATTTGTGGAGCAGCCCCTGACGACAACCACCCAAATGATCGGCGTACACGTGTGATGCACGATGAACATTCGGACATTAAGCTGTAACCGACGGCTCGGAATTTGAACTTAGCTATGAGGTTCGCTAACTGTGGACGCCATCAACTTAATGATCGTCTCGTCTGGCATCGGTCAATCGAAGTTAGGATGAGCACTGGAAACTGTGCAACGCACCCGTTGCTTCCTCTTCGATAGAGTGTTCTATAATTGTTACAAAGCCGTGGTTCAACGCTTAATAATAGAATATCTCCTAATGGAATTAGATAGAGTTAAAAAAAATATCAAATAAAAAGGCAGCCGCACTAAGCGCATGTGGCACGCAGTGCTTGGCGATTTGCTATAGCCGGAAACGCTCCATAGGTCACGCTGGCGAAAAAAAAAAAAGATTTAACTGTTTAATAGTTCCATCGACACTGGCTAACTTGAACTGTTAGTCGATCTAGATAATATTGCATATATATATGGACGGCATTGTACCGCAGAGCTTTACAGGAACCTGATAAATGACATCATTCAGAAATTTGCTTCACCTATTTTATGTATGTCTATTTGACTGGATAGAACATCTGTGGACTCAAGCGACCCATGAATCGACGAATTTTATATCTATCGATTTGAAATGTTTGACATTTTCGGAAAAAATTAACTTGATTATCTGCTGCTAATTTGAATATATTAGAGCGGAAATAAAGTATTGTATTATATGGATATTGTCACGTCTTATTTAAATAAATTATAATCATTATTAACTCAAGCAAACAGTATTGGCAGCATGGATGTACTCTAAATGGCTCAATGGTACAATATAATAGACACTTTCGGCGACCGCTGGGAACGACGACATCCGTCGATAGATCATTAATAACAACGCTATGCTGCACTATACAGGACAGATTCGGTGTCTCTATAAAATAACCAGCACTTTATGGTGACTAGCGGATGATGTGATCAGGATTAGGATAATGATAATACTAAGGAGAGAACGTTGTCTCGAGATCAATTGGGCCGTACTCTTTTCTCTTCGTTCGCTTTCTCTGTCGTCCATATCACTGCCGTGAAGCATCTATCGCACTTCGTCCCCCGTTTGCCCGCGTCGTGTACCGTTTGCTTGCTAATAAGTGACATTACTGACGTGGCTGATGATTACGATATATGCATTGCGTAAACATCTATGATGGACTAGTCCCCGTGCAGTATTCATAATCATACGCAGCAAATTCGTCACGTTTCGTGTTTTTATGCACACGAGTAAGCTTTTTCCCTTCAAACCGTGTGTATTTCGCTATGTGATAAAGGGTGGCGCCTGGCGCCGTCACAGCAGCTGCCTCTGATGGTGGTTGTTTTTCCACGAATTAGAAAACTGCTATGGAAAGGAACGAAATACATGTTAGACCGAAGTTACAGATCTCATCGTCGGCGTATGTCGTCGTCTACCTCGCTAGCGAGTTGCAACCGGTAGATATAGCCACCAATCACATTGCGACTAATAATAATGACATGAAAAATGGATCTATATTTTTGCCGTCGTTCCAGGTCTGGTTAGCTGCGCAAAAAGGACCTATTAGGAAGAGTGTGGCAGACTAGGTAGTCATTGTGGGAGGCAAGGGGGCGAGCGGGGCGTTTACGCTCAAGAACTGATATAGTATCTAGCACACGTACATTGAATGTGATTATGGATGAAACATTTCCTTCTTCGTCTCTTGCAATTTAGCCCTTTTCAATCCTTCGAAGGGCCGGTAGCAGTTGCTTAGACTCTATTTTTTTTTACTGTGCATAATTGGCCGATTTTTTCTATGCAAAATGATGTATGTCACTGTAGTAGAGCCGACCAGTCACTATAGATCCGTGTGATCTGTTCAATGCTGACGTTTAGGGCTTATGAAATTCAATAGTTGAAGTAGCAATGAATTTGTTAATAATAGAGTAATAACGATCACGATAAAGCTAAGGCACTTAGTTTTAACTTTAGATATAGATCCACTGTTAGAAATGTCAGCCCCTGAGAGAGCCCCTGTCAAAATTCAACAACGAACGCTACTGATTTATCACCGACTAAGTTTAGTCAGTTGACTTATTTTTTTCGTCTTTTTCTTTTGCTAAATATTATGCTCACTTGCTCTGAATCTGCCTACAGCAGTGCCAGACATATACGCGTACGCAGCTAGAGATGCGAGGCTGTCGGTGTCGATGAAATTTCGGTTGAAAGGACGATGATATAAAGACTAGACATAAAGAGCTCGGTAAACGAGAGTTTTTCTTTTTTCTAATGGCTCCACACACTCCGTAAGTATCCGACATGGAGGCTTGTGGAAAATCTTTGCTGGATTCGCAGATGAATGAATAGGAGTCTACTGCACCCTGCCGGTAATAACGGATGCCCTGATGCAATCGCTGGATAAGTAACCCCGTAAACGTTATTCAGCCATGAAAATATCGCATCTATTATATGCACATTGGTAGTTCCAATGAAGCGGACAATAGCTGGTTATACCTATCTAAATGACGCATTTCGCCTCTTCATCCTCACCCCACCCCACCTATGATTCGGATTCGATTTCTTCTGTCTATAAACATTTTACATTGTATATGTTATGGAATTTTATGTCTATGCTTTCAATATTAGTTTTCATTCCAGCTGATCAGGTACGGTCCAGCAGACGTTGTGGACATATTGTGCTTTTTTCTCTGCTTTTTGATACGTAATACGTAACGAATATTAGCACTTTGGTAACATTTCTATTGTTAGTAATGGCCTCTGAAGGATCAAAACTGATCATATTGATAGTTTTGCTGAGTGCGACATTCAAATACGCCTTTGTTTAAGATTTGAACATTTCTAGCTGCCTGTGTAACCATTGCCAAATAGTTCACTGTCCCAATTCATTTCTATTGCCGAAATTTAGGGCAAATGTCAAGGTGATCTCTCGTGCAGCCACAGCGACAAAATCTAATTAGAAAGAAAAAAAAAAACTTACTTTTTGCGCAAATCGGCCTTGGAGGCACAATCAACCTTGCCAATGAGTTTGAGCCAACTACGAGATATGAAATTGACCATCACAGTCCATGGCTATTTCGGCTTATCGGGCAATATCAAACTGAATAGCCTTTAATTTAACAACGATCTTCTTTTAATTGATTTGTTTCTACATAGCATACAATCCATGTAAAACCATCTGTTAGTTAGACAGACAAAACGATTGATAAACAAACGATGACCGCTAGCAAGGGATGCCGAGACCGTTTATAGAATTCGTAGACAACCCCACAAATGACCCAATCATATCACGTCGCGTTTCAACGAATGTAGATGAATCAACTTGCGCCTTGGGAGATGACATGTTAGCCTATCTATTACGTATTATTAGAATCGTGACTCTACTCCAAGCCCACTGAACTGGTAGCTTAAAACAATCATTATGCTAAATTTAGTGGATATAATTATAGAATATAATTATCCTATAGTCCTTCGGCTTTTAATGGATCCTGTATATCATTAGAGCTATTGATGATTTTGCGGATCCACTCCAGACGCACTGGTCTAGAAATCTTTAGTTTTAGAGATACAGAAATGTAGGACTTGAATCGGGACGATGACAAAGGCCACTAGCGATCTTTGTCATACATAAATACATTATATATATGTCATCATCATAGTCGTTTACCCAAATCAAAAGAGACCGTGTTCAGGTGGCTATCGTCACACCCTGCAACCCATCATTGCTACTGGCGAACGAACTTGCTTATTATATATATATATATATATATATATATATATTAAAAATTAGGGTAAAATCACTTTAGTCGACAAGCTACTAAGTATTTAACTAAAAAAGACAGCGAGCCACTATCGTGGGTGATACAGATACGAAAAATTGTTCACAAGTAAAATGGATATTATTTGTAAATATGTTATATAAGGATTATTTTTAAAGAGTCCACTCAGTTGCAGATACTTTTGATCCCCGTTTTAGATGCCAACTATATTAAGATACACATTAGTTTATACGAGTATCGTCATCATTTATTTACAATGGCATAAAAGTGTCATCTCAGTGCACGGTCTTCGTTGCTGTACGCTACAGTTCTGTGTTAGAGCGCAATAGCATTACGATGGGTGTGCTATGGCAGTTCGGTACCCCCCGCCCCACAGTCCTATCCGGACGGGCAAAGCCATTCGGTTCCTGCGGTGAACGATGTCCTGGCCAACCATGAATATTTAGCCTTCTACTACTGCATATTACCGTTTAACGAACCGTGATTATTTTTAGTATGTAGACAGCTCCTTTGAAATTAACTAAAACCTATTAAGCCTATATATTAAACTCGAACGATGGAGTACATAAAAGTGTTAGATGTATTTTTAAAGTCGAAATAGCAGCTTTAAAACGCAGTGATTTGTATAGTTAAACAAATTCAAGAGAGAAAATCAAGATAATACACCGATGACGACATTGAATCGGGCAAAGCACCCTTTGATACCTACGGGTAATAGTACAACTTGAAGTTTATTATTATTATTATTATTTGAACTACTGAAGCCCTTCTTATATAAACCGGAGATCTCAGCTCTTACACACAAGCTTACACTGAGAATAGCATTAACTTATCGTACCGCAGTGACTCCTGTTATGTAATCGAGGTAAAATTAACGGCGATCACTTATAGCGGAATTTTATATAAATCAGTTGATCAGGTGGGATGTTCTCGGGTACGTTCGGGCCGTAATAAACTGAATATAGGACTTCAGACTGTCAAGCAGTAAATAAAACGGTCCTAAATGAACTGTCTATTGCCAAACGCTAACCTGTTAGTACATCCAATAACAAGTATGGCCTGCAAAAGGGCATTTAATTATAACTGAATGCATATGATACCGTGCAAAGTCGTACATTTTCCAATTCTATTAGATTCTGCCTTAGTATGTTAAATAACTATAAGCGACTTGGTTAAGTTGAAGCTTCTTCCACTTCATTCGGCTACTCTGCAGTATTTATCCTCGAACTTTCTCCCCCTTTTCCAAAATACTACTACAGACTATATATCTCTGTGTGTATTGCTACTGCAAGTCTTTTCGTAGAATGTCCCCGTATGGAGTCTCTCTACCTTGATTATCTAAGTGTTAGTAATATGTTGTGCTTAGAATAGAATACCAGGCAAGATGATGAAAAGGAAGCGATCACCTTTTCTTTCCCACCATTTAAGCTGGCCAGCCAGGCCAGACATCTTAGCCGTATGCCTGTCTGTCCGTGGGCCTCTCGTGTCCGTCGAGACTGACGCTGACGTTGTTCCACTATTGCCGTTCATAGCGATGATACAGCTTAAAATTTTTATAGAAATAATCAACATCGCAGTCCCAGTAGCCATAGTACTTTAGCATATAAAGACATCGTCGTTGTCATGTAATGGAGCATTCGGCCACTTTATTCCACGCCGTACATACCTATGGAAGATCAAGAGTGCTAAATTCGCTTTTTTCTACTTTGTTACGACGCTCGTCGTGTGCGTGTCGTCTGGCAGTCTGTCTATAGTCCCCTCAGCGCCGGTATTCTATTCACCGACCCATGGAATAGGACATAGACACACACATTTGTATACTCGGGGGCTGGGACAGGCAGATACAGTGCGACAACGGGCACCGAGCATCGCTTTGACGGGCGAAAATAAGAGCCCGATATCAGAGAAAGCGACGGCTTCGCAGTAACAGTAGCAGTAGCAGCAGCAGCAGCAGCATTGAAACCGCAGACGAAGGAACATCAAACTCCTGCGATTTGCTACCGAACGCCATTCGAAACGCTGCGTATCGAGGGAGTCTGACTGCCACCAATGGCCAAACGGCCTGACAGTAACTGTGGTCTGCTCTATTAATAATAATAATCATTATTATTATTATTATTATAACGAACGAAAAAATCAAAACTGTTAGTCCAGTCAGCGGACGAGTCAGGCGGCCCATCTCTCGTCACAGCTCCATGGCTCACGCTGCTCCAGGTGGTCTGTGGTGGTAATCGCCATGAAACGTCGGAAAGAAATATATGTGAAAAAAAAAAAAAGAAAGGAAAAAGCGAAAATGAGCTACGCTTATTGATTAATAATGTTCGACGCTTTCACAGTGGACGCGGACGAAGGACAGAGATAGCGGTGTGACGGGGGGACGGACGGGAAACGACGTTTTTGGCTGACGATCCCTTGTTCTAGTTCTTGGCTTAACGTGACTGGAAGAATCAGCTTAACATGAACGCTGAGAAGACTCACTATCTATGCGCATCTTGAATAGTTTATATCATCTGTGCCTTATTTATCGTCTAGGGGCATGACAAACATCGAAGCTTTATTGTTCCGTTAACTTTGAATATCGTCATTGATCAACTATCGTAATTTACTTAGTTAGCGATTGTAGATAAAAATAAAAACATCTTCCTTTGCGAATGCTAAAGACGCTCTTTGAAAGTAGTACCATCACGGATCACCTTTTGCTTCTTAGTAAGACTCTTGTTCCTGTGTCGATAGAATAACGGCCAAATTCGATAGCACCAAGTGACCACGTAACGGTGAAGCAAGGAGCAGTACTGGCGTTCACTTCGCTAATAAATGTGTTTCGTAGAATTATCGTTCTATATTAACTTTTCATAATGTTATTACGACATCGAAACGGAATAAGAACCAGCCAATTATCAAGAGTATTGTCAAGAAACGTTGTCGCATGCTAGAAACCGGCGCTTTTGTTTGTAAGCATATTTAACAGAATAATAACCACAATAGTGGACATCGTACATTCTCTTTGGTAGCCTTATTCGCTATTTTGTTTTTGTTTTTTTTATCGCTCTCATCACATCTTTTCGCCTATTGTTGTCAACGTATTTTCCTTGTTCGATTGTTTTGTTACATAATCTCAACTTGATAAATGAAATATCTTGCGAGTACGCATTATCCTTTAGATGACACATTGCCCACATCTTATCTCAGATAGACAAAAACCATCTGCCTTTATACCAGCCTATAGCATCAGTTACGCGTGATCGTGGCGAGGAAACATAGCACCACCTAAGACCACACAAACTGCGGCAGTCGTAGGTGTCTTTGCTCACACACAGACGTTCATGTAAGGGGTCCTGAGAAAGCTTACATTTTCAACAAGTTCCCATAACTACTAGTTCCTTATATCGTTTGCTGTGGCCGACAGAAAGAGCACATGAAATCCCATTTACTGCTGACGATCCAAGCGTCCAGCAGGACAAGATCTATATAATCAGGGCTGGACACAATACCTGCTAGTGGCGAACGACAGCACAGGGGCAACAAGTCCGTAGTAACTTACGAATAACCTAACTCTTGTATTGTAGTCTTGCAATACACACTCAAATTAGTTCCACTAACATAAACTATGTTGACTATGAGTCATCGGCTCGAAACACCAGCCCACTGTGATAATATACCGTTGTCACCGATATGGTGTATCATTATTGTCTGCGTTTATAAATCGTTGACAGTTCCAGCGACAACAATAATAACATTAAAAAGGCGAGAATATAAAGACGAGGAGAGGTTTGACTGATAAACAGTCATAACAGTATTTGATCACTAGACCGTCTCCCATGTCATGCCTGTTCAAATAGCAGTAGCTGGTAAATAGCACTATGACGCGAATTTCGTTAGAAATACGTAAAAAAAAACAACGAAAGACGTTCAGTAACGGTAGAGCGCAATTGGACACGGTACGATCAAAATCGAAGACGGTTTTAGAACGAGATGAACGCCTGAGCGTTGACTGCAACTATTTTGACTGTTTATTGTAACCGCCAACGTTGGTACCACATAGGATTTTGTTCATTTAATAACGCTACACACTGTAATGATTAGCTATTAGATACTGTGTTATAATTAATGCATCGTCGTTGCTTCTGGTATAAAGTTAAGGAAAATTGATAAAAGCTTCATCGCTACGTGCAAGGGGGCCAACAAGAAAGGAAAATATAGGTCAACACCGTCGAAATGAGCCTGCGTTCAAATGAGACCAGAACAGTTCGATTCATCCATATCTTCATTTTTAATATAAAACATTTACATGACCCTGCGATGATTTCCAATTATAAGAATGATAGAAACTTCGTATACAAACTGAAGCACAATTCAATGCCCAAAACGATATAAGGGTCTGTTAAAATGTGTTAAAACGAATTATATAAATGTGCTGGTGATGTGGTCTTCCTAGCAATTGCGGGTCTTGTTTAGTTTCGAAGATATGTTGTTTGTCAATGCAGAAATCGGCAATGGTATTTCGATGACTTACAGCGATACTTTTTATCGACATAAAATGTAATTCGTAATGTAAAAAATTCAACCGAGTTTCCTCCTAACCATATTTATTACATTATTTATTTTTTTATACTATTTATAGTTTATTTTTTATACTATTTATTATTTAGCCATACCTTACCTTACAGTTAAAGGGAACCGTTCAAGAATTGCATAGAAACTATTAATACTTAAGGTACAAGTTTATTCGAGATAATTCTGTTTTTCTCACATAATAAGCACATAATAATTGATTGTCTATATTTTCATTATAGTTTCGAAGCAATGTAGCAAATAAAACTTAATCGTCGCTTGTGGTCGATACGAGCGGCATAATTACGAATAATTAGATTGCTACATTGTAAATGATTGATGTGATCCTTCTCAGTCCTGAGGAGCAGTTCCTTGCGTACAACTCCAGGCAAGGCAATGTAATCGATGAGCAGACATAAATTGCATCGATAGTTTGTAACTACGTAGGTTTCAATGAAAATCCGCTTTTCCTTTATCGTTGCATCCTCACGAAAAGTCAACAAAGCTACAAAAAACATACAGGCAAAAACATCTACACAGGTCTAGCCCGATTAGCATATGGGCTTACTTGTTGTAGGCGGTACCAAGCAGCATTCATATGCAGCATCGGTATACGGTGTAGAAAGGTCCATGGTAGCGGTTGAAACTGCATCCAAACGTCGTTGAGATGACCCTTGCGTTTATCTTCGGCTAGCCACGTGCTACATTTGCCGGTGGCAATTGTCTAATACGCTCGCTAAATAATAACGATTACTGTTATAATTATTATGGTATGGACGACAGTTACATAAAAGCCGAATGAATAAAAGCAAATTTGTTGGGTTACCGATCGAAGGGGCAGCAGCGCGGCCAGCAGCGGCCGTCTCGTACGATTGTCATCACGTCGTTATGAAGTTACAAAAAACGACTTCATCCACAGGACCAATTTATACCATTGTGGTATTTCGGGACTGTTTACTTGGTTCTTCATTTACGCAATTCATCACAACGATCATCAGTACCTAATTTATGTATCGTGGTATCAAGCGTGCATTGCTACCAGTCTAACAATAACAAGCAGGACCGCTTGTCGGTGGGGGATCCTGATGCTAATGCCAGCTTAAAAATATGGTCATATCAATAGAAAATGTACATGTGAAAGATCATCGTCCACTGAAATGCTACTAGTTCGATTAGGTAAATAGATATATCCATAGTAACTCGAATGACACCTAAAATAAGATCACCGAACTGTAAATTAATAAAAGGAAATATCAGCGTTTCTAAGCGCTACTACTGTAGGCCCGATTCGTTCACGCATAGTTAGATTAGATTTTGCCATATTTAGTGCAAAAATCAATATGGTTTCACTCCTGCAAATTGTAACGCGCTCAGGGAACCTAAATGAATCAAGCGTTGGTCCTAAAGGCTTTCCATTTTCTACACCTATTACGTCACGCTGTAAATATGAAGTTGGATAAATTTCAGGCCGTGAATGTGATGGTAATCAAACGAGACTGCGAGAGTAAGCTAACACTTCGAACTGAGATAGTATGGCAAGTTCATGAAGTTCCAATGTGACTCTTTAAACCTCTTACTTGTATTTCAGTTTAGCTGGCCCTCCAGAGCCCGAGGGTCGAGCGCAAAGAGAACAGAATATGCTAAAGAGCTTTGCAAAATCAATCCCAAGCTTACCCATTGATATAGCGCAACTGGAAAAGCTATGGCTCTATGATTGTGCAATCCCGCTCTCTTCTACCTTATCTCTAGCGATATTCCGGTAGCCAGCCTACCCTGCTGCGTCAGCTAGTTCCAGTTATTAGATACGCAAGTTACTTGATCAGCACGTGACGGACACTCTACAACACCTATTGATCGATTGATTAGTTCGCTTCTATATTACGCTAATTATGTAGACTATCATCGCGATAATTGAAGACTCATTGCTATTATGTGTCGATACATCATTGTCAGCTCTGTAAGTGAAGCTCGGGTTTGCGTTCAAACCGTTCGTCAATTCAAATATACACTAAATCCAAATGTACGCTACCATAGAGTATGAACAAATTATGGAACGAAATGATATAATAAAACGTAAGGTTTGACTTCAGCTGTACTACAAATAACACGACCTCTTGGATAGGATCGTTAAAAAAGAATGCGTATCATATGAAGTTACTACGTCGTACGGTAACTTATTTGTTTCATATTTTTTTACACATATACATTTACATATTTGTTTGTATCGACATAAGAGTACGATGTATAAGGTTCTACGCAAAGCTTGTACATCTTCCGTTTATACGAATTGCAACACATATATTTGGTAGTGTATAAGGCATATTTCTATGTTTTTGGACAGTTTCATCTCATCAAGTTCCAGCTCCAGCGTCGTCATAGGTCGCTCTGCAATGGTGAAGGCCTCCTTTACGACAACGTTCTATAGGCCATTGTTGTCTGTGTAGAAGTGGCGAAATCCGAACATGTTAGCTAGTTCAAGATATTAGCTTGGCCACAATTGATTTCACTTCTTTATTCCTGTGGACGAGTGTGAATGGGCGTATTTTTATATAGGAAAATGCGACTATATGCGACGAAAAAGGCCAAACTGGGCTCCTCAGCAGCTGAAAGGTCTACCTTGTTGATAAAGACTCGATAAATGATACAGGAAATTTAATGCGAGATAAATAAAACATGTACTTACCAGAAGACCATGTACTTAACTAGAGAATGATTCTCGATGTGAGCAGTCGCCGGCCATGTTGGGTGGATTGAAAATCAAGCTCTTAGATTATGTTATCTAAGTTTATAAAGGCCTCTGATTTGATCACATCGGATAAAGCAATTGAATTACTGAGTGCCAACGTTACATTGAAGTTCAGCAACGCGATCAAGGCGGATTTGTTCTTACAAAATGTTGCATTATCGGAAATAATGTTTTATAAATTTGAGCTTATATGTACAATGTGTCCTTCTGTATGTACCTAAAATATTTTAGTATGGCAAATATTTATTATTGTTTTACACAGAAAATAACTTGAGAACCGCGACGCAGCCCTGGTTTCATTTGCCTATCGAATGTAGCCCTTATAAACAACTGCTTTTTCATAACCTATCGAACTAGGTAATATACCGTGCCATTGGAAGCAAACTTAAGGACACCGAGATCTTCGGTTGCGCTCGCAAAAAGCAGTTGAATCTGTGGTATGCCTTCACACTTCGCTATTCGCTATATTTGAAGGTGTAAATTTCATAAGTAATATAAAAAATGCATGTCTAAGTAGTGTACAAGGACGGCTTACCTAATAGAGCCTAAGCTGGAAATACATGATATTACTTACTTAACGGGACAACGATTGTTTATTGCCCGAGTAGACCTTACCGTTCTGGCAGTAAACAGATTCTGTTGCCATAATAAGCTCTACTCTTTTTCTAAATATGCTCCTGCTCTTTCTTAGAACTCTGGAAAATATGCGGTCCAGAACATGTATTCAACGGCGCTTACTTGAATAGGACGCACAGACGTGCCATATTATTTTAATAACCTTTCACATAACGCTTTATATTTGTACTCACCCAAAAACAAAGTTTTTGAATGTAGTCTTCGTCTAGCTGGTGACAGATGTGTTTGTTTTAGAACAAGGTTTGCTAAAAAGCTCAGAGCTCATCTACAGGTGCAACGTTGTCTAACATGCGCTAACTCGTAAAATAGCAACAGTTAAAAAACACCACAGAAATAATACGCGCCTCAGAGTACGAAATTCTGTAGACCGCGAAAGCCACGATTGATTTGATAACGTCTCATATAAGATAAATGCATTTTATTGTTTTAAAAATAATTAAAAACGTAGCATGTAGGCAAGTCCAAAGTTCATGCGGCAGCTAGCTTTTTTTATATGTACCTATTTGAAAAGTTTCGACACGCATCTTTTCTAGAGAGTTTTTTCTGATGGCAGCAATAAATATTTAATATTACGTTCAAGTAAGGGAATACTGGTACCTTTAGACTTGCCGACATTCTGCTTCAAGACGCTACTTATAGAACAAAATTGATGAGCTTAGTTTTAGGCTGTAATCATAAACTGAAAAACTTAAAAATCTAAAAAAGTTTTTGAAAAGGTTAAAATAACTGATCAAAAAGGCCTAAAGAGCATAACAACCTAAACAGGCTAACCATTGTAGCTTACATAGAGACCTCTACCGGACAATCAGCAATTCCGTCTTAAAAACAGATTCTAATACCTGCATAGAAATTTCAGGATCGTCAGAAACGGCTGTTTGTAATTTTCGTATAGGCTTTGAAAGTTATTTTTATTTTATCTAGCACTAAGACATTGGATAATACGTAAAGCCGATCTCCGCTCACAATTTAAAAATAAAAGTCTTGCCACCGCCATGATAACTTTGTGGCTTAGCTTCAACAACAAAATGGGCTTCTTTTTAATACCAAAAAAGTAGCAAACAAGCGCGTGTCCGCTACAATAAATAACCTGCTTATAGATCTGTCTATATACTGAATATATACGTAATATTATTTGGCTATTTTTTCGTGCCTATTATATTCGAGTTAAAAAAGCTACCACATAAATATTACAGCAGTAGCAGCAGCATATTACCAACGCTGCAGCACAATTGACTGTTTTATAAATAGCCTGCGAGCATCTAAATCAACTTTTCCAAGACATTTACTACTTCCGAAAATGCTGTGTCCCGTGCGATACTAATACGTGTCATACGATCCATGCAGAGCGTAAATTATGTAATGTTAGCTAAGAGTAGAGAATATATAATAATAATGGTGGTCAACGTATATATATATATATATATATATATATATATATATATATATATATATATGGTCGTGTCTAGAATAGGATGAGCGGTGTTTTATTAAGTCCGAACAACGAACAGATCGGTGATTCGATTCTTCGGACACAGCGACAAAACAGACTATTCCATGTAAGCAAAATCTATTAAAACGGTAAACAGGAAATGTTGTGTACGGCAGCAATCTATGACTAAGTGGGTGAGTGTTAGGGACACGAGAATGGACTGCACGATCATACACAGATGATAAAAAAAAATGACCAAAAAGAAACATAGGCAGAAAACTGACTAGTACGAATCGAACGTTTTGTACTATTATTATGGCTCTCTTTCGTCAAACGATAACGTTACGATACCCTTTCGTTGAAACCGTCTCATCTCTTTTAACTTGCGACGAAAACGTTAACAATGCTAACGATAATTTTATGCTTATGATCTAATGGGCTCTCTACCTGCAAGGTAGGCCCACTAGCAGCGGCGGCTACAGCAGCTAAAGGCATCAGGCGCAACCATTGTGCCGATAATCGTCGTGGTAATCGCTTGTCGCTCCGGGGGGCTGGGGTGAAATTCACAAAACAGTAACAACGAGCAACGAAATACAACGAAAAAATCGTATTACGTGCAACGAAATCATCAGCGTTTTTTCGCTTACGAATAGTGCGAATGGTACCAGGTTGCTATGTTTGCATTATACACTATATCTATGCCACTGGTACGCTAGCAGTTAGTAGGTGTCAAAAAAAAACGGCCAACGAATAAATGAAAAATACAGATAGAACCGGTGCAGTAATGAAAAAGAGCCTCTTCCTTCGATGTACACGAGGGTGATAGAGGTGTAGCCGAGATGCGAACCATAGACCATGTACAGCAGTAGTTGTAGTAGTCGTAGCCGACAATCGTTGTAGAGTGTTAGTAAAATTAAGGAGAACGGATCATCGCTGCTGTCCACATTGATCTAGAAGGTGTACACTGAATAGAATGGAAGGTTTAACCGCGGTCACTTGTCTCGACCAAGGGAGCACGTTAAGGTTAACCCAATCTTCCAAATCAGCGTGTTCTAAACATTTTACTTGAGAGCTACAGAAAAACAAACTTCAATACCTTCAAAAGACAAAGCGACAAAAATGAGAAGGATAAATGGTCGTTTCAAGTTCGTCAATTGACGTTGTGTTAATTTTCTTGCATTGGTCAGAGGGTCGAAAGAGCGCACTAATGGTCACTATTTCTTTAATAAACTGGGCCGATATAGAAATGATTATAAATTATATGCAGCGTCTGAAAATATCGATATTGAGCATTCGCATCATTAATAAATCGGCATTATTTTATTTGAGATCTACTTCTAAAGAGAAGTAGTGGAATATACAATCAAATTACTTCTATCCTGTCCACAATATTAACTCTATTACAGAAATTCAGGATATAACCTGTACGACCAATAGACTTTTAATGATCATAATTGTCGGACTTGATTAATTCACAGATGCATTGGAGCAACTATTGCCCCCTGATGAATCAGCCCTTACGTCGCTGCGGTTTCTAATGTTCTATTATATCTCACGGTAATGGTCAGGTATATAGCGCTCATTCTTTCGGAACCAGACGTCTATAAATTTGCACATCCATGGCGTTTAGTGTATCTTTCGAAAAAATTCACTGATGCGAACAGGCTTGTATTTTTTAGTATATTAGGTCTTTCCCCACTCCTATCCAGGGGTTTATGACATCCACAGCATAAAGCAGTGAATAAAAAATATCTGAGTACATGCATGAATTAAACATACCAATTACATCCCTGGATAGATTGAAAATCATTTGGCATCGCTTTATAGCAATGTTTGTTAAGCACATAGCAAGACGATGTTGAAGGCTTTGTGGCTATGTATTTAAGAGTCCTTTTCATCCTGTGCTTATTTTGATGGAATATGAAGAAGCGTCCTTGATGAACAGATATAATTAAGAAACGTCTTTATATGCCACTTATTGCACTCTTTTAATTAAATCGCAAATGGTCAATCCATTATTTGTTCAAAAACTGAGATCAGTTTGATTATTGATCAATCCAGTGCTTGTTGAAGAAGGTATAGAAAACGACGGAAGAATTTGATAAATAGAAATAAAATTATATAATAGTAATACCAAGCCATCAACAGAGCCCAGTGGTCCTGCGCGCAAAGCAGTTCTTGCCCTCCTATTGTTCCTAGCCTTCGCTGGCGCGGTGTCGCTTATCACCATGGCCGTAGCTTCTAATTCGAAGACTAATGACTACTAGTATTACCATAACGACCAGTCGATACAAGTGACAGCGTAAAGCTTTCGTCCACCCTCAAATAACAAAGAAATGGCTCAGTCTAAGGAATGCACGAAACATTCAAGATAGCAAGTGGTAAAAAATGAAAAGAAAATCTTCAGTTGCCGGATAGACCGAAGCCCGTTGCCGATGTCATCCAAAAATCGCGTCGAAAACAGTAATAAGGTTCTATCATATGTAAGTGCATCTATGTTGTCAACGTCATGCTTTGGGGAACAGTCCATAGCTAAGTGTATTCATTGCGGACCCAAATCTCTCAAGAATTTTCACTACTTGTTTGTATTGAACGACTGGACACGCAGCGTTGCTAGAGATCTACTAAAGAAAAGATATCGTTAATGTGATTATGGTTGTTGTTGCTATTGTTAAACGTAGACCAGTGTAGTCATTATAACATCCATGATGAGGATTGTGATTGGTGATGGCTGATTATAACCTTTTCGATTTCGAAGCAGAAACAATCTTGTTCTGTTCATACATATATGTTAACATTTTCTTCAACGTGGCAATTCTTCGTAATGAATGATACAATGAATAGCTATATCATTTATGTAGTTTTTACTTTTCATATTATTTCAGGGAATCCTCGATAAGTTTATACATCTTAGTTACCGATGATTTAAAAAAAGTTGGATGGGGACGGCCCACTTTGGTAGCAAGGTTGGCTTCAGAATAAGATCGAATCTATTGAGCACGAAGAGGCACCATACAATTAATTATCCCTAATTGTTATGCTATTAAAATAAAAAAATTAATGCGTCGTTGGAATTGATGCTAGTGTCATCTGTAAGTCACACGTCTACATCTTGTTAGAAATTTTAAATAAAAAAACGTTAATTAGGTGTTTTATTACAATTTTATTTATTTTCAATTGCAAAATTTACAGAATCGTCCGAAGAGTCCCGCATCGACAGATTACTTGATTTAGATTTATGGCGCAATTGACAATATAGAGTTTCTTTCGTGTCCCATACAGTTTATCATATTCATATCCTTTAGATAACATAAATAAAAAGATAACATAAATGTATTCCGAAGCTTTCAAATTTCACTCTGTGTTTTCTGTTTAATACCGAAAAACCATTAAGTCTGGTAAAATTTCTCATTTTTGTTTGGGCAAGCGAATATTACAATGCAATATCGTGGCGAATACCCTAACTATCTATATGGAGTTTTATGCTATCTAAACGGTCGAACAATTCTTTAATTAAGAAAACTTTATTAGGATTAAAAGGTGATAATCTAGCGGCGTAGGCGGAAGTTTTGAGACGCCTTCAAATGAGCATCCAGCTCAAAATCGAGAAAGATGTATGTAACACACAAGTAGCGTCCATAATAAGCGTTGTCCCGGTAAAACGTCGGCTTCCTCAAATGAAGATGACAATTTCTACTCAGTCGTAACGGATCAAGCGTAGTTACGAAAATCAAAACTTCCCCCATGAAGTTAGAAACCATTAATTACCAAAAACGCACACACACGATACGTCTTACCGCGGTTTGTATCGTCGCCTTTCCTTTCGACATATAAACCTACATGTGAAAATTCTAGCTTGAGCGCTCTATATTTTTTTGGACAAGCTCAACGTTTATAGGTAAAAAGATCGCGCTGTAAGCTGATTACCGCGCTTCATTCCTGCTATCTAGAGTTTTTCTCTGGGCGCAAGCTAAGTGGAGTGAAAATAATTCGACGACTTGATCAACAACTCGGAATCGATTAATCAAAGAAGCGGAATAAAATTCTGCTAAAATTTAGAGTACGATAAATTTTTTAGCGCTTCATTTTTCCCGATGCTTTTGAACTTTCAAAACCTTTGCTTCATCGGGAGCTCCTTAAAAATGCGACCTTATGTCAACTTATACTTCTTATGCTTATCCTTCGTCTCGGTCGAGTCCCATAAATGTTTGTAACAAAGGGCCACTGCTAGTCTGCATACTCAAAAATAATACCTTTATTTTCCGATTTGAGATATTAGCGGAAAAAATATTTCCCATCAAAATAGACAACTCTTTTGTATTGTGAAAGAAAAAAAATAGATTTGTGCTAGGAAACAATTATAGATGGGTCTTTACCTATATTTTGATCCTCTGTTCTCTCATGTTTAAAACATTAGACGAGTAATTTAGTCGCATCGTTTTCTCAAGTCTTTGTCAGTCTCATCATATCCAAAAAAGTACCCGAGAGGTTTAATGATTATGCTACCCACGCCAGTATCCATGAATTAACCGCATAGCTACAACTTGAAGCAAAAGAAGCTTTCCTATTAAATAATTTTCTTAGTCTGAAGTCATCTTTTATTTAAACTCATTATTCATATATTGCCAATATCTGTTTGAATTTAATGAGAAGTGGGAATGGCTACAATGCAGCGTAATTCATTATGTACAGGATTACGTTGTAGACAAACGTCTATCAATAGCTTGTTAATTCTCGACGCTGCGGCTTTTTATCGCACCTTAAGTTCGTAATATAAGGATATCAAGATACGTCATTTGAGAGGTTCGCTTTACAAAGCCACTAGCTAATGATGAAAATCTTCGTCTCACTATATAGTTGACAGCCTCTGGTCCGCCAAGCTCCGAAATATTACCCAGCCTACCCTCTGAAATACACTCAAAACAAACGATTGTACTTTTTTGCAATGGCACTACCTAGCCCTCATTCACAGCACATTGAGAGCTTTTCGCCGTGTAATGTATGTGTTCGCCAGACATCAACGTTGTCTCTCGTTATCTTTTTCTACACCGCAATGGTAAGCAGGTGCGATCTCTTACGAATGCTAGGAACTAATGACCAGGAGAAAAAATGCACTTCGAAAACCCCAGCAATATAGTTGCTCCAACTCGTTTGATTTTCTGGAAGCCACGGTACTGCTTAGTCCGTTGCAGAGCTTCGTAAGAAGTCTGCAACCTATGGCGATAACAGCTGCTGAAAATGATACTTGAGTTGCACAGCAACCGTGACATGGAGGTATTTCCATAGGAAAGCCTAAAATTAGAAAAATGCAGAAATACAAAGCTATTAAAGCTTGTAAACAGAACTAGAAAACTTCGTAGCTTACTGCTAGAACTCTCTTATGATAGACAGAAATTATAAGCTGTTCGTTGTATTGCCATTCTTCATTCTGCACCCATTTTTCTCCATAAGGTTACATAATTCCTTCGTTGAAGATATAAGGTATTTATCTGTCTAAGGCTGCCTTCGTTCTCTCAAATAAATTGACAATGGCAGTCGTAGAAAGTGTTTGTATCTGCTTTTGTCGACAATATTTCCCAAAGCAGACGAGGCAGGATGTTCAAGTACGAAATTCGCAATGGATTGTCGCTTATTCTCTCATCTGTCTAAAAATATTTGCTGATTTTGTTGTCGTTACTTAAAGAGAAAATGTTCGACAAATGGCGTTTTACCCTATAAACAAGAAATATACGTGTAGCGCAGTAACACTGAATTTTAACTTTCGTACAGTTAACCTAAGTGCGATGCGATAACAGAAGTACTAACCGTTTCGATCCCTACAGCAGTTGATTGCTTCCGACAGCGCTATTTTGCTGTGGGAGCATTCCAGGATCCGGTGTTCCCTGACCATTACTTCCTGCAGGATCTCTATGACTGCTAATATGATCAGCGTCTCCATTAAGAAGTCCGTTGCTCCCCGGAGCCCCTCCCGAAGCTTGAGACCCTTGACTTCCCGTTTGCTGACCATTTCCGCCACCTTCCGGAAGTTCGAATAGTCCGCACATATGTTTATACGTTGACAGAAGTCGACGCTTTGCTACAAGTTTACTCTGCAAACACAACAGGGAGGTTCAGTCATTCAATAAGTACGACATCAGTTCGATACAGCCACTACGGATCAAGTTTATGACCCGTCAACTAAAAAATGAAAATTCGAAGTACATTTAAAAAATGAAATGAGTATAAAAAATAGGCGTGTCTTGAAAAGCAGCGTAACTTTTTACAAATATCGTATTTTAATAGGCGTTAGCTATGTAAAATTCTGCTTCGTAAACGTTAGCAAATTATGCACCATATTTCATAGGTGGCAATGTTTGTATTTAAGACCTGAAGGAGTTCGGCTTTTTCAAGCTGTTCGTCGGGTGAAAGATCCGTTCCTTTGAGGCTTTGCACCAAGCTCCGAGCGCTCTCTAACCGTCCCCGTAGTTGGCTAACTTTGTCGTCAACACCTCCATCTCGTTCTACACTATTTGACGCATTTGCAGAACACAAACAAACAGAATACGAAACGAATATCGTTTATTCAAAAATATAGTTCAATAAGCTACTGAACAAAGTTACCATATCCGTTCACGTCTAAGCGAAGTGAAAGAAACACAAACAAGTTACCAGTTGGCGTAGGCCGAAAAGTCACTGTAGTCACACATTAGCACAGATGCGTATTTACACGTATTTATTTTTCAAGCTTTTGGTCGTGTTATTATAGTGACAGGTAGATATGATTCAAGGGTTGTTGTCCATATATTTATGGTTCAGAGCAAAATTAAAAGTCATAATCTTATAATTACCGTTATAATTTACTATAAGTGATAGCATTACTTAATGAAAACTTAACGCGTGTTTTCATTAAAGGCGTCTTGGTTAACTTTGTATAGACCTGAAATCTCTCTTCCTTAATGTAAGTCAAAGTGACTCTAGGTTCCTGAAGAACTCAGCGACCTCTTAATGTAAAATGAATTATACTATTAGATTCACGTCCCGCTGTCCATGTCTTGAAATTACCTATAATAACCAATATTTATTGGTTATCATAGGTATTGTCAGCATATTTTATGTCAAATTTTTTATACTATCAAGATTCCACCCCTGTGTTAACCTACCCCTTTATAATGTCATACACAGCGTGTAAAATGCCTTCACTAGTGTCCTCGAGAACAGCAATCGGATCCTCGTTCACTACTGACATTTTTTGAGTAAACGCCAACTCGTATGCACACAATCCTCAGACGTTTAGGTATATCAACAAAAACACTGAGTTCTCTTTGGCTATGATAAAGTACGCCGGCATTCGAAAGAGTACAATTTGTTAGGCGCCGCCATATCTATACCCGACAATAACAAAAACAACCTTCACTAATCGAATAAAACCGCATTAGCCCTTTACAGCAAATGGGCATATGAACATATACGACATAAAATCAGTCCTTTGTGCATGTAGTTCATTGATCTGAAGCTTCAGATTTCAGACGACGAATGGCTAAACTGTGACTCGTGCCAACGAACCTTCTATGCAGGCTTCTTTGTCACTATCTATTCTACATTTTAAATTTCAGCTGCGGTACCGTTCCCGCGCTAGAAGACACACGAACTGTGTGGACAATTTTGTGAAAATGGTGAAAAGTAAGAACGTCCTGGCTGAAAAAGCCACCTCAAACAGTGAGTTTTATTACAGTAATAGTATTTGCCTTAAATGGCCTAAAGCGCAAAGGTGCCGATTTTCATGGATATGATCTACATTGTCGTCTATTAAATCATCGTTCAATTTTAATATATGGCTGTACATCACGAATTCATACGCGTCAAAATTGCGCCTATCTTTTGACGAGAGTTGGCCTTGCCTGTGCAGGATCAGCTCACGTCCCAATAAAAACTTTAAACTAAGTCAAGTTTATATTGGATTTCAATAAGGGCACAGAGTTTATACATTTGCTTCTTATTTTCACTTTTTAAGTATTTGGAGATTGGTTGAAGTCACCAGCCTATATTGCTATCGCCAAGTACTTAAGACTTTCAATTAATACTTAAAACGAAATTAGCAACACTAAACTTTGAAGGTGAAGACTGCAATTTGTCTGGAAACCGACCGCGTCATAAACGTTTTTTGCAAATTCCGTTATCTCTCTGTGATTGTGTAGAGCTTCGTACCAATATACTTTTAAAACTGTGCATTTCTATTGACATTTTAGTAGCAAAATATGACAAGCTTCGACATGGAGAGCTTACAAACAAGCGTTTTAAAATATAGAGGCAACTGGAACTGCTTATTTCGAATCCAATGGTACCTAAAGATACCTAGATCGAATCGATACGGCGGTTATGATATTTAGCGTGCATTTTTCAGTTACTGACAGCGCCCTTAAACGATCTGCTTTCCAACGTCGCAAACAATATGGAGCTCAGCTTAAAAAGTCCGGCGTTGTTTCTAAAACGGTTAAGGAAAACATCGGAACAGCCAGTAAAAAAACAAATGCCAACGATACTAAAAAAACGTAGGTTTATATGAGCGGATCAATTTACTTTCACTCTGAAAAGAAGTTTCTTATGTATGACATACTCATAGCTGATTATTTTGTTTGATCTAGTGGACAGCTAGATATTTCTAATATCGTTGAAAATCTTCAACAAGAAATGTTAATAACTCTTATATTACCCCAGATACTAATGAGCCATTTGTTTTTTCTACGAACATTCCTCTAAAGTATACGTTTGTACTCATCTATGAAAAATGTGTAGAAACTATTTTAAGCATATTCGCAGTCGTAGGTTTCATGACATTCAAACAACTTCTGTATTTTCAAAAATAATCTAACGTTTTTATTTTTTTTTAGGTCCACTGCATCCAACACGATCCGACGGAACTCCAAAGCTTTTTCAAGCAAACCTAGTAATCTACCTAAATTTAAGGTTTGCATATTATAAATTATTAATTAGCTTATATAATTGTATTAAAAGAAGGTACCTGTATACAGAATAATAACAGTGGCTACGTAACATTTAAAAGGTAGCAGCAGATAGTAAAGATAATATATTAGTTCTGTTTTTTTTTCTTTTTTTTTAATCGTTCAGTCATCCGTTTCGCGCGAAGAGATGGAAGAACTCGGCTGTCTACCTGTTGGCATCCTGTTCAGTGGCTCCGGAATGAGGTCAGTTCACTATTCACTACAAACTGTACCGGACAATGATGAATAGCTCATCGTTCTTTTTTTTTTCTTCATAAAAGCAAAAAAGCTAGTTCGCAAGGAGTTACTCAAACTACATTTTTGTGCTTTAGAAATCGAAAGGCAACGCTATCGTTTTCCCCTCACACAAAAGCATTTGAACGGACTCCGATTCGTGGAACTCCAATTAGAGGAATGAGTCTAACTGGACAACAGAAGACGGAACGGGTCGCCGAAGTCCTGGCCACTCTGCAGCGGCTTGAAGAGGCGCTTAAAAATGAAACTGTATGATAAAAGGCAACAAAGAACTTTGTATAATCATAGACATGATAATCAGATCTATAGTCTTATATCTCTGCAGTATTGACAGTCTATAAGTACTAAAATGTTAGGTTATTATGTAACAAGTTCGATTGTCTTATGTTATTTGATCTGAAAATCGAAGATCTGTTAATTGTAGTTATTGTTATTGTCAATATTCGCGAACGTTATAGGCACGTGTCAGTGTTGAGAAATTAACTAGCAGTCAATAATATATTATGTACTGCTCAAGGCTTATGTTACAAAATTAGTAGACAAATAATCTTTTTTTTTAATGATGAATTCGGATATATTCAGCTTTAATAGAAATATCGTATTAGGAGAGGAATCATCGTATCTTTTAAAACTTTTCACTCAATTAGTAGCGAAGAGAAACTAATTTTATCGCAATAATTGCAGGCAACATGTGCGGAAGTTCTAACAGACCTAAAAGGCTTAGAACTCGGTCGTCGATCAACTGTTAGCGACATCGCAGAGTTCTGGATGCTGAAGACGCAGCTGCTTTCTGAGTCAGGTGATCGCAAGTACGTACCCTCATCCCATGCTTGCATCGTATAAAATGCTTACGTGTAGGCGCCATTGACGACTAAAAGTCGCTTATTGTGATGCATATTTCGACAGCTTTAATAACGTCTTTCAGTAAAGCTAAGAAGAAGCTGCAGAGGTTTTAATCACTTCTAGTTGATTGGCAATTCGCTATGTGAGTACGTAAAATAGTTGGGTATTAATACTAGTTGTACGAACTAGCTACTAACTGACAGAACGTCTACCATTAAATGGAGTATATAATAGATATACTAGCAGATAACGTCGTTTACTTTTTCCATAAGGGAAGCGATTTTGGCAGCAGTACAAGCAATCTTCACAACCAAGCATAAGAAGGCCAAGGCTGAACTCGCTCGAGAAATCAATACAATGCTTGCTGTTGAAGTGGCGACCGGCGATTCCGACGGCGAAGAGGGTCAGGTAAAAAAAAAAATGGTCGCTCTATGCATATATACTAAATCATCTGTAGCCAGCCAAACCATTAGTTAACTAGTGATTTCTCAAGCTTTTGTCGTTTTATAACTTCGGGGGGTTTATCATCAAATCATGCTATCAAGGTATCAGTGGGTTTGTAAATAGGCTTTAATTTTATTTGAATCGAATTACTTTGAAGCAAAGACATAAACATGGGATGTATTTGTTCCGCTTGTTATTTTTAGGAACTGGAAGAAGACACGGTGGCAAATAGGGAAAGTAATAGTGCAGAATCAGTGAAAAACCTCTTCCCGACTGAGCACTCAAAGGACCAGGAGAAGGTGTTTGTCGCACCCGATAAAACGAACAGCATTGAGGACAGCCATTTAATGCTAAAGAATAGTCAGCCAAAACGTTCCGAAACGCCAGCCGCGTCGCCAGAGCATCTTTACACGCCGCCGGATGTGAAGACCACACCAATGGTACGAACCAACCAGAGCGACTGTGGTAATGGAACCTTTATTCATGACGAACAGTTCATGGATCATTCTTGCCACACCAACCAACTGCAAAAAAAGCAGGACGAGGATTTTCTCGTAAGCGCTGCGACTGAGGCTGGTTATGACTCCCAAAACAGAGTCACTCCAGCTCTAATGCAAGTTGATTATAATCGTGACTACGACTGTGGGAACCATATAGTTTTTCTTAATTCTGCTGAAAATAGAATGGTACAACGTGCCCGCTTGTCTTCTAATACGCAAGGGTTTAACAACCTAAGGGAACCTCCTGTACCAGATGCCGAGGGTGAGGCAGGAACATCAACGCACAACGAAATGGAGGCCCGTTCTGTGCAAGCAGCCCTGGGCACCACAGTCCATACTATTCTTTATGTGGTTGCCATAATTAATATTGCCCTTGGTTATCTATTTTCAACCCAGACTTGAATTATCGTATTACAGCTAAGGTCTTATATTTAGGATCTTATCATTCGTCTTTACGTAGATAAAAGGACATGTAAGGGGTATAGTGAATATGAGCTGGACTGTATTAGACAAACTACAGGATTCGGAGACGTCTTTTGTTAAAATGATACTACATTTATTATCTTTTTACATTTTTTAGTATCAAAACTACACTGATATTCTATCATGTGTATTGACATTTAATTAAAGAAATCGCTTATTTCACAAGTCAACTTCATTGGTCCCAAAACGCAGATATTGCAGCAAACAGAGGTTACTTTAAAAAACAAGACTTAAGCAAATGGAGTAATCAGTGTCGAACTATATCTCAGTTAACTGTTATGTTTCTTATTTAGCTGTATAACCGTCGGGTGACTTTGTACTTCTTGAAATCTCTCGCTTGAAAGACCGCCATTTGTTCACAATGACATGAAACTGCTAAGTGGAAGTGACGGCACGGAAAAACACTGTTAGCGCAGATGCACACGTTCCGAGTATATCGAATGTTTTTTTTCTTCATAAACAACTTGAGGTATATATATACATGTAAAAAAGATGCGAACGCTAGGTAGATCCTAAATCTGGTTTTATATATTGTGGTAAACGTACCGCGTTGTCGTACATGATCACATGGGCTTCAATGTTCCATGGGAATAAAAGCTACACGCTTTATAGAGGTGCATCCATGAACATTGCAAAGCTAAAATGTAACAAAGCAATATCAACTCTTTGTAAGAAGCACGTCTCAATATAAAATGTCTATTGTAATTGCGTATATTTAACTGTGTATTGCATTCAACCGGTCTGCTGTTGCGCCAGTGGTAACTAAATTAGATGTTGTAGTACATACTCATTTTGCTCAGATCATAAACTAACTTGTATTACAAGTTCTTCAAAACTTTTCTAATGACAGGTGAATTTTTACATTTATGAGAATCTAGCCAATACTTAGACAAAACCATTGTGGCTATCAATTTATCTATGCCAGTAAGATTTTGTATCGTTGAATAATTATAATTTAGCATAAGGACGATAAAAAAAAAGTCGGTTGTGATGAATTGCCCGATCCAGGGTAACCTTGCTGAGAATTTTTAGAACGTCTAACAAATGACCTAGATCGAACACGTCAACTACAATTTACCTATGCAGATACTTAACTATTGCGGAAATAACGGATTGACTCAGTGAACTTATTATCATATTCTGCTACTTTGAACATGCTCTGTTTAGAAATATGCTTATAATTTACTTCACTTTGGCTGAATGCCAATTATCGTTTTGTTTTTTCGGACGGGCGCAGGTACCAGCACGGTCGGGTAGTGCTGTTAAATCCTTACGATTCACACCACTCATTGCCAGCGCCCAACGTCTGTCGATGGACTCGACCCGCCTGAAGAGGCTTCGAATCGGCATGGACTCGGCGCAAAAGAAAGATCCGGAAAAGGTTTTTTTTTTTAATCTTCTTTCTTTCAATATCATTTTTCCTTTTGTAGATATAATGCATGTTTTGTGTATGCGTTCTTCGGGTCTCGTTTTGGCTACAGTTTTATTCGAGAAAAGTAAAGCCATCTAGCTTGTCATTTTTCAAACAAATGGTTTTATGGTCTTCAGGCGACGCCGCAGCGTCGATCACGGCGTATTCGCTCGTTGCAACCGCAGATTTAAGACGAATGAAGGAACAAGAAGAAAAGTCAGAGCCGCGGCTGGATGTATTAGATGATGCAAGCCGGTTGCTTGTATCTATCTAGAAAAATGATAAATTCTATCTAATGAAGTTGTGTTGTTGAAGCATATGAGAATAAGCTTTTATTGAGACAAAGTGAAGTATAAAGTGTGCACTAATATTAATTATTTATCAATTAAGCACAACCAGTGGTCAACGCCAGCTATAGCAGGAGTTCTACATTTTACGAAAAACGATCGTATGCCAGTTTGATAATAAAGGGCGTAGTGAGTAATGTAAGAATATAGTTGTCTTTATTCATCAATTTCTAGATAAATAATTTACTATGGAATACTCATAGCAATAGTAGCAACAATACCTAAGAGAAACCCATTATATATATATATATATATATATGCTGATGTTTTTTATATTGGCAAGAACAGCTCGATAAGAAGATAAGTTGGTAACATTTTATTGTTCTCATTATGATCAAACCTACTTTTTTGTACAAGCCAAAACGAAAAACTTCTAAAGGAAATACACCACATAGATTCAGCAATTCCACCAAAAAACGTACAATTGTCCCTGTATTATCCTGATCTAACGTGTCGTAATACATTGCGTTTAATTCGACTTGATCAGGCATCAATGAGGATGTGTTAAGCATAAGAGTTTACCGAAAAAATGGACAATAGTTCAACATGAACTATTGTCCATTTTAGTTCTTGAGCGCGATGTTTTTGCCGAAAGAGGAAATTCCTCACTTCAAGAGTGGCCAGGGAACTTGTTTTCAAAGTTATTCGACTGAACTGAAGTTTGTCGTAGCGTTATATTATATTTATTTAGGGTAGGATTTTCTGTTTTGGTCGCACATCTGTGGTCTTTTGCGTAATGTACTTTAAAATTTCCTGCCGTAAATATATAGTGGTAAATATTGAATAATCACACAATAACCTAGTCATCATTGTTAATACATATTGCATGTATTCGCGCGTTAATTAGCCAATGTGAAAATAATTAATTAGTGAAGTAATTCCATAGTGTATTGTTCACTTTCAAAAGCAAATGCTAATACCAGAAAAGATAACCGTAGCATTAGCGGTTCTGATGCAAAATTCATACTTAGTTTCCTAAAATAAACCGAATCCGCTTTATAGATGAATAAACATTGTTCCATTGCACTGTTTGATCATTTATTTTCTACCACATCGCCATTCTATAGTAAAAAATAATTTGGGGATATAAGCTTCTATGCGGTTCGTTAGTATTCTGGCTGCGTTGGACGGTCCGAAGGGACGGTATAGAAGCCTTTGTATATAACGTGTGCCCTTCAGCTGTGCGTGATTTTAAGCGGTGAAGCAATATTGAGTGTGGTAGCAACGTGCTGCGGATCGAAACGCGTACCGGACGTTTCTCTAGGAAAAAGGTACGGAAGTCTTATTGTCACGAGCAAATTTCGTAAGAAACTTCACTAAGCAATGTGCAGTTATTATTTAAAATGAAATTTATTCAGATCTGAAGCTTTGTGTGATCTTCTATCCGTTGACTGATGTTTATTTCTGTAAGATAACGTACGTGTCTGTCCGTTGATCATTAAATGATAGCAGATTCTAAAGCTAGGTGTAGCGAATAGTCGCAGTTAAGCAGTAATGTCGTATAGGAAGAGTTTCCAAATACTGGATAAAAAAAAAGTTTAATTTTGATGCTTAACAAAGTCGATTAAAAATTCAACGGTTTTTTTTAGCAATATTGCGTTTGATTTATTTATTTCATCGTTGGTAAATGAAATATTATTTTATATATATGGCTTATTTGACTCCATTAATATATAAACGTAAAGATCCGAATAATTTTATCTACAGATTGGAATAATCCGATGTGAAATAAATTATTTCACATTATTTATTTATTATTATTATTAATTATTTATGTAACTCGATGACATTTTTTTGTACTTGGTGAAAAATCAGTGGTTATTTCTTTGCAATTGCCGTCATTCAATAATAGGATATCATCTTAGTTAATCCCGTCAATTCCATCAGCCTACATCTGAATCGTGCTGTTGATAAACGACTGAACAACGTAACAAACCATAATAGCGAATCGTTATTCCATAAGTCATTCTCGTGGCCAAGGATATTTTTATCAAGTGAACTTTGCTTAGGTACGACGTCAAAAACGCTGGTTTCCAGTAAATATCTTGATCATTGTTCTTGGAAATCATGTCCGTTTAAAACGCAGTTGTCGCAGATCCTATTCACTAAGCTCTACTATAAAATCATGGTAAGGCTATTTCTGTATGCATAGTGATAATCATATGATAGTTTATGGCTAAGTGTGCGGTTTGGCAGTGTTTGCGATTCTAGGGGTATTTTGTTATGTTTGCTGTTAGCGCACTTGTTTTTGCTAATGCAGGTCAAGCGTGGACATCCTTTAAAATGGGTACGAAAATTTGGCAAATTAGTCGAAGGTGCCTGAGCACCTCCTTTACTTGGCGAACTCGCGTGGCAGAAACAAGGGGCTCATTTGGTATATTAAAGGAGAATGACGTTGCCGTGTTCGAACGACTTTTGGGAGCTAGCGGGGTGCTTACTGCTCCTGATGATCTCCGCGCGTATAACGTAGACTGGCTCAACACATGCCAAGGTGACGTAAATGTCACGACTACTCTCGTGAGCTTAAATAACAGCGAGCTAGTTTTTTATAAATTAGGTTTTAGCGTCATTCTTAGTTCTTACTTTTGGAGACATTAAAGACCTTTCTTTAAGTTATACCAGTTACAAATTAGTGGGTTTCAAATTAGGTGTCTCGACATATTTCCTCTCGGTTTATCCATCTTTGAAACAGCTGCTAACGTCTCCTGTTAACGCCTACTTGTAGGCTCCTCGCGTGTAGCGTTATTTCCTCGAAACGCGACTGAAGTTTCTGAGGTCCTTCGCTATTGCAACGAGCGCCACCTCGCTGTTGTACCACAGGGTGGCAATACAGGCCTAGCAGGAGGCAGTGTACCGGTCTTTGATGAAATTGTGCTCTCCACTCGTCGAATGGACAATTTTCATGAGGTTGATGATCTGACTGGTGAGTTATTGGTCTCTAAAGAATGGTTTCCTTTGGGGGAAATCACATTTGTAACTGAGTATACTACGGATCGAAGTTCTAATTTGATCAAAGTCATTTATCAGTTGGTTCGAAGTCTAACCGCGTAATCTTTTACTCGTTTAGCCAGTCGTTATCAATGGTTGGCTGTCTGTAAAGTTACATTCGCCTATGGTATATTTATGCATTAGTTCATCATAGAACCATCGCTTTCTGACCACCGCCTGCCCATTTCAGGCGTTGCGGTTGTGGACGCTGGCATGGTGTTGGAGTCACTCAACGAGCAGGTAGCCCCATACGGTTTAATTGCTCCACTCGATTTGGCTGCTAAAGGCTCATGCCATATTGGCGGTAACATATCGACCAATGCCGGAGGAGTGCGGTTAATTAAGTATGGCTCACTGCATGGATCAGTCCTTGGCCTAGAGGCTGTCCTACCTGATGGGACAGTGTTGAACGGCCTAAGTAAAATGCGCAAAGACAACACCGGCATCGATATGAAACAGCTGTTTATAGGGTCGGAGGGTATTCTCGGTATAGTGACAAGGATTGCATGGTTACTACCACAGCAAGCGGCGTTCAACAGTGTTGCCATTTTAGGATGCGACAACTTTGAGCGTGTTCTTGACGTCTACAAGATGTCAAAGAGCAGGCTAGCTGAATTTCTTTCTGCACTCGAAATGTTTGACCACTCTTGTATGCAATGTGTCCAAGAGAACAGTGGACTTACCAATCCCTTGAGTAAACCTCATCCGTTTTATGTGCTGATTGAAGTACAGGGAAATGACGGCGACATGGTTGAGAATTCCTTGAACTGCTTTATCGAACATATTATAGACAAAGGTGTTGTCACCGATGGGGTTGCCGCTAGCGACGGGCGAAGTGTGGCTGAACTTTGGCAACGGAGGGAACGGATTTCAGAATCGATTAAAAAAGATGGCTATGTTTTCAAATATGACATGTCAGTGCCTCTGAGAAATTATCTCGACCTCGGAAAAAAACTTGAGTCTCGCGTAGAAGGACTAGCTAAGAGAATCTGTGTGTTCGGCCACATGGGGGACGGTAATGTCCATTTGAATATAACAGCTAATGCATATAGTGATCAGTTGTTGGAACGAATCGAGCCGTTTGTTTATGAGGAAACTGTAAGGATGGGAGGAAGCATTAGCGCTGAACATGGTATCGGGGTGCTGAAAAAGAAATATTTGCCACTGCAGAAAAGCGCTAATTGGTTAAACTTCATGAAAAACATTAAGAAAACCTTAGATCCGAACAGAATTTTAAACCCCTATAAGGTAGTCTAACCTAGCCTTGTTCACTTATGGTACAATGATGTAAACGCTATCGAGTATATAGCAACCCTACACAGTCGCTATCTTGTCTTGATGAGCAAACGTGATCTACTTGATTAGAAAATATGCTGAATAGACATTACACAACTTTAGGGACCGCTTGAAATGTTCGACGGATTACTGCCGACAATAAATGGTAGTATGACCTTTGCAGTATATAAGTATTTTTGCATATTACTCACCGTTATTGCAATGCAGTGCAAGCTCTTTTTCATTGCATCTAGTTAGAGTGCAACAATAACACCCTTAGACTACCAGAAAATACTGCTTTCCGCCGGCTAGTTTTATCATTAGTGATCTGTCTTTTGTTGAAGATGTTTCACTAATTATCACTGCTTATTAGAAACCTAATATTTTAGCTTTCGTAGATATAAAATTTGATTATTCGATCATATACACAAGATGTGGTCGATAAAGCCGTATTTCAGGCTCGATAAAAATACTCATTCAATTTTGCAAGCCGGGTTTGTTTCAGGATGGACAACCAAACAATGTGACAGTAATGTGCATATATTTTATTTGTTGTTTATCTCCAACACGAATTCATGGGAAATTCATGTTTGATACGACACAATAAAATAGTACTTCTTTCATATACAATTTTTAATTATAAACGGAGAAACCTATTTCGAAAACCGCTCATCACTTCTTGTATGTTAGCTTTAGCCTTGAGGTCTCAAGTGACAACAATTTCATATCGTTCTGTCAAGGATTTGCGTATCATTTCGAAAGAAAGTCACCGGTATACCTTAGCATAAGTGTTGCCATACATCGCCATCGTATAGAACTAAAAAAATCACAGGTTTCAGTCATCTTTACTTTTCCTCATCGTGGAGGTGTTCACCGTAAACATTAACTGTTTGTGAAGATTAGATTCGTGAGTAACACAAGGTCAGGTTTCATGGAGACAAATATTTACAGCAGGGCTGCGATTAGTATCGATAGTAAAATAACATTACCACAACGTTTTCGTCTCCTACTATCCTTTGTCACTTTGTCGTTATCCATAACGTAACTAATATTAAAAAAAAATCCTATATACGCGACAGACTGTTTCTATTTTATCGCGGCTGGCTAGTATTAGGCCGGTGTTGTAGGCAGCATTTAACGCGTCCGCTTATCTGCGTATCGTTGTTTGTTTTAATAACGGTGACCTGACGCTAACGTAGGCGCGATTCGTTATTGTTGTTGTTTTGCTTAGAAAGAAGAATAAATTAGCCTTTCTTTTTTTTCAAAATTTACGCGGCGCGATGAAATCAACACGAATATTAGAGTACATGTGCGCAGGGTCCCGTAAGTCTTTTATAGGAACACAATGAGAACAGTGTTCTACTAATTACGTACGTAAAAAAGAACTGAGCGGTAAAGAATCAGAGTTGCTTGACGCGTTTATACGAGTTAAATGCTTAGGACATACTTTTTTAAAGATATTTCTAGAGTTAGATTTAGACGGTTTTTCTTTATAAAAGAAGTGATTGTTTTCGTAAGAAAAACCTGCTTATGTGTACTATACGCAGACTAAGTCTATCTAAATACGACATACATTAATAAAACAGTAATTAAACAAATTGCAGATAATATAAATAATTCGGCCAGCTCCCTCAGTTTGTAGCAAGGTGATTTTAGTGAATGGATAGATTATATTGTACTCAGTAGATTTCGTCTATTTTTATTTTTCAGCTGGCGACCCCTCGTCCTAACGATTGAGACCGCCGACCAAGCGAACCCTGGAGTACATTCGTCACTGGCTTTCTACTTTTACGTAGTCGGACTCCGTGATCCCAGAAGTACTTCCAGTTTCATTGAAGGAGGATGACCAAGTTCATGTCTACTCGCGATTCTTTCAACTTTAGTTGGGAGGACGTCAGTCGAGGCTTCTGGAAGCGTTACCCGAACCCAAATGCAAAACACGTGCTGTCCGAGGATACTATTTCGAGATATATCACACGGGAAGGTTCGTATGAAGTCTTCCTTTACTCAGAACGATATCGCCTGCCTGTTGCTGAAGATATTTAAAGGATGACCGCTACAATCTATTTACAATGTTTCCAGGTTCGCTAGTGACGAAACGTCTTTTGGTCAAGAAGGGTACGTTACCAAGTTATGCAAAGATGATTGTGGGTGAAGTAGCATCCAGGACCAACATTGTGGAAGAAAGTATTATTGATCCAATTTCGAGAGTGAGTTTTGGAGACGGATCGTTAATGATTCGTTCCGTTGTAATCAATATTTTATACTGTGCTAGTCAATCACTATGACATTATGTTTGTCCATTTTTAGTCTAAACTATTGCATAGTGAATAAACAGTGATTCTGATATCTACCCTACTAGATATCATATACACGCATAATACAATAGTAAGCTTTATTAATGTAATCAGAACGGCTACTTCGTAACAATAAAGCTAAAACTCCTGAAACGGAATTAAGCGAAAAACTGTAACAGAAGATGAAAAGCTTTTCGAAACTTACCTATTAGTGTGTATTTATACAAAATTGTTCTGTCAGAAAGCCTGCGATGAATCGTAAGGTCGATTTTGTTACTTAGTTCTGCCTCGAATTGTAATGCTCTAATCTCCTTAATGTAATTTATATCAATACTTTTGCAGACAATTACGACGTACACGCGAAATATTGGCCTTACTCATATCATGCAAATAGAAGAGAAATGTGTCTATCGGCCGGATCCAGTAAGTCCGTATATGCGAACCATCTGCGAGCGCCAAGCATGGGTTTCGTCCGGCCTCTCAAGAGTTTCAAAAATTGTAACGGAATTCGGCCTAAGCAGGTTTAAGAAGAGCACGCAGCGAGCTACAAAAGGACTCATTCATGTATTGGAGCAGTTGCGCTTGGCGGGTCAAAACCACAGTGCTCCCTTGGGCCCCCTGGGAACAATGACAGCCAGTCAACAAGCGATGCATCAAGCTACGGAAAAGATTAAAGAGAAGGCGAAAATGGCAAGGGGCATGGCCAAAAATCAGATTCCCCTATGTCGCAGTGGCTGAATCATAGCTGTCGTAATAGTCATTTGAATGGAATGATGCGTCCAAAGTAACACCAATATACATACACACCCATTACACATCCAAAAACATAATATACATATTTACTGTATTTATATTGGGTCCCATTTTCAATTAGGAGATCATTTTTAATTGGGAAAGACCAGGCAAGTAAAGGCGACACGGCTACTTTCGGGGGATAATCATTGGGCAGTTTAGGCAACAATATTAAGACCAACTGTCTCGGCCCGTCGTTTGGCCAGCGAGATAAATCACTTGAAGTTTTATATTTTCGTTATCATCATTATCGCCTAGAAGTTCGTTCGTGATTATAGGTAGCTGTGGTCCTGATTGCACAGAAAGGTCGCTATAGGCGGTAGTACCTACTGAAGTGTTCTTGAAGCACGGATTTGCTATTTTACTAACCCGGTTCCATCTGCTTAAGGAGTCTTGTGCGGCTGTTTTTTAAATATTGCCATCCGTTGGTTAATTTATCACAACGATAGAGTTACTAATGTAATAGGCGAAATTCTAGCAAAATAGTGAATAACAAGGACTGACAGGATTCGTTCAAACGTTACTATTTTTCGATGAAGTAAAAAATCCGTTGTATCAATATAGTGTTTTTTTTATGACTAGCTGTACATGATCATTATAATATAATAAAGGAAATTTTGCGTAACTACAAGGTGTATATATTAGTCATTGTAGATTGTATCACTTCAGTAGATTTCATTCAGGCGTACGTTGCTACTTAAGGCTATGCCAAAAATCATGTCAGCAAAGCATATCAAACTCAAGTACTAAACATTATGTCACTTATTTAAAATAATTTTAGGTTAGTTTAGTTGACTGAAGGTAGGAAAACGGCTGTGAGTTTATTATAGTGTAAGGTATATATAAATAAATGAAATATCCGACAAGCAAAGTTGGCATAACAGCAAATTATATAAAATTGAAATAGTATATCGCGTCAGGCCTAGGGTATCGACAATCAGGCCATTTTGTTAGACAAACAAACTTGAAATAAATGCAAGAAATATGTTCACATACATAAGTGTGCAGAGCATCACAGCTTTTTGACATTTTTTTCACAGGTTTTTGGTTGTGAAAGTTTTTAAAGAATACCATTGTCATTAACGACAATAAACGAAATGCACCCAAATTATATAGTCTCCTCTGGACAACGCGAAACGGGTCTTCATAATTGGGCTGTGTCAATCAACTGCGATAAGTAAAAAAAAACATCTTTGAATCAGTAAGTCTCTAATGAGCTACTACCAGACGAGCTGTCCAATAAGAATACTGTAATCTTCATCCTTAGTGGATAGAGACCGGTTCAGGAAATCACCCTAACATGGCTAAATTTCGACGATGAAGCCACTAATTGCGAACTTCATTGAGAATGACAATAAATAACCCACACGGATGTGGTTCACGTTGCAACTGCTCAAGTATCGATTAAGAGGCAACGAAATATCAAGTGTTGTACTAACTAGGATGTTTAGAGCACAGCCAAAAGCCATTTCCAAAGTGAGAACATTGAAGTAACTAACTTAGTCCCATAGGTTGCATAAACCCTGGTGGTGATTGATTCAAAATTATTAGGAATATTTTTTATTCAAAATTATTAGGAATAGACGAGTAGTGGCAATCTCCGGAAGTAACTAATTGCAGAACATCTTAACAGATGCGATGAGCCGCTGAATGTTGAGCTACGAAGCTGTAGCGAATAGTCTATTCAGGAAACTGGTAGCTAAATAAAATTTATTAGCCCTTTTTATTGTAAATCAGATTCGTTGCATAGTACACATCTTATTGCGAGCAGAACACTTTTGATAGAGAAGGTGTTTTGTACATAAAACAGGCATTGTATAATATACTCAAATCGCTAGCGATACTTACTAAGCTAGTAGAAATTCGTAAAATGTCTACGGGGCTAACAATTAATCGATTATACGGATATTTGAAAGCACTCAAGTCATCACTTGTAGTTTTACTTAAAAGATGGTTTTAAGAATGTCAACTAAAAACCTACTTCAAACAGATTGGTATTAAACGTTTATATTTATCAGAGATATTTCACACTAGACTAAAGATTCTTTTCATTTTTTTCTTGAATACAGGAGTGATAGTTGCACAAATGAGCACTTTTAAAATTCCATTGTTTTAGACACGCATGTATCTAAGAAATTCGACGCGATTCGGCTTGCTAGATTTTTTCTGACTGGATTTTAAGAGAAGAGGCCACTCAGATCGTCTAAATATTTCTATTTGGACAACTATCGAATTGGAAGGAAATAAACTAATTAGGTCGTCGCCTCTATGTTTCGAGTTTTACGTCCGGTATCGTCGTTAGGCATAGCTCCATCAGACAGAGAGACAGCTGGCTCCTGCCAGCACGAAACGAAGTCCCGTTTGTCTGTCTGTCTGTCTTTGTCCGGGTTCGAACCTAAATCACAACGTTAGTTTCCTACTTCTGCTTTACCTGCCACAGAGCTACGTTTTCTAGGGACAATTGAAAGCAAAAGCCATTTTTAAAACTTATTACATTAAGCTGTATAACATGAGCACCCTAAGGACTACATGGAGTACTACTATATGAGTTTCTGTATTTTCGTCATATATAAAAAAGAGTGACAAATATGGCTAATTCGGAATATAAAAATATTAGCTGGTGTGTAAACGTAACTGAACCTAGTAAGGATATATAGTTGTGTCTACATGTCATCTGAACTAAGGCATTGTACTGTCGTGTTTGTAGGTCACACATCTAGGGTTGTTTCTAAAAAAAACTGTTCCGTCTGTGCATCCGTAGCGCATCTGGGCAGTTCAGTTAACTAAACAACACAGCCGACAAATGTATTACGCTCCGTATCACCATTACTATTAGCCGTGGATAATTATTTATGGTAGAATTTTAAACTCAGTAATCAGGCAAACTTTAGGATAGACAGGTTGGCTTTCGAGAACGAGGTTCGTAATTTCTAAATATGTGTATTTTTAGAACCCAATCCAGATGTGAACAGAAGATTGCTGCAATACGTAGCTCTATTCCTGTACGGAAATCAAGCAGCGATGATCTATTGAACCAAGAAATAGATTAAACTAAGGTGGATTATATTGTATTTTTTTAAAGAATTACTATTTATTTTTATTACGCCAGAGTTGCCATAAACTGCTATGCTCTGTGATAAAGTACCTTTTGTGAACATTGGCATATCTTAAAGGATCAAATTTGTCAATGGTCATTGCATCTTTCTTATCTGGTAATGCGATCAAGGCGTATAAATTCCGCTCGACTGAGTAATTATTTAGTAGTTGTACTCCTTAATTGAACATTTAGTAGTAGGTGGAAAGAACTGTATTGTTTACCTCTTTTGTTTCGTATGCAGGCTTTGTGTGGATAATGTATAAACACTTATATTGTGAGAATGATAATAATATTGTAATTGATTGGTGGCAGTTAACGTCGTTGTTAGTTTCATACCTACTGATGTCAAGTATAGCTTAACGTTATGTGTCTTAGAAAGATATTGTTTAATGAACGAGCACAAAGACGACTACCTATTCTTGACACCGAACAATATCTTTTTTTATAAAAACAATTAATAATTTAAAAGTAAATGGCCCCGAATCATTATGAATGAACGTAGCAATATATAGGCTTAAACTCACTATCGGCGATTCTCTATCGACTACAACAGCTGTTCTTTCTTTAATTTTCCCGCCATACGGTTAATATAAACATTGGACATTCGCTCATTTTAGTCGAGCAGGTACAGCCGCGTGCCGACTGGCTATGCTTTCTGCTCCCGGCTTCACTTGCTAGCGTTCATAATCTTCGAGGTGTCGCCAAGTGAGATAGTGTGCACTGTAGAAAGCTTGACCACTGACACTGAGTGTTCCCTCCAAATAAAGGCCGCTTCATTATTATGCTTCTGCGTAGGTTCGAGAATCGATCCTGTCATCATCATGTACAAGCTGAAAAGATCAACAACTTTACAAAAAATAGCCGACCTTAAGGAATACTTGTGGAAGAAAACAAAGAACCTGTGAGCCAAAAGCAGTTTGCTGCACAAATCTCATGGCTGCAACTACAGCAGGTCCTAAAAAAGGCGAAAACTCGTTGCTGGCCTCGTCTCGAACGAGTAAACCTCGAGCAACAGCAGCTAAAATAGGTAAGATCTTTTGGGCGTAGACTTATGGCATGTACAGATATAAATATCTGTGACTCGCTGAGTTGATCCGATATTGTTTATCCGATATTGACAAAATTCTTATATATAGAAATTTTGCGGTGTGAATAGCGCTTTTAAATAGGTCTTTAGGGTGTGCGAACGTATACTTTGCGTTTCTAACTGCTTTACCATGGTATCTTCCGCGGGGCATAGTCATGCTCAAATTTAAATATCCAATTCATTATTGTCACGTTGCCCAGCCTAGTGCTGGTCTGAAAAAACTCGGCTGAACTCCAGTGAAAAATTCCAATTATCCTGTGATGAATTCTAATACGTGATGCGACGTGAGTGTAATCAGTAATTGTGACTGCAAGAAAGATGTGTAAAATGGGCAGAGTCAATTACACAGCAATAGTTTTTGTTCGCTTAATAAAGTTCTATTTAGATTTCGGGAAGAATAATATAAATAATAATAAAGTACGTTCAATACAAACGATAAAACTCTGCAATGTTTACAGCCTACCATTTCATATTGAACATCGATCTATGTAAACCATGCCATCGGTTTTTATCTAACAAAGTTAAAATTATAAGTGAAAAATTATCTTTGTTATCGAACATCTATGCTGATGTTAGTTCATCTTTACAGCGTTCCTTACCTTTCTATGAAAAGACGTACAAAATAATTTTCTTGAATCAGTTTGTACGTTTTTATGCTGCGTGTATATGGGGGAAAATTATCTGTATCTATAGCTTCAATCGGTGCACTGAAATCATGAGGCAAAAAATCTGGACAGAATGCTCAAAACAAAGTGTGCTTTGACCGTATTATATATCATACACATAGACTAACATTTAAAACAGGTTTAGTTAATATTATTAGTCCTTTTCTAATAGTAACACGCGAACAATGTTTTCACGTAAACAGACAGTTATGCTAAACACAAAGCTGGATTCACACTGTGAAACATTTGGCTGCGATACTGTTTTCGTTAATAATTAGTTTCAACATAATAATTTCGCTTATTTCCAGTTTACCCTAAGGATACAGCAGGAAAGTATCATGAAAATGATAACCTAAATTAAAATAAATTTCTTACTCCTTTTAGGGGGTCGCGGTAAGAAAAGGAATGAAGTGAAAAGTGACGGCGAAGTCGTGATCACTCCGGAAATAAATGGGCGAAATGCAAAGAGACGTGAAGGCTCTCCAAAGACAGAAAGTCCACCAAAAAAAGCTCGTCATCAATCAAAATGGGTTGCCCCAGAAAAAGAAGAGAAGTCAGTGCAGTCAGGCGAAAAACCCACAAATCGGGTACCCCGAACTCGGGATACAACTGAAGGCGAGCTCCCCATTCGAAATAAGAATGCAAACAAAAAGTTATCGCAAGAAGAACCCGGCAAGCCCGGTAGTGCAGACAAGTCGAAAACGACCAAAAAAAAGAACACGGCCGCATTGTACGCTCCTTCTGAACTCCCTACTACATCAAAAAAGCGACAGCTACGTCAACGTAAGGAGTCACAGGAGTACACTTCAGATGGCAGCCTACCTGACGACTTCGACGAAGACTATGCTTTCCGTGAAAAGAAACGACTAAAACACTCTCACGAGAAAGAGCTTGGCAGATTGAAGTCAGAGGCGTTTGGTTCTAGTGCCGAAGCAGACCCGAAAATAAAAAAAAAGCAAGGATCTAAACAGTCTAAAAAATCTTCCCAGCTCAAAAAGGTTTTTACGAAGCCTCGAAGGCCAAATCAATATAAAGAGATTGCGCTTGTCAGTAATGTTACAAAAAACGCATCGCCTGGCCCATTTGGAGTAGCCTCACTGGAGCACGAACAACGTCTTCTGCATCTCGCTCGCCAAATGGATGGAAGTGAAGATGATCTGTATGAATCCGCTCATGGTCAGAAGATCCCACAAATGTCGGACCCATCTAAGATATGTACCGAAGACACGAAAAGCGAGGAAGCTCACCGTGCTCTTATTATGAGAATGCTTAAGGAACATGAAGAAGTTGCTGAAATGAGCGATACTAGTGATGACGACGATGAACATACCAACGCTGGGGTAAAGCTGAACAAAGTGTTTTCTAAAAGCGACAAGGCAAAATTATTATCTTCGGTTGCGGGAAACTCTAAAGAGAAGAATGGGTTGGGCAGTGAGCCAAGCGGTAAGCTTAAGCACAGGAAACCGCCTGACAAAAAGTCCGCGACAAAAAAGAAAAAACAACAGCCAAGGACTCAAGCAAATGATCATGAGTCTTCATCGTGCGATGAGGAAGATGAAGGCGATTGGGAAGTTGTAGACAATGCCTCTGCTCGAGATCCAAACTACCAACGTCCAGACAACGTGACAGTTATCCTAAAAAACGATGATTTCATTCCAGATGCCAAGCGGCTTGACATGGAACAAAGAATGATGCGGCTTATTAACCGCCGACGCAAAGTGGTTCAAAATCTTGGTCACAACACTCACTTGCTTTGCTTATTAGCATATCAGAGGTATATCAATTCCATTATTCAAGATGATACATTGAGAGCCTTGGCTCTATCCCGTATGCCAGCAGACCTTGTTCTGCAATCACCACTACCAGCTAGTGGAGCTGACAGCCACTTTGTGAAGAGTCTCTTGCTATTCTGTAGCAGAGCATTTGAGCTAACAGAACCTACCGGTGATGGAGAATCGTTCTCGATCAAATCGCTTAAGGAAAAATTGCGTGTCTTAATCATGAACCGAATGACTAGCTGCAATGTCGTGTATCTTCTTGGAATTGTCTTGATAATGCGATCCATGGGCGTCCCTACACGTTTGTGTTTTTCGCACCGGCCCATGACACATAAGCCTGCACTCCTCAGGAGAAAGAATGGAGAAATAGTACGTACATGAAGTGCAATGAATATATAATTTCATTGAAATAGTTACTACAAGCCCAACTGTTCTACAGGTTTAGTTCCTATCGTTTTTGAAGCTATTTTTACTACGTCTACGATCGAATAGATTAGTAAATATTTTCAATGTATCATGCATTAATCCTATCTGGATACTGGAATTAAAGAACGTGGCACATAGGAGCATATATTTCAGATGATTCTTACATTGTACAATTGGCAATTAATATTTGAGGTTCCTTTATGCATGGGCTCATAGTAATGTGTACATAATATCTTCATCTGTTATTTGAAACTGCTTTCTAATTTAGGCTGAATTTACATCAAAGACGGATTTACTCGGAGAACCCTTAGGTGTACTGGATTATTTTGCAGAGGTGTACGTTGGTGACCGACGATGTTGGAGACCGATGGATACTGAGGAGCACCGGATCATAGAGGATCCTCAAGAAATGGGAGCTCATTTAGATCAGCCTGTACTCTATGTTGTTAGTATCGACGCCAAAAATGCCATGATGGACCTAACACCTAAATACCACAACAACTGGCTAAGTAAAGGAGCTAAATTGCGGCCTAAAAGTGCCTTTTTGGAGAAGACGCTGGCATATTACGCACCTGCAGATGATACAGAAGATCACATCGAGGAGCAAAAAGAGGTCGCGAACCTTCAAGAAAAGCGGGGTCTACCCAAATTTATTTCCGAGTACAAAAACCATCCTAAATACGTTCTTGCAAGGCATCTACTCAAATTTGAAGCCATATATCCGCGTGACGCTGAAATACTTGGCTATGTAAATAAGGAACCTGTCTACCGTCGCGAGTGTGTTAAACTGCTTCGGTCAAAGGATACGTGGCATCGCCATGGGCGACAAGTAAAAGAAGGAGAAATAGCCTATAACGTGGTAAAAGCTCGGCCCAAATGGGATCGACGAAACGAAGTTATGATTAAAGATTTGCCACTCGAGGTATTCGGTGAATGGCAAACGGAACCGTACACGCCCCCGGTCGCTAAAGATGGCAAGGTACCACGTAATGCGTTTGGTAACGTAGAGTTGTTCCATGATGACATGTTGCCTGTGGGTACTGTACACTTGAAGCTACCTGGCTTAAATAGAATCGCTGACGAACTCGGTATCGACTGCGTGCCAGCAGTTGTTGGCTTTGAAGGCGTAGCCCGTGGCTGCCATCCTGTTATTGAAGGGTGAGTGTGCCTTAATCTAACTATTATTTGTACTCGAAGCGGTATATAGTATGACCAATTAGATCAAAAGGCTAAAATGTAAATGTAGATTAGTGAAAATGCATGCAGAGTTAATAATATAATAAAATTTTCTTTTACCTTAGTTGCTACATTGGCTTAATAAGTTGTTATTAGATATAATTATACGGATCCTACGTTCAGCCAATGAGCCTTTACAAATGTATATTAAACAGTCGTTAAATAATTTCGGTTAAAAACTGTATCTCTTTTTCTCTCTCACCCCTTCGGCTTTGGTCACATCCTGGAACTTGCCTGTAGCTGCTTGAGTTTTCTTAGCTTTATATACATATATTTAGGAAGTAGAACTTGGCGTTCTTTTAAGCTGGCATCATCTTCTTTCAGGTTCGTTGTTTGCGTGGAGCATCAGGAGATTTTAGAAGCCGCGTGGTACGAAAGACAAACCGAGGACAGACGGAAACGTCGCGAACGAATCCGTAAAAGAGCCCTAAAAAACTGGAGGAAAATTATCCAAAAAGTAATATGGGACAGTCGGCTCAAAAAAAAATACAGTGGTAATCTATAAACCATAATATTATGTACGTCCTTATGTGGAAAGAAAAGGTGGATGGATTGAAACAGCAAATTAATTTACCGCACAAAAAGGAATGTAATTTAATCAGTAAGATCGACTTTGTTTCCTATGAAATGAGCGCAATATTTGGTCACGCCCTTCACAGGAGACTGTGGCATTATTATAGGTTGTAAAACCTTTTAGACTGACACATAGCCAGCTTGCAATCAAATCGAAACATTACATGAAATTGCTTTGTACATTTTAGGAATATTACGAACATGAGGAATTGAAAAGTATCTAACATATGGTACTTAAAAGTTAATGTGTGCAAACATATTTTAGGTGTCCGCCATATAAATTGGCCGGGATCTGCATTTTTCTGCTTATGTCGATCGCAGATTTTCTATATGAAGCTATACACAACGATTGTAATATGCAGACAGTGTATAACCTTATTACCGTTGTCTTTGTAAAATACGGTCAGTCAGATGTAAGAAACAGCTGCTTGCTCAAGTTAATCATTACGAACGATTCCAAAATTAAATTATGGTTATTTAAACAGTCAGATATGTAGCAAGAAACAGCTGCTTGCTCAAGTTAATCATTACGAACGATTCCAAAATTAAATTATGGTTATTTAAACAGTCAGATATGTAGCTCGTGAAATTGACTTTCGACAAAAATGAGCAATACAGTCATCCTTGGAGATCCAGGACCTATACGATTAAGGTTTGAGATACATAAAGCCTGGTAACCTCTTTAAAGTGTTTAAAGAAATATAATTTGTCAGTGGTGACGATCGGAGCAGTGTTTGGTCGCATACTGTTTTCCTAGAATGAAACTTAAGTTATATTATTTTTTCTGAAGACAGAAATGAGGAGAAGATAAATTTTTGCCTGGCGCAGTCGAGATAATGTTCTCAATGAAATGAGACGATGACCAGATATCAACAACTGGTTATTTTAGGTATTTTCTATTCTAAGTCAAAACAACATTCTATTTCTGTTCTAAACAAAGTCTAAGAATATATGTACTGTAGGTTCACGGTGGGCGCAAACTGTCAACTATTATAATCAGCAGGCATAGACAGGATTAGAATACACGTATGTTGAGGACCAAATGGCCTCACCCAAGAAGGTTTCCGGTCCTTGTTTAATAAAATTAATCAGAAAGGGGTAATAGACAGACACACGCTTATCATGAAATATGCATGTTTATGCTACTTACAGCTCTCATTATATTTATATATTCGGCTTGCCGACAGGTTTTGAACAGCAGAAGATGAAGGCTGCATTTGAGTGGTATTCCATACGCAATGTCCCATTATGAGTTGCAGTGCATTGTATCCGGTTGAATAGCACGTAACAAACTTTGATTAGCTTGACATCGTTCTTGGAGGTCAAGCATCGTTTAATATGACCGAGTTCTTTTGGAGTTCGTTGAATTCAGCAGTTAGCATAATGTACGGGTGTTCTTTATTCAACATATTGTAAACCATGGGATAATTTCTATACTTCATTGGACAATCCTGATGCAGTTGTGGGCTCAGGTGGGACGATATGACCTCCGCTGTCATGGTATAATACCCTGACTGGACTCGTGCATTTGTGGTACGCCGCAAACACCCTTTTTTAAACATAGGATTGTAACCTGTGTCCAATTAATAATTCCAAAAGCAGTCAAGAAGGTAAAACATTTCAGGGTATTCTACTTTCAAAAAAACGCTCGCGTAAAATGAGAAAAACATATTTACCGTATCAATTTCCAGCTTGGAGTATCTAAAGCTTGAGGTACTTATGAAGTAATTGACGACTGGACTATAATAAGGACGTAAGCAATTCATCGAAAATCGAAAGTTTGTTGAAGGCAAATGACATGCTCGTTAAGTTTTCTCAAGATTGTTTTCTATTAATGTTTATTTTCTACAAAATACTACAATAAAATTGCCTGTTTTAAACATGTTGAAAACAAAAGCCTCAGTATGTTTTCTATATCACCTGCAGCTAAGCTGGTGAAAGTGACGAGAGCAGCGAGCGCTATTGTTAAGAGCTGATTTCTTTATATTTAGCAAATCTGTGATGTAGGTGACCTCGCAAATAGCTTACTAAGGAGTGTAAAGAAGTCTTGGCGGCCGAGGATGCCTAAAAATAGTTATTTTTCCGTTAACTGACGCAGCTTTGTTTTAGTTAGAAGATCATTATATGCTTTGGGATTACTTATTCTGTCGAAATCCATGAGCATGATGCCAGTATTAAAACCCTGCTTACGAGGTAAACTCGCGTCCGTCTTAGCGTGATCTAATCTGTACAAAGAGAATTCAGATTCACGATGCGGCTGTAGACCATGCCTGCCACATAAAAACAAGTGAAATAATCGATCAAAATATTACTACTGGTAGTAATAGTTTGTTACATGCGCCAACGCTACTGTACTGTAGAACCGTAGAACTTCTTTATCAAACAACAAACTTTTAAGCATTTGCTGTAGTGCACAGTAACTAAAATTAGAAGGAAGCTAAGGAAGGGTAAGTTAAACTAAACAGGCTGACTGTATGAGATCTGCACAGACATACCGTGTATAGGTTACGTTGTATACTACATGTTAAGCATGTTGAATAAAATTAATGGACGAAATAGCTTTCGAATGCATGCGATCGTAACAAAGCGACTCAAGGAAATCGTTGTTTATGCAAAATTATCGTTATCGATAGATTAGCCATGCTCATTAAATATTCTCTCGAGCATTACGAACGATAGTAGTTTGTAGTTCCTCTTGCGAATGTTGAACTTAAAAGCCTAATGGATGCAGAATGAAGGTATGCACATTAGTTACACGAATACACGTACATGTTGTTATAAAATTGCATAGTGGGGTTCAAATCGTTTGTTTGGTTTGATTCATTTTTGTTATGATTTACATACACTGTCTGAAACGGACAGAGATCTCACCTAATCGACGTTTTTCAATGTTAGGTGTCAACATCATAATTCCCATCATCATATTTTGAGTTAAATTTAAATTACGTTAAAATGCTTCCGATAAGGTTGTCCTTCCCAGAGGTTTGCGGTATGTGCGAGGAACTGAAGATCCGTGTCTTTCCAAGGCTTTCCAGCAAACACGTGATGGAAAAACGGTGTCATGAAGGAAATATCGTCGTTATATCGAGACATCCATGCCGTAAAAAAATATATTTTATCAGTGAAATTATCGCCTTCTCGCGTAGCTCGACTTCTTCCACTGCTGACTGAAAAGCGCACTTTTTGTTGATTTTAATATCATCGTAAGTCACAAGGCGATTAGATTTGTGCACAAAGTGTAAAGAGGTGAATAGAAAAATCAACTGAGACGCACTAGCAGCCTTCCTATTACAGCCAGTTCAATGCGTTCCAGCAAAAATGTGCAAAAAAATTTTCAGTGACATATAGAACTTGAAAATATTTCAACTTTCTAAGTTTAATACCAGCGAAAGCAAATATAGTAATATTCGATATTAATCACTCGATTTTATAAGCCAAAAAGCATATGATTATTTGTATAATAATGGCTATGCCAGAAGAGCGATCTCGCCCCTTTCTTTGCAACGCTGGTGACGCGGACCCTTAACACAAGGTCACAGTAAGTAACAAGTCATTTGACTTGTCATTTTGAGACTTCTGCATACTCTTCGAACTCGGAGGAACGAGCGTTTGTCGGCGACGATATGTCTATATAGTGGGTTTTGCGTGTGATCGAGTATCGATCGAGCCGATGGCTGATTGCAGTCCACGACGAATTTGAGAAAGCGTACTTAGCAAACAGTATTACGTCGATCGTACTCTGAAAGTATATCATGAAATAGACATACAAGATGAGGTGCATTGTTATGAATAAAAACCAGGTTGTTAATGCCATATCGTATAGCTTCGATCTAACAAAGCCACATATGTATTTCACAAAAATGATAATACTCAAATTGATGTCATATGCTGTATGCAAAAAATATGATATTTTCAATCTGCTTATTTACTAATAATCGTCAAAAGTAAATTAGAATCAGGGCGCTGCATTGACTTGAAGAATATGCAAAAAAAAAGTTAAATCCACTATATTAAAATGGTTGACAAACACTGGTGCTTGTTCATTTTTATATATTCTAGAACGAAGAGGGTTGACATAGGCGGCGGATCCATTGTTAGTAGATGAGCAATTACGTATTGATTATATAAGCTTGACTCTTAGCAATCATTGAATTTTTAAGGAAACAACTGAAGTGTTCGATAGTCAAACAGGAATATGAGTAGGGTGTTCTGGCTAAATATTAGACTGAAGTTTATATTTGTTTTTCACTACATAACAAATCAACGAAGCTGTGATAGCACTATGGGTAAGCTTGTGCACTTCTTTACGAGACAGATTTCGGCCCAAAGACTCGCTTGCCAACAGTCCATTAGCCGGCAAAGGTGGGCCCGCTGGAGAGATGAAGCTTCACGATTCGTTGAGGTAAATATGAGTTATTCGACAACGAATTAAGAATAGTGAAACCCCGATTAGTGTTATATAAAGAGTTGTTTGAGGCGGTCTTGATCTGAACTTGTTTCTCGCCATATATCTGATGGCAAAGGCTTGAATTGTATATATTACCTCTTTATTATTTATATATTATTTATTATTCTTTGGAAAAATTAAGACCTCTTTATTTGATTGATGAGCGCAGATTTCAGGTTATTGTCGGCGCTTTTTGGTGTGTTCGGATACTGTTGAGAGCCGTCGCTCCGCCACCTCGGTAGTTTGAGGCGGGCATCTGTAATGCGAGGGTAGCTGCCTCATTTTGGGCACCTCAAGCTAACTGTTGGGGTTTTTGCAGGATTGATGAAACGGTTCGAGGAGAATCATCCAACTGGTCGGAACGGCCCTTTGGCGAAAGTAGCTGCCGAGTCTAGAAAAGCGCACACGCTAATAAAAAGGAGGACCAAGTGTTTAGCTACTCTAGACACAACTATCAGTATTTGAAAACAGTCGTGTCGCAGTTGATCTGAACAGAGCTGCATTGGAATATAAACAAGCTCAGTAGATAGCGCTAGAAAAAAACCGTTTTCATTCGTGAAGCATCAAAAGCTGGGATTAACTTCCTTCAGCGTTGCACGTGGATGGTATTTTACTAAAAAGGTAGGTAATTTAACCGACACGTAGGATGTTCAGACTGTACTTCATACACAGCTATGTTTTTCTCATAGTATGTGAAAGTAGATCCAGCATTTAGCCATGGAAGCGTTGTCCTGTGATTAGTTGTAAAGTTCAAATAGAAGATTGTGGCGTCAGTGAACTTGTAAAAAAAACTCTGCTTTGATTGGCTTATTGTCGATGCGAAGAGAATATGGCTGAAGTATTAATCACGTATCAAAGATATAGCTAGATTCAAGTGCATATAATGACCAAATCGTTTTCCTAAATTTATTTGTCGTCAAATGAAAAAGGGTTAGACCTGTTTTTCTAAATTTTTAGCCCACAACCTCAGCTGTTCGTATTTATGTAAAAGATAAGAAAAAAATTGATAAACTAAAAAAACATACAGCGATTAATGCTACCTTTTGAAAAAAAACCCTATAATAATTTTTTTAATGTTCAGCTGGAGAGAAAGAAACAACATCTGTGCTGGAAGTCTGTAGGGTAAAGTGACTAATAACTTTGTGTTACTAATGTACGCTCACTTGAAATACTGCCATATTTCATAAATAAGTATTTCGACTTTCTGCGCCCGCTACTGCTTTAGCTAAGCTTTGCTTCAGACTGCTGGCCCCCAGCACAAAACGCCCGCTTTTTCATCTACCCCATCCCACGTGTTTCTAAGTTTAGGTGGCAAACACGTTACCTCTGCACCATCGCAAGGACTGCTTGCCATATGAAGTATTCATTTCTTGGGCCCAGAATTGTCGGACTAAAAAGGTTAAGTAAGGGTTACAACCGAGTTAAAGTTAGGCCCTACTTATGTATCATAGATGGACGCAGAATCAACGCAATGATTGTTACATACAGACATTTAAAAAGTGCGAATTGAACAAGAGCCTTCAGGCTTTTTCCACCTAACCAAGTCGACAATCTCCTTTTAGTTTTGCGCACCTACGGACCTCTAGAACAGCAGTGCAAAGACTCTGTTTGATCATACTAAAATGGCGAATAAGCTCGTCAATTCTCATCTATGTTTTAAAACACTGAAAGTTCAAGTATCCAACTCATCCGGCCAACTGATTTTTATATTTTCTAGATGTTTTTAAGGAAAATGTTTCAGAAAAAATCACAGACTAACATTAGAGGAAAACTTAAATTAGCTTGAGGCTCTAGTAGGCTTTGCCTATCTGCTAAGCTAGGTATTGCCAGTTTGAGGGTTCGAGTATTGTTAATGGCAGTAGAGCGTCGTGATATCTCCCTTTCATTTCCTTAACATTTCTTTCAAGTCTGAGTATTTGGCTAGATCAATCCCGAATGATACCACCAAGTCAGGTCAATGCTGTTGTTAATTACCGATCTTCAAACTTTCTACAGACTTAAACGCAAAAGTCGATTGTAAATTGGATGTGGTTGAGCGTAATTAACTATGCCTTCCTTGTAAAAAAAAGTCATGATGTTCATCCCTGGCAGTAAATCATGAACGATTTGTTTTGTCTGACTAGACTTTTCAAAAGCTGTAGAGATATGTCTGAGCCTGTATGAGTTGTAACACATTTGATTTTCTAGAATATTCACGTATTAGCTTCAATCGAATTATCTCATTTTTCTTCAACTACCTGCAGAAGTTATTCTCGAAGTCGTAACGATTGAGCATGCCGACATTTTTTTGTTAATATAATCAGCAGTACCCTAGTTACGAACGACATACTTCTTATCGGTTTTCTATTTTATCTACTGCGATTAGTTTAAGCAGTCGAATTTGGTAGATGATTTACTAACACAATCCTGTGGATTATTCATTATATAATTACTCATCAGACATAATAAAATGTTTACAACTACAATACGCAGTTTCCGTGTGTCTACGATTTGTGAGATATATCCTGATTGTGCTGAATCAGCTTACTGCGGCTCCGATGACTCCTGTCACTTTACGGCCAGAACCAAGAGGAAAAAAGCCTCGCGCTTCTTAAACCACCGCCAATCAAACATCAGTTGTTTCACATGTTTACTATACCCATCTGTTTTCAGCTCACTTAGTTTCACTCAGCTCTGTCGAATAGAAGTGTCTTACAGACACCTCTGTTCCGTTCTTCGGTCGGAAAAAGCTTTAATCCATCTATTATTGGAGTCGCAAAAATGATCGGGCGAAGAGGAAAACCATTTCCATCGTTAGCGTCGGAATTGCGATTTTTTGGTGGAAAATAATATACAATAGTTTTGATTGAGCGATCAAAAGAAAGTAACTAGGAGGCACGTAAAACTACATTAGATGAAAAATGTCCACGCTTGGAGAAAAAGTGTCGCCCATAATATAAGAGAAGAAACTCGTGTGACTGATAGAATCCGCTAGGAATCATCAGCCTGTGATTACCACATATATCGGTCCCTTCATCGCATGGATTCATTATTGGGCAACGAGGGAGATTTAAGTCATGATTCTAGGCTATTTCAATTGCTCCTGTTAGTGGGCAAGTAAACAGCTGCATCATTGGTGACACCAGCTATTGCTCTCAATATGATTAAGGAATATACGATACAATGATTCCAATATATTTAACGAGGACACATAATAATACGTACGACGTCATTGATCTACGGGTAACGTTATTATCAAGTATCCGGAGGTTCAGAAGTCAAGATCACTTCTATTTGACAATATAAAGTATGTTTAGGCTTTCAAATGTAAAAATTCATTGCCCAATATCTCCTGTTAGTTTCTAAATAATTCACTCTATAATACTAACGCAATTGAAATGGCAGCAGTTATTCTATACGAATGTACTACTATGTCTATGTTCTCCGTTACAGAATTGATTTTGCTTCAGCCAATCTAAGCAGTCAATCAATAATGAGCTATTTTGTGTGCAACTATTTAATCATCTTGCAACTATGCAGAAGAATCGGAACTTTGCCCACATAATCATTAGCGCAAGTACCTTAGGTTATATAGTATATTAGTAAGGTCCGTATCTATTTGTGTTATGAGCCGATAGATAAGTTACGCTGCGCCTTATCAGCTTCTAGGTAGAATCATAAAAACTTTGTGAAATGGTTCCCATAGCTGGGCCGTACCCCACTTATCTACCTTTCTGTTAAGTGGCATGAATTCATTACAAAGACAGCCATCCTACCACGCCGTTATACAATAGGGCTTAATAAAGTTGACAGGCGATCGCAATCATGATTACTGACCACGAGTGCATAAAACATGATCCGGAAGAGTGAAGCAGCTGTTCATCAGAAATGGTACGAGGTGAAAAGTAGAACGCACGAAGGAAAAGGGGTTCTCGGTTGGCTTGTATGATACAAGCCGGTAAAACTGTGAAGCTTAAAATGCAAATCAGAGTGATGGGCTGCAAAAAGTAGAAAGTAGAAAAAGTAGAAAAAAGAAATGTAGTAGGGACGGTAATTAAGTAACCTACAGTGCCTCATGTAAGGACGTTTGCCGCTGCGCCTGGGCGGTCATGATAGAACAGCTCTCAGGGCGGGAAGGGATTAGAGCACTCGACTCTTACATATCGATTTGTTTTTCCGTTAACTTTTTTATTTCTATAGATGGCATGCCAAAGTACAAACTGTACTTTTGATTAGGAAGTTTCATTGACATTTAAAGTTAGAGCGGAAATTCCTCAACAAGCTTTTATCTGCAACGTTGCGGATGGTCTGGCCAATGCGGTTTTCCTCTAAAAGCTTATGTATACATATATTTTTTTAGACAAAATTATTGTAGATCAAAATAGAAGAAAGTAGATGACATGAAAGGTTGTATCAGATCCATTAATACCATGAATAGAAAGATGTACTCTTTGTATGAGTATTATCTATTAACGGGAAAGTCGAACACTGGGAGACAGAGTAGTTTTCATAAACTTCCATTATAATGATGCTTTACCAGTTCATAAAAAAAAGACTGTTTTTATTGTTTGCATGAACTCAGTGAGTATAAATGGAAAGTGATAAGAGACACCCATACCGATACCTCATAAACGACCCTTAAGGCCCTTTGACCACAAGCAAAAAGTAGGTTTGTATATATATAATAGTACGTACATTTTGCCAGGTAAATTTCGCACTGCCCGTCATCTATAAAACTACAAATCTGGGTCTGATAACTAAACGTAAAAGCTTTTGATGGAGATGCCATCGGCTTTCACGCGTTGTGCGTCAAGCATCTCTCGTTTAATATCTATGACGATTATTTGACAATCATTGGTGAAGTTAGCATGAAATTTGGACTAAAAAAAACCTACGCATAGGTATAAAAAGATAGCTTTAGTCGGAACGCTTAAAAAGATTCCTCGCAAAAGGATCAAATAGTTTTTATATTTAAAAAAAGGCAGTAAAAAAAAGCACAACAAAAACATCTATAATGGACAATTTATTTGAACTACAAACAGCACCTAACCATAATCGTATAATAATAGGTCGTTGGTGAATTACTGATGAACGCTCGCTGTAGAAGGCTTTACGCATTCATAGTCTCTAGCAATTAAATTACTACAAGGTTTTATATGGAAATAAAAACAATTAACAACAGCGTTGCTCGCAATTGTGAACGCACGTCTCGTTTGAAATACTGGGTATTGTAGTGCGCGTACTGAAATACACGCACTACAATACGAAACCTCAATGCGTTCCGCTCGTTCTGGATTAACACTATTAGCACTACACCATGACATTCTTTGATTTGTGTGCGTGCTTCCATATGTTTTGATGTTGTAGTCTTTTTGCCGGCGCCATTTTGTGGACTCCCCTACAGAAAGAGGATTGCTATTCGGCGCAATCGTTACATTCGATCAGGGCGGCCAAAGGAGGCATTCTCCAAACAACGGAGTACTTCGTAAGAGATAAGAAGCTTTGTTAGTGAAATGAATCTGCTGTGCATAAGGGTCGCACTCGTTATCGCTTTTTTAGGTGCCTTGGGTTGTGCTTTTAGCCAGAAGGTCCTGGACATCAAGCGCGTTCGAGAATACGCGCAATACACAAACGACCCAATCAATCTTCGATCTACGCGTATCGTAAAAAGACAGACACCGCTACAAAACGGTGCGACGGCTACGGTAAGCTCCCGATTTGGAAAAAAAAATTTAATCAGAGCTGAAAAATTGACCAGTTATTTTTGTACTTGTTTTATACGTCGAATCAGCATTGTTTTTTGTTCACGTTCATTGTCCGTTGCAGTAAGAGATTGGTGTTTTTTTCACGTTCAGCCTTTTACGATTATCGGTGTTACGCTAACGTATTTTTACAGTTGTGCATAATTCTCTTCTAAACGAACGGGTCTCAGATGTGTACGGCCATATTCTGCTAGATCGATATAACATCTAGTCGATAGTATTGATTGATACCAAGAAATGTTTCCATCTTTAAGGTGTTTCGAAGTTGAATGCAAGATTAATTTTTTTTTGTTGTTTATCAAATACTTTACTATGACTCGAGTTGTAACGTTCACAACTGTAACTTTCTTTTCTAAATGCTACGGACACTCTATACTTTAGACTAAACATACGGTCTCGCAGAATTTGCAGCCGGAAGTAGATGTCTTCATTTGTCCCTGCGACATAGTTTTGATTTTATTTCTATTCATACATCTGAGCTATTCATCAGTTATGTCCAGCGTCATATGGAGTTGCTGCAGATGTTTTTTTCTTTAACAAGTCACGTTGTTTTCCTTAGGGGACGACCAACGCTGCAACTGCTGCGGCAAACTCAATGATGGCTGGCTGGTCCCGGGTAGCTGCACATCTCCCGCAATTCTTCGTTGAAGGCCGTCATTATTGGCCAACACAATACTCGCTTACGAAGCAGTTCGGTTTGCAGGGAATCAATGAGCTTATCGGTAGGGTTACTTCAATCATCTGTCTGGTGTTCAAGTGGCTTGGCCGACTAAACCTCTAACTGAGAAAGCGAGAAATCAAGAAAATTGTAAAAAACAAGCGACGCCTTCCCGTAATGATAGTATTAGCCTAACAATTCTTGCCCCTACCGTAGCCAGCATTAGGAGATGGAATTCTTTAAGTTAGGTTGGCATTTGTTACATTAGTCAAAAACGTTCGTAGTCTAAGTATGGATACATTGATTATAGTAAAGTGGATATGATTTATTTACCTTTGGCTAGGCAGTTAACCATCTCCATCGAGCCTGTTTGCTCGGTTCATTTAATTGTTTCCTGTGAAAAGTGGTCGAACAATAAATCGGCCTAACACCAAACAGAAAATATAAGTTAATCTGACTGTTTATCTCAATGTGTGAACTTCAATCACTGCCCCTGACATATTTGTAGACAGGTGATCATTCAAATAGTAAGATGCAATCAGTAGAAAAGAAAGCACCAACAAAAGCAACTGATATGTAATAAAACATGGCGAATCCGGCAATAAAGTGCAGGTAATCAATTCAAGGCCAGAGGTGAAACAGTTGAGACATCCATACATCGTTGCTTTCATATAAAATTCATAGGCGCCATCTGGTGGGAGTTGTTCATATAACCATCTGTACTATTTGTTTTAATTGGAGATCTGAGACTAGCATTAATTTGCAGAATTACTCTATCATGTCTGAGCAATATCCGCATGTTTATGTGTGCTTTCCAATGATATTCATATGCAGGTTAATCGTGTTGTCACTTACGAAACTTTACAGAATAGATAAAAGACATGGGTGGTAGCAAATGATCCTATTCATTTTAACTGAAGCAAGAACCGGGAGATAATTAAGAAAATAGCTTTGATACTGCAATGTTTACGCTGACGTGTTTCTTCGTTTTAGGGGAAGTAGTCCGGTACGAGCGATCTCGAGCTCTGGCAGCTGCGCGAGAGTCGTCGTGTCGCCAACGGGATAACTGTCTTTGGAATCAAAGGTTTACAATGGTGTCCACCTTATTTGGGCCAATGAGCGAAGAGCAACGTTTAATGCAAAAAATCGACTGTAATTCTGTTTTTGCTGGATGCCAAGGCTATCATTAGAGCTAAAGGTCGTTAGAGGAATAAAACATTTGATAAATGTTTTATTCCTCTAAAAATGATAATTACCAGGTATTCAATATCTGTATAGCTTTTTGTTCGTTATCCTGGGTCAGGAGTGGCGCACACAGCAATAACTGTTCCTGACAAAAGAAGGTCGCTAGAATCAGAATATTGTACTACATGTCCTAGGATGTTTACTGTAATACGCCCTTCATTGTGACTCCATATGGACTGTTCAGATGTTTGTTTCAGAAATCCTTATCTTCATTTGAAGACCATTGATTCTTAAACATAGTTATTTCAGTCAGGATGTTTAAAAAATATGCACAAATTAAAACAGCAAAAGAAACCCTCAAAAACCCTCGTTTTAGTGCAATACAAATTTCATAGAAAATCTTCCTGTAGGGATGACGTCAAGCAATCTAAAGTATGGGTGACTGTTACATTTTGTAAATAGATAGTAGAGCTTCAAAGTACAGTACAATGTGCGTACAGCTCAGTATTGTTAAACAGGAAATAATTGTTCCTATCAGATGGGGAATAAAACAGTCGATAGTAACATGCCTGTACGATGCGTTATGCCTTTTATTTTAGTGTTTGTCATTTGCAAAACGTTCTCAGCGGCTTTGTAATAATATTACCTCCAAAGGTACGTTCCTTTATAGGTTACTTTGTAAGGAGAGGTGATAAATATATAACCAGTCCACTCCAAAGATAACTATTCAGTTCAAAGTGATACTATTTGGTCCTATAGATTTAAAGTTCAATTCAATATGAAGATTATTCGATGTCAGCATCTAGTTGACTTACTGGAGTATATACTCGTGCATGACAGATCGCACGACACAGGGAACTTCCATTAATTCAATGTTGCCAAAATTACTCTTGGAAAGCATACCCTTCTGTAAAGTTCTCGTATACAGGAATGCTTTTTATCATAAGTTTTTTAACATTTCCAAATATTTTTACTATCAGCTTATGTATTTATAGACGGGGAAATGCTTTGATTGACCCAGGGGATTTGACTTCAAGTTAGATAAGAGTTTTTTTTTACTACTGACAATTGTTTTAGGGCCCCGTCTTATATGGCTCGTGCGTAGTGTCCACGTAAGTTAGATGTTGTGCGTATAAGATATGTATCTAAAGAAAAACACAATCAGAAAATGTATCGGTATTTCCGTCTTTCCTCAGATTTTTCTATCTGATTTTTCTATCTATTTTTAGAAAACTATCTAACCTAACCTAACCTATCTTTGGCCCGGTCCCTTTCACGTTCAACTTCAATATATTTCTATGTAGTTGTTTTCCTGTTCGGCTTCAACGCTACGGCACGCTTAAAATCTTCGACATTTTTTTAAGTCATTTTTCAGGTTACAAAAGGTTGACCGCTGCTGTAGTTGACAATAGCCGATAAATATTGCAGACCGAAGGCGCATAGATACTATTCGCTTTTCGTATATTGAAGCTGGAAGGCCTTACGGGATCAGTAGAAAGGACAGATAATACACATATCAAGAATCTATTGTATTTCTTCACTGGTTAGTAATTGCCTGCTTTTATAGTACATGATAAATTTGATATACAAGCACAACACAGTGTTATCACTAGAACGTGGCGTAAATGATCTACCATGGCGTAAATGAATGTGTCATTTGGCATCTACAATACCAGATGGGTTATCTTTTGAAAGACTCGAATGCACCGCAGGAGTGATAGATAAAGAGGAAACTTATCGAGTTGTGTATTCAACCCAAAGGTATTTAGTCAATTAAACAGGTCATTGTGGTCTTTGGCGCGTACTTCGACTTCACGGTTGAACTTGGCCCGCTACTACAATGAAAATTTTCGGCAATCATACGCGATCATTTGAACGGTCACGTGTCACAAGGGTAACAGCGTCAGCCACAGCAAAGAAGATGGCGGTAGTGATGTCTGCTATAAACGATCGATCGTCGCGGTGCTGATATTCCGTGGCTGGCGTGAAGGGTCTCAGTGGTGCGCTGCCCGTACGCGCATGGTATTTTAGTCTAATATATTGTCCAATTTCATCTTCCATATGTTTTTGTGCGTTCATATTGGCAATGCTTTGTGCTCATAGTTACAGAACTTAGTGAGCTTAACTATTGTATAAGTACATTTTTGTATTGTTCTACTTGAATGCGCCTTTCGTTTCGCTACGCCCGTACTACGCAATACCGGTAAGCTAGAAAACATCTAAAACGCGAAGTACGTGATGTATGCCTTTACCTAATTGAATACTGGCGGCGTAACCTGACGTTGGTTTTGACGGCAGTTATGTTCCAATAGAATTTACGGTGTGGGCTGTTCATGACAATGGACTCCAGCAGCGTTGCAACAACTTGATTGACGCACTACATTGATTTCTCTATAGAACGTACTCACGTTAATAACTAGCTACGGTTATGGCTTATAAAGGATGATTCAGCAAAACATAGCTTTGAATAATTGGGCATTCGCATGGTAATCGGGAATTCGGGATAGAGAGCAATATATCCTGCAGTAAAGCCAACGCTGGCAGACAACCGTGCTCTTTACGGTGGCTATAGGCCACAACTATTTTGCCCGGACCGTAGCAGATAGCAGTGTATTTTTAGCGCAAAAATACGGTTTGTATTAACTGTGTTTACCAAATTATTTGCTATTAATGCGAAATTCTTATGCAGTCCATTGTTAAGCGATGGTTCATTCGTAATAGCTCGTTGAAGAACACATAGACCTAACTGAAGCTACGATTATATGCTTAGCTAATGTTAAAAGTTATCTCAGATTTTTCTACTCTTTTTACCTGAACCTTTTTGTTGACTGTGTGAATTCAGCATCCCTGTTCAAATAAGGGAAGGCTCAAAAAATTGAAAGACGATGTCAACACCACGGTCTGGACTTCCGAAGGCTGATGCAAGCAACTATCGTATACGGACCTTGCGTGACGGTTTCGAATGTCCAGTATGTCGCCGCGTAAGAGCATCCGATTGGGATGGACTACACTCACATATAGTCAACGTCCATCATGTAGACCTCGATGAGCTTTTCGATGTAAGGCAAGAGGAACGTCAACCCTGGAACAAACCACAAATGGTATCAGATCGTGCCGAACTAACGCATCACAATCCTCATATCCGTCCGACGGCACACTATAACTCAAGATCGGAAATGGTTGGTTTCGACCATCATCATACGCCTGAATTGTGTCGCCGCAAGAGTGTCCCACATGTCGACGTGAGGGTACGACGCAAAGGTAAATCAAAAAGTCCAATTATGTTATTTTTGCTGTCCTGTGACAAATTTCTGAAAAAGCAAAAATTTGTGCGATAAGAACATCCGTCGACCTGAAAGATAGTTAATTGTAATTAGTGCGTCTTGTTACACGAGGCGTTATGCTGATGCATTTTTTTAAAGACGCGGTAAAACGACGAGTGCATAATCTTCTCACGTCCATATGTTACCACATTATGACATATGTAAATTATCAGGAAGAACTTTAAAATTTGCGTGAACTGTCACATTTATACTCACACATCATTTTACACCTTGTTGCTTACTTAGTTGATGTATTTGGTCTTCAAAATCCAAATTAGAACAGTTTTAGCGTTGACACGGGTATTATCTTTCATTTATCCTGTGCTTTTATCGGTAGATGTTTGAGATTGCTTACTATATCTAATTAGGGTTACTTAATGTATTAAATACCACACTTCAATTGGCGTGGTCTAGCATATTGATATACTTTATTTGGGCAGGTCGAGAAACATCAACACCGAAAGTAAATCAGGGTCGAAACGGAAGAGCCGTTCGTTATAAGCGACGTCCTTTGTGCCTACGATGCCCCGTGTGCACATGCGTGTGGGCTGCAGACTTTGAGGGGATTTGTTCACATGCGTCTGTTGTACATAGGATCAGGCTTGACAACTATACGATGATTAAAGATTTGCTCGCACTGCGCGCTGAGAGGCTCAGCTCAATTAATGTCGATACGCCAGACGACTACCTGTGTTGTGTAAAGGATAGACAACAAGTAACCGACCCTCAGTTTGAAATGCGACTTGAAGCTACATCGCATCTTCTTCATACATCTTCACAGGCAAACGCGCCGAGCTCAGACCAGGACACATCTCCTGCTCAATTAGATGCTGAACCTGATTTCGAGCGACAGGCGGCTGCTGCGCGTCGTGAAGTTCGATCACTAAGCGACTTCGGTATACATTATACCTTAGAAAGTAAGTCATCCGTTGATAAAGTCAGCCCCGTGCTGGACGTGCACAAAGGTTACTTAATCCGTTCAAAATAATTGTTTATATCCATTATGTTTTTTTCATAACCCACGTAATGAGGCAATTGACACGATAGGCAGTTGTAAATTGGTAAATTAGTTTTTGACTTGTCTTCTAATCTAACACTACCGTATTCTCTAGTGAAACGGAAATACTTGGAAGCTCCCGGATGTTGATTTGTTTACTTGCGATATCCCGATGCCGCACAATGAACTTCCGTGAACAAATCTACTTTGAAAAGCTTGTTGACAACAATATAGGTTTTACTGATTTCAGGTTATCCCGTTCGTAAAAGGTCGGCATCAATGATCCACCTAAGTCCGCCCCAGCTTGAAAACGTTTATCAAGCTCATCGACAATTGAGGGCTCGTCGCCAGCTAGAGGCGAAATACAAGTTACAGCAAGATGACAAGAGTCATATTTTTGCACTGGTACGGCCCACGGCTGAGGATAAGATCGCCGAAATAGATTTCAAGATAGCGAAATGCCTCATTGGGGGCTATGCAATTCCGCCCAACAGTAGGCTGGATTCTATCCAGGAAGACGCTGACCCAAAAGTTCAGCTTTTTAATTAGAAGGTGTCGCTCCGCCACCGACGTTGATGAGGCGAAAAAAGTTTGCCTATAAATAACGTGGCCTCATTACATTTATCTCATACATGTATGGGTGAGGCGAACTATACAGAAGCGAGAAACAGTTTTACGTTGGTTTATGACTTAATCAGTGAAAACGTTTATTGTAATTTATAAAGTTAGTCTTATTGAGACTTTTTAGGAATTCTTATGAGTAGGGTTTAGTGGAACACTTCCACATGTTCCATCGTGCCATATTGAGCTTCATATGTGCAGATGCGCCGCCTTATATACGGCTACTAATCATGGATATATAGCAACGATCTCACAGTTAATAACAGTGTGTTCTTATTGAAAGCTGTCTTAAACATTGAGAGTAAAAGGAAGGGTTTAATTAGAAAACGTTATCGAGAATAAATAAGTTCATTGGCCATCAGCGCAAATCGTTAATCGAATGTAACTTAAATTAACGGAAAGCGATCATTGTCCGCTGTTTCGTTTATTACTATAAAGTTGTTCATGCGCAAAAATTTACCGATTAATTTGCACAATTTAATAAATTACTAAAATTAGTGTAATGTAATAAATTATATCAACCCTCGACTTTTACCGGTTTTTACCCGTCTCTGCCTAAAACAATATGTGCATTAAAACGCTAGCTGTTGCTGTTCACTTAATTTAATTCTTTATTACCATTTACTTGATGTTATTATCTATTGTTGCTTGCCTGATTGACCTTCTAGGCGCACGCGGTCTATCAGGCCATCAGCATTACTCACGTACCCTTATAGTGCTCGTTCTGCCTATCGTCGACGATCTATGTACCGTGTCAGTGGGGAAAGCTCGCTTCTGTAGATCAGGACAAATTTGATTCCCTAATATCGCCATGCGAAGGTCGTTGAAAATACGAACAGTCATATTTATAGGGGTTTTTATGCGGTTGTATAAAAATATCAAGCGGAGAGTGACATATGTTGGCGATCAATTGCGTAAGCGAGCTCTTATTAACCGCAATACTGTCAAGAATTAACATGACCTTGCCGGTCCTGAAAGTTAATTAATGGCAATAATTAATGGTAGCGCCTGCTAACGTCTAAGGTCCCGCTGGACCGTTCGATCTTGTTATACGTATCACACCGAGTACTCTAGATCATTCTAAAGCTCTACCATTCGATCACTGGACCTTAGTCTATAGCAACAATTATGCCTGCTTAAATTAAGTAGGGGGTCCTAATTTTTTTCCATATGGCGTTTTTCTTGACTGACACGGAAAGTTGGATCTGACGCGTATAGTCCTTCCAAAAGGGGTTAACATGGACATAATGCCAGAGTATGTAGCGCCAATTTCCACCTGCGGATCAGCTGTAACACTAGCAGAAATAAGGTTCACGAGAAAATCTTTTCGCATCAATTTTTCCTCTTCATCCAAGCACCTGCATGCATGTAGACGTACGCACTGACGGCGGCTGCGTCGTCGCTGCTCCTATTTATTCGTAACCTCTTTTTAATGCTCTTTTTTTGAAGTATTTAACAATACTTCATGCCCTACAATGCTCAATGCTCTACATAAACTGGCAGAGCTATATTATTTCCCGTGATGGAGCGACGCGGGGTGATCTAGATTTGATTCCAAACGTAGACACACCTCGTTTCTCTGTTCGAGCTACGCGTCTGACGCACACCAAAATGGTATCGAATGTAAAACTCCAAACAATTAGTTTAATACAGTATCGTTTTACTTTTAAGTCTAATTTGCGACTTGGATCAATTCCTAAGGTAGCATAGTACAACGAGCGGTTGACAACAGAGACTGTACAAGTGTCCTCACCATAGCAGCGGTGACTCACGCTAAATATAATATCATTTCATGAAAGTTCTCGTTTGTACAATTTATTTAAGAGAGGGGAAAAACCACCGCTAATAATTTTTAGATGGTAAATAATATTATATGAAATTAAAAAGTGTTTCTTTAATTTGGGTATTTGTGTTAAGGGGTTTAATCCCGACGCAGCAACTAAACAGCTAACTAACAACATCAAATAATTTTTGTTGATTAGAAGTAATTCTGCGTCGCTCATACCTCACCATAACTATAGAAGTGTATAATTTACAATTCAATCGAAATTATTCATTGGTCGGCAGTGCGCGCTTATTCTTCTGTATCTTTTGTGAACTTAGCATTGTACTGGTGCAGATATTAACGTACATATAAGAACTTCGCGAAGTGAGGATATCTAGAGGCTTTTGACTTGTATTCAATCAGTCAGTGCATTAGAGGCACACATAATTTGACATCTGCTATACAGGCAGCACATTGTTAATGCCATCAAACCCCACATTTCGTTGTTCGTCAATAAGACATTGGGTAACAGCAATGAAGCAATAATCTGCAAATCAAAGAAAGGTCTAAGAAATTATATGTTTCGCTATGGAAGAAGAAGCCCTCGAGTATGACTTGCATTGCGCTTCAGGTAAGTCGTCGAACGGCAAGTTGTTGTCCATGATTATTAAGTTTAAAACTATTTTCTTTTTCGCCAGCTCGTCATGGTAAATGGTGCCAAATAATAAATTCAATCCTCGCCTATTGATATTTTAGTACTAACACCATTTAGTTTTTCATTGTTGAGTAGGGCATATGCCATCGCAGATATTTAGTTGAAATCAAATCACACTACACGGGATAACCAGTAACGTGATTCTAGAACCCATCGGGATGCCTTCGCTTAGTGGGTGACGTATCTGCTGGCTAATCCTAGCGTCACCGTTGTGGTCTAAATTCAAATAGACTCACGGTTCGTTTTGATGGAACGCCCGATGGCGATACCAGCTGTAGCACTCGAAACAGACAACTCCTATAGGGATACGCAAGCATCGTACTATATACATCACGTTATCTATAAAATGGTGTCGAAACTTTCTAATACGTCTATTTTTCACGTCGAGTAATAGGTGAACCTCACGTAAAATTTACATGTTTATCTTAACGTGTTCTCTTAAGCTTTGATTCCTTCTCCTAGTTATAACAGTAGTTTCTCTATAATTTCTTTCAATTTCAATTTTTATTCCCTTAGTATGTCGTATAATTTAAATATATTATCAGAAGCTGCACGTTACAAGAACCAGATATTAACTTAAATGCGCTTTAGATGTAAATACTTTAGGTTTTGCAAATTTTCGTTACCTGAGGATTTCATCATATTCTCTGTGAGACTGCCATGTAGACAGAGGCTTACTCATTCCTATCAATTAACATGCTTTACCTATTAATGTCCTCTGTGCCCTGAGCCTAAGCTTACCAGCTATAACAATTTACAAGGGCATCACAGTCGTAATCATCAACATTTTAGACTGAATTCGATGAAGCGCAGCTACTAGAACCGTGATGCCCATACAATGCCGAAGCACCAGCTTCTCTCCATAAGGCCCCGCATCGACAGATCAGAATGTACTGTTATTATTCTTTACTACGATCACATCGAACTAAATGGAAAAAACGTAATTTCATCACCTCAATACAAATAGTTAATTGGATATTTGTTAATCGGTCAACGGTTTCTACTTAATAACTTTGTAAGCAAAATGTGATTCAGCTAATACTTTAGCACAGAACATACGACATGTGTCCCTTTTGTGATGACCTAGCCGAGGATAGGACAAATAGCAAACATCAGGCACGTTTCCTGAATCTTACGTCTAAGCATATCCGAAATATGTCGGGCTTTACTTAATACTTTTAAACGTTGTCCTAAACTTTTTCACAGTACCTAAAACCTACAAAGCAGTATAAAAAAGCACAATGTGAAAATGTATAGATAGACATTTTGTATTTCCCCCCTGTACCAAATTATCAGGAGTATAAATGCAGAATAAACAAATAATAAATCAGCATCTACTCAGAGCAGATCCCTTACATTTGATTGAAATCTTAACTATGCATAATAGTTCGATTTCTAAATGTCTGATTTACCATCTAAACACAAGCTTGTATTTACTTAATTAAATGGTTTACAACAACCGGACTCGTGGTTAAGTGGGCAGTGAAGCTATGCCCAATGGCCAGCACAACCCATTGTGATTTTTCCAATTGTTTTTACTAGGCCGTGCGTTTAGCTGTGATGCCGTAAGCCGAGCGTAAAGCTGTGATGTACAATAATTGGCGCAAACGAGCTATTCGATTGCAGAAGGGTGATAGCACTGCGATGATGGACGACTTTACGCTTGAGGAAAGTTCCGTAGAGAACTTTCCTCAAACAACTAGTATTAAGGCTGGATTAATCAATCAATTGGCAGTCTTTCTAGATACTCATCGAAACGAAACAATGATGATACTGTTGGCAGCTTTACAAAAAATGGCACACGAGCCACTTTGAACAGGCTTGACAAAAATACGATTATTCTTCTGAATAGTGGTAATATCGTTTAGTAATTTCGAGTACTCTTTATCTTTTCATACAATTCGTACCCATTTTAAAGGGCATCAAGCATGCTTAGTTATGTTCGACTACACAGTCGTTTGTATTTAGTCTTTATCCTATCATAGCTAACTTCTATCTACAATCAGTAGCGTCGTAACAAGGCCTACAGGATAGAGTTTGATCACAGTAATTGAAAGCTCTGCGGCCAGCCTTAAACTCAAAGGTTCTGTTTATATTTGGAAACATTATTATACATTAGCTATAGTAGTGTGTTGGACATAATAGATTCGAAGTGCAGAACCGTAAACGAGCGCATCATGTCAGACAACATAAAGCTGAGCGAAACTATTCAAACAGAATTTAGCTTCCTCCTTCGTTCCTAATACGTGATGGAGCACCATCTGATTGAATCTTTGCTATCTAATATGTCGTATGGGCATCTAGAACAAATCGCCAGGTATATTGTGGTCATAATTACTACCAGTTTAGTGCCTTGAGCCCCCGTAGTTCTTGATACTCGACAAGCTCTCCAAAGAAAAAAGATGTCCTACGTATATGAAGCGTGCAATGTAGAATCAGAATCTATTTGGTTATTTATTATGGATTTGTGGCTGGCTGTGTCGCAGAAACGACATAACTACAAAGAGATAACGAGTGTCTAGAAGACTTCTATCGAACAAAATGAGTGCTACCGTTACTGCTAACAAAGCATTCGGATATAGGCATATTTGTGCTAGCATAACATGATTTCGGCAAGGAAATGGCCGAGATTTACTTGACAAAGAGATAAGGCCGCCTTCCAACCGATATGTTCCGAGGTAAATGCCAACAAATCCATGCAAGGAAATGCTATTTCGTAGTCGCAGGCTATAAAGTTTCCGCCAAAGTGCACTGAAATAAGTGAGTATCAGTTTGCACGTGGTGGGCGTCTGCGTGCGTGCGTCGATGAGCAGCTCATTCAGCTCAGATTATTTTCCTTACAGTTTTTATTACACTTTTCCTTGCAGTCACCCGGCTGAAACAAACGGGAAGACTGGTAGTAACGAAGATTTTGAAAAAAAAAAAAAAAAGGATAATGCTAGGCAGATCAGCAATTAACTAGAACAGTGTGCACTCATGTGCGTTCTACACGCGCTAAAAATGTAATTCGCAAAAACATCTGATATGGATAGCTGCTGGGCTTACTGGAACCATATGCCAGCTTTGTCCTCGGATTGACAAGCTGAATGATAGTACAGCAAATAATGCCTCAAGGCATTATCTACGTAAATATCCCGAGTGGGCAATGGTGATTTGAGATTTAGATAGGTAGACGTTTTGCAATCAGCAAAAGAGTCAACTGGATAGAATTGCGTTCACTATAAAGCTGGCTTTTTTTCATTCGGAGTCATTTTTTCCTGCCGGTTGGCTAAGCTGCTACGCTATAGTCGACCCACGTTTACCTCAACTTGTCCAATGACAATAACTTAAAGCATGGAACTTCTACTCCACCCAACGTTGTCCCAGCGCGTTATGAAAGCTGGGCATTACGTTACTCCCCCAACAACTCGGAGGTTTACGGGTTTTCCTTATATAACGTTATGCACAACATCGGTACCGCCACGGAGCCAGAAGCTAGTGGCGACATAACGGTACCAAACCATAAACAACGGACTTCCCTAGACGAATCATTATCAATAAATAAGCAATTATATAGTATATAATAGTACAATGAATTCAAACCATTCGGTTATAACGTTTCCGCTAGCTTTAGATGAGCACTGAACTGTTAGACGCCGCCCTACCTGAAAGGAATAGAGGAAATTCCAAATTGAAATGTTCATTAGCTCGAGATCGTCTAGGGCGAGCCGATAGTAATCAGAAGACGAAACTAGTTGATAGCTTCGGTTCAGCGTCGGGGGGCGGACTAGATGACGATGAGCAAGGGCCGTTTGAACAATTTCGAAAACTATATTAGCGCTCATATCGAGTGATCGCAACCCGCCATGATTTGTCTTTCCGTTGCTAAATAGAATTTAGCTTTCACTACCATGAAAATATCTAATAGTTCTATCCGAACCATGACGCCTGAACACAGATGTAACACTAAACTTTTCAAGTGAATCAGCAGCGATCAACGTAATCGATCTGATGCTGCTCGACTCGAATGTCGACATGCCATTTGCAGATACGTGTCGCCAGGGCTCCGGCCTATCAGAATCATTTGGCCAGCATCATTTGGATAGTACGAGTCGAAGAAAATTTATCGAAACTGTTATTGATGATAGTATAGAGAACGGTGTGAATACTTGGGTTCTTGTTTTCCATCTTCACTCTATTACTGGGTGCTTGTTGTTAACATCTTCCCGGGCCCGTGGCGGGCTCGTCGATTCCCCGACGCAAACTTGTTAGTCTTCGAAGATTAGTGCGTACGCTGTGTAAATGTTTGTGTGCCGCTACAAACGTATCTTTGTAATAAATACAACACTTGCAACCAATTCCATATGCCAATTAATAGGTTACTTTGGCTTCGCTTGACCTGAAGGTAAGAAATGATCACTCTTAGTTTTGATCCGCTACGTCAAGGTAGCGATAGATTACTGGCCCAGAACTAGATGTAGTTTAACATGATTTTCACATGTCGTATCACTGCAGAATCATTCCCATCATCTCTAAACGCCTACTTAGACGCCGTCGCTCGATCACGTTAGGGAGCGGCGTAATAGCCAAATTTAGAGCGTGCAAAATTGCCGCGCGTGCTTCTCTTCGCTATCTAGATAAATGTAGTGCATCTATAATCGTTCTGTTTTGGCATAATAGAGTGCATCGTTGTGGTTTTAAACGTTTGCGTTGTATCTCTTCCTGCGATGAAGCATTTGTCAACAATGCAGCCGAGTCTATAGGCGACCGTAGTCAACTTTTCGCATCACCTCTTTTTCTATTGCATTTCCTCCAGTGATTATATATATATATATATATATATATACGACATTGAAACGAAACAAAGAACAAAACGAGCTATACATATCAAACAGTTATATATTTAGTTTTACTACCGTCTCGAATATTTGCAGGGAAAAAAAACCGACATTCAGCTACCGTCCAGCTATTTTCTAGAGTAATAAAGCGAGATGTGTTTATAGATAGATAAAGCTGTTATTTGTTTACAGAGAATAACTACACTAACTTTATTTGTTTTGCCACTGTGACAGTGACTGAACGTAGAGCCTCGAAGATCACAACTCACGACACGATCGTTTCGTCTAGTTACTCTGAACCCTTTTTAAGTCATACATATATGCGCCCGGCAGTAAAAACGTCAATCTATTCCAGCTGATGTATGACTGACGTAGGCAACCATGTTTCTTATGTCGAATATGAGATATGTGATCATAAGGCGTTGAAATCTTAGCTGCTTATTGCATTAAATGGCAGACATACCTGTCTTTGAAACTTTGATTTTGTTTAGAAAATGACCCTCGAGAATTTAGCTATCGCAAGGAAATGCTGTAGAGTGCAAATTGGATTAGGCAAAAAGCCCCAAATAACAGTGGTATCGAGACGAAATTGACAGTGTCGAATACTACAAAAAAAAAAAAAAACAAAAATTAAAGCACAAGCATTGCTTTTGGCAGCTTTTTAAGGCAAACAATATTTTTTCGGGACAACATCACGGAAGACCGCAGAGTCAATATTTAACGTGTGGGAAGAAACAGCAAACGATGTAGAACTCCAATGATAAAAAAAAGGCCTTCAAATAGTGGAGTGGAAGAATAAGTGCTGGTTCTTGCACTTTTAAAATAGATTCAATTATGTAATCATAGCTTAGGGTAAAGTGTCGTAAGCTTTCTGTAGGATATTTGTAGGCTCAGAACTGCCTGATACGCGAAAAAGTTCTCCTTGACACCGAAGGCAGCCGTTATATTTACAATAGCTGCTAATCTGCGGTTGACTTAGCGTCGCCTAAAAAACTCTCCGTGAAATGGGTAGACCAAAATGTAACTATAAGAATTTTGACAATTTATGAATAAGCAAAAACCAAAGAAATATCCGCAATTGCCGATGTTTTTCTTGTGGGACACAGAAGTGCATGAACACAGATTTTGCCAAGGTAAGTGTTTTCTTGGCAGCGTATATAATACACATTGATCCTAATTGATTTCTCATATCTCTCCAAAGATAGACGAGTTTGTAGAGTATAACTGCTAGATCGGATAGAGTAACTTGCAAATGATTCTCATAGTCCATTGCTTATACTGTCTGAGGTTATATTGTTTATCAGATAAGAGCTTAAAACGTCAGACAAACACCTGAATTCAATCAAGTACCGCCTCACTTGAAGATCCTAAGTGACGAGAAAGGAATGAAGCTAACTCGCTTATAAAATAATAGTAACTTTACTAAAGGTATGAGGCTCGTAAAGGGATATTACATCCTATTAATTTAATCTGTAATGCAATCAAATATCTACTAGCGTCTGTAAATCCAACCTGATGAATTTAATACAGACTATTTTCCTCAGGGCTGAAGATACTTCTGCATAAAGGCCAGTTATTTAACATGTTTTTTTCTACTTCCTTGTTATAGTTTGTGTTGTTGCGGCGGACGGCGATACCTTGGACAAAAGTTGAAACCCATTTTATGGAAGACGAGAAAGGCCGTCCGACGGTGTCCTGTTGGACTCCACAAACGCAGCCACTCTTTCCCTGTGAGCTATGCAATTTTTCATCGTTGTCGCAGAAAGGCGTCACCATACATTTACGCAAAGTACATAACATACACCGAAATCCGCCCCGATGCAAACCTTTAAAACATCAAAAGCCTCGGCGGCCACACACCCAACCCCGGCTACCAAGCGTCACAAGTATCTTTAACAACGACTTTTTAAATGCTACCCAAGTACCTCATGGGATTACACAACCGGCTTCGCTGTTGGGGCAACATCCGAGGCCGGCGGTTCGAACTGTCCAAACGAACGAACAGATCTCTCATAAGACGTACAGCAATGATGCAAATGTGGGGGGAGTAAACCCTAATGCACCACCCCTGACGACTATGAGTCCTGTCACGGAAAACGTTAAATTCCCTAAACTAAATCAGACGCTGCCGATGTCTCAGTATGCAAATTCTTCCCAGTTAGTTGAACGATGCTATGGCCCCCTGACATTAGGCTACAGCGGAGGGGCATCGATGCACGACTCCCTAGAGCTGGTTAAATATAATAATTTGCCACTTCATTTAAACAGCACATCCATACGGAATATGGGGACATATTCAGGTCAGGAATATATGAACCAGAGTCAATACGCAGCGTCAACCTTGCCAAAATTGTCTGGCCCATTGATCTGCAGTTCATCTCAGTCGTGGAACAACGAGTTCGTAGGTCAATCAGCCAATGGATGGAATCGCTACTTATTACAATGCGAAATGTGCGGATATCAAGCGGACAGTAGATACGACATGATTGCTCATTTAGAAGTGGGTGAGAAGCGTTTGCACTAAATTTCTTCTGGAAGAACTTTATCTTTGAATGCATTATTTCCGACCATACTGATATTACATAATACAGAACGCGAACGACCTATAGGTGTCTAAACTGTCCTCCTGAGGTTAGCTCTATTAATCGTCAGCTTTTTATATCTGCTCAGCGGGAAATTTCACTTTTATTTTACGCTTTGGATTAATTTGGTTAGAAAAAGTGATCCGAAACAATAAGACTGTGTTGCGTTTAGGTCATGGTTGTGACATTGGTGGTCCCGTTTACAACCGCACGCATTGGTGGCCATCTTTCAGCGGTTCGCAAATCTACGGCAGTAACATACATGCGCTAACTACATCCCAGAGCTCAGATCACGCGTACTATCTGTACGGCAGGGAGAATGTTAAAATGGAAGTGCAAGACGGTTCTGCCGTTTACTGCACCGGTCAGGGCTGCCAATCTAAAGATGTACATACGATAAGTAGGTACGAGGGCTGGCAGTCATTGCTGCCGAAAAACTCGATCGAAGGTGACAGGGATCGCCTCAACGCTTTCACGACCCACCCAATTCTAAACGCTGGATTCTCGTCGACGACAGGAACGCTCGAGAGTAATCAGGGCGGCACGGAGGTGTTCATCGGTAGTGGCGTCCAACAGCAGCTTCAATCCGAAAATTTTACGATGAAGATTAGGCAAGAAGCAGGCCACCACAGTAGTACTAATAACGACATCATAGCGTTGCCTGCAAATGACCACTGGCAAAATATGACACTGGGGGCAAAAAAAATGCCTACTCAACAATTAGAACGACTTCCTGAGCCCTATGCCATGCAAAATGCTACAATTAACGGAGCTTCATCCACTAACAAGTACATTGTCACTGAAGGACGAGAACAATATCACTGCGACATTTCCACGAACGCAACCAGCGAAAAAATGGATCCTATTATATACGATGAAAATTCGTTACTAGATACAAGTGGCGCTCCGAAGTCTGCCAGGTTGGTATATGAACGGTAATTTAAGTAAGTAAGGATACTGCGCATGGTTTATACCGTACTGCGGTAGATCTAAGTTAATCATGCTTCGTCTTCTCTGCTTTTTTAAAAGAGACAATGAACGTATTACGTGCTTTCTCCCAAAGTGCGATCATATGTTAGTGGTCAAGTTATTTGAAAGTTCATTGCGTGAATGTATATAATCGATTTATCCATATATATTCCTGTTTGCTTTTTCCATAATTATATCTGCATCTTGCGTAACTATCTATCTTCTTACCCGCGGCCTAACTAGCGTGTGAAAAGCATTACAGGTAGCTGCGACTATATTTCACAAGATCATAGATAGGTTTTTTTTTGTTTCGATAACGGCCAAATTGAAGTGTCTTACATTCATTTCGACTTTTTGTCTGTGTTTCGCAGTTAGTAGTTACTGCTTTGGAGTGCGCTCTATATATCTATATAGTGGACTCCTCAAATCGAGTACACCGCGAACAATCACTACATATTATACTTAAGGTCTCGTTGCGATCGTTTATTAGTTGGGTTCCCAAATGGGCAAATGTCGATAATTTAGCTTGGACCTTCTGGTCTTAGAAAGCGTAGTTATTAGAACGTCAATCTTATCCTATCTACCTTAAATTAGAATAGGAAAATTTAACAAAGTCTTTTTACAAAACGAAATTCACGAAACCTAGCCACTATATTACGAATACAAAATGAAAGCAACCATTTGCTTGTTCAGCTGTATAAGACGCATATTCGAAAAAAAGACAAAAATAAATATAGATAATCGGCAATTGCCAAGAGGTAGTAATATAACGATTCGATGTTGATCGCTTATCCCTTGACCAGGACAAGCCGAATCTTAGGGTTAAGTTTTTTTTTTTTGCATAAAACGAAGCAATTTACCGCTGTAAACGAAATTTACCACTGTACAAGTGCGGTCTCTTTTTAACGAGTCTCGATTACATAAATGATAATGATAGTGAATGAAGCCATATATGAAGTTTCAAATGATTAGAATAGCATACTTCATAATGTCAGTCAGCGGATATCAGCTAATGCAGGCTAACCTACCTGTAAGTACGCCATATGCTTTGTGACTCCCCCAGTCAACAAGAAGCTCCGGGGTGCCAAGAACTATCGACGGAATGCCTGGCTACAGCCATGCCTCACCAATTGAGTTCTTCAATAAAGGCACAAACCGAAACAACGGACGTAACCCCTATGGGCTCGGGAAAACTAATAAAAACTTCAACAAACAGTAAGATTATCTGTTTTTATAAATAGTTCTGATGTGCATGTTCATCAAATAGAGTATCCTTCACAAACCCTAAATGGAGTGGAAACTAATAGGAGCCTACACTATATAGAGAGCAAATTTTAGACGAAACAAAAAAAAAAAAACTATCAGTCCTGGTGGCTGTAGCTTCAAAGACTTTTCGTTTTAAGAATGATCTGCTTGTTATTTTATTTGTTGGTAGATTAAAGGGCTAATAGATATTTGTGGTAGTGATACCAAGTAAATTGAGGCAGCCTTACTAACAGGGTCTGGAAAATTGTTAACCTAGAGCTGATATTCATTCGTGTCATAAGGCTCCGCATTAACAGTTCAAAAGTACGATCATATTGCGGTAACTTGACGCTGGCTTTCGTACACGATATTAGGAAAGATCCCGAACAAACCCTTTCATTATTATAATAGTCTTCGTACAATACTGTGTAAGAAAAATAGATAACTTTTGAAGTGGGAGATGTCTATTAAATGCCATAGAATGAAACGATGTGGTAAAAACGAGAACAATATACTGCAAATGATAAATATCTATATTACTTCTTGATATAGATAGATGAAATAGACTTGAGCACTCAGGATGTTCGATCTAGAAAAATATCTATTAGAACATTATACAGTATTTAACACCTTTCTGTGGGCTATCGTTTCTGCCTCGGCAAAAGGATTCAAGGAGGCAGCTATTGAGGACGGTGTTGAATGTGACCGAGAACAGACGGACAGAATCGCCATTATGGATCGAGTAAGTGTTAACGCTTCTATGTATATGCTGTTTCTATGTATAACTGAATAAATTGATTATTACTATAGTTATCAATGGAGTAAGATCTGAAAACTTAGGAAGGTGGCAAAAGCAGACTTATGTATTTCCAAAGTATACTCAAATATTTACTTTTCACGTCTGATACACTCATGACTTTCGCAATACGGTTTTATGTACGAAAGCTGGAGAAATTCAACGAGTTTAAAATGTTTACAATTATCGTATGGGATAAGACAGAAATATTCAAATGGTATGATCTTTTCGAGTAGAAATCGACTCAATGGAACAGAAGCGCTCCTATGTGCTATTCATGCTGAAGTAAACTCATGTTTAATAGTTAGGCTACCCGAAGGCATCAGCTTTACTAACGACATATTAGCTTAACTAACGAAACGGCAAAATGTACTTTTCATTATTTTACTTTTTATCATAGAGTAATAGTAACGAAATTCGCATCGTAGGAGTTGATCGGAGGGGCACCTCAATTTGAGCAAGTCCCAAGCGAGCTTTGCACATCGTTAAGGGTGATGCTCGGGAATGTGAACGATGAAGCATTTCACTTAGAGCTGTCCTCATCCGAGGTTTTACGAGCCATCGGACATTTTGAAGGGGATCCGATAGCGGTTGAAAAAGGAGACGCTCGAGTGCTAGTAGATGATGGGGATATTGTCTGTGTAATTAATCAACGGCAGTAACCAGTCTAAAGGTGAACTTTTTCCCGAATACACCTTTCCTTGGGGGCAAAAGGTTTTGCCGTGCCACGGGCTCTAGCTGGTATCTACAGTCACTGGAATATGTATATGGATAATGTATGTTAAAGTTTAATTTCTGACTTTCAGTTTAACGCGCGTGCTTTGGGGAATGAACTCATGCTTATGTTACCTAGCGTGGTTATTATTGTGTTAAGAAAGTTCTTATATTTGGTGTCATATGCTGATTCCAAATATCACTTGGGCTTACATGTATTTTATAGTGTCCACACTTGTATCGACTCTTTTTTGCACGATTCGACTCAAGGAAGGCGTCCTATAACATGAGCCTACAGAACATCATCTGTAGAGGCTTTTGTGTCGGACATGTATGCAACTTGCAGTTAGCTCATGGTACAAGTTATTAGAACATACAGCATGATGGACTGCCGCATGTCGATGTACTCGTTGTGGTTCGTTTCATCTTATTCCCACCAAAGCACCAGTGGCAAAAGATTACGGGTTTACCTCAGCCACCGGTTTGTTCCGTTGTAGGATTAATTCGACTAGAATTATCAAACCAAACTAGTGTTTTACATCCTCGACAAATTGCGACGCATCCATTGGCAAATACATGTAGCGGTTACGGCAAAAAAAAACGAGAAGAGCAGACTAAAACCTGTTCAGTCTACACAACTGACTTACCTTGAGGTTCTCTTAGATGAGTTCAGTAGAATGCTCCCAGATCAGGGGACTGAAGCGAACGTACGCTATTTGCTGGCTTTTTTGTTATGCGATGTTAATACTCCTCTTAACTCTGTTAAACGGTAGCGACCCTCTTGGTTTGATTTTTCTGGCTATTTAGCGCGGCTTCTAAAGAATGGCACACTCAATGAGAAGTAGCGTCCTAAATGGGCGTTTTTGACTTCAGCGTCGCTTAGATCATAGTAGATGGCTCTCTACACTAAGTCTCTTTTTTCATCGGATCCTACAAATAACTTCGGAGTTTCATTCTGACTACTTTGCCATTAGCGCCTTATACGTGTTATTGCGTTTTTAGTGAAACTGACCACCGATAATATCCACTTGAGTTTATGGTGCTTTAAAGGGTCAGCGAATTCCCTTACCCTCACCTTGCATACATATGTATATGTCATCGGAGTCTAAGCTGCACTAATACTATAACTGGACCACTGATGATCCATTTGTGCCTTATTGCGATCCATTTACGGTTAATAGATACGCTACGCTCGCCATATATTGCAAGACGAAGATGGGCTCAGTCTTTCTGTATGAGTTCCAGCGCTTTTTGACGGTTTTGGTCGCGCTTGACGACAGGCTAGAGAAGCTGTTCTTCAGCGCCGAGAGCGTCACACAGGATCGGATCCTGGGCAAGGCACTTTTGACAATTTCAGTTTATAAAAAAAGGCAGTTACCCCATTAAGAGGGTAAGAGATTATATTACCCTGTCAGGAGGGCAAGAAATGAAAGTATCCTACCAAGAGGGTAAGAAGTTACGTCGTCCTAAGCAAATATAGCGAGCCTATCAACAAAGGAGGTTCTTCACTTTTTCAGTTTCGCGTGGGCTAATAGAGCCACCTGTTTAAGGAGCTGTGCAGGCTTATCCATACCGATCTTGCTCAAAACATCCCGAACCGGACAGACTTAGTTATACCGATTTTGCTTACTCTGGGAAAATAAAAGGAGTCACGAGTAGATCCACAGAGATAGCATCAACAAATGGAGGGAGATCCGGTTATCTCTTCAGGGAGCCGAGCAGATTCATCAATACCGGTCTTGTTTAGCCCGTGATACTTTGAGGTAACTAAAAAGTAAGGAAAAAGATGAGACGATAAGTGCGGGCAGAAATCTATCACGAAACGAGCAGCATGCCTGCTTCCCCTCATGGATCGGTGCCGTCGCCGGCGTCCGCCATTTTAGAACCCTAGAGCTGGTCAACGGATATTGACAGACCAGCGTGCATCCGGATGGCAAGGGAGCATTCTCTACGCCAGGGAATTTTCCTAATCAAATATATGCCATTTGGTCCTGCCAACGCACTCGCGATGTTTCAGAGGTTGAGAGGCAAAACCGCTGGGTCTTTGGGTCCAAATACTAGCTTTCATTTACTTCGACGACATCGTACTCCACTCACTTGACTTCAACTCTCACATGATTCATTTGCAAAAAGCACTGGCTGCCGTTGACTTCGCTGTTTTGCAGTTTAAACCAAAGAAATGTACTAGTGCAACTCAGGAAGTGGTGCATTTAGGATATAATATCACGGCCGTCGGGCTTTCCCCAGATAGAAGGTTCAGGCGGTGGGGACCCTGCTGACTCCTGCGTCGCGTGAGAGGTCAAAGGGCTTTTTTAGTCTAATCTCCTATAGAGTTTATATGAGATTTCATACGATGGCTACTCGATGTCGTGGTCAACGCGGAAAGCTTGTTTGAGACGCCAACCACGACGAGCCTGTCGAATGCTGCGATTCAAGGTCAAGGGAAAACCTCTTGTGCCTTCGGCAGAGAACGCATTTGGAAACAAAGTCACACACGTACGCCAGCTAAACCAGGCTAGGGGCAGCGCAGGCAAATTGTTGCTTACGTTAGCCTCCGTGTGACTGACGCTGAGGCTAGATGCCACTTCTCAGAGACCTGCAGCTTAACCGTAGTTTGGGCCGTTGCATGCGTGGGAAACACTTCAACGTTGTTGCCACCAGTCAACGAAGCCATCATTTCTTCTTACTCGAAGGAGGTAGCAGAGCATGTTGTCTTCGGAAAGACGTTGCCAGGCGCTAACGGGCGCTTTTTTTATAGGGGCCGAGTTTACAATGTGGGTCCGGGAGATTCTCGAAACTCAGGGTGACGCGATGCACCCCCCGGAAACGCCTCTTTGAAAAAGCAAGAATAACCTCCATAAGTTCCTTAAAACCCCAGACGGTAAGGCTTTTTAGGTCTTGGTATTGGTCGATCATGCACCCGATTGTCCGTTATCTGAACCCTCTGCTGCGCAGTGCGTCCTCGGTGGCTTCGGTGCCATCGTGACGGACAACGCGATTTATCTCATATTGCGGGGGTCACATATCACCTCAGGCAGAATCACATTGGACACAACAAGACGACTAATGGACACCCATGGTAAGACGGCCAAATCGAGTGTGTGATCCAACGATCACGGACAGGTTAAAGTCTTTGATGGCAGAAGGGCACCGCTCACGTGCTTTGGATAGGGTTTTTGCTCAGCACTTTTACAAGTGAAAATCTATGGGGGATGTCGTTCGTATTCCGCCCAGAAAGTCCTCCGGATGTAGGAAGATCGGGAGGCGGGACCCCGTGGAACTACAGAATTCACACTGATTGCTTCGTAATCAGTAATGACACGTGAACGTGCGGTTCGAGCGAAGAAAAGCTGTGGGGAAGGTTGACCGCACAACGCTCCGCATCCGGCAGCTGACCACGAATGGAAACGACATACAACTGTATATTGGGAATCATACTATGGTAGCGCGGCTGAGTGCAAAAAAGTGCACCGCAAATATTAATATTACCATAATCCCTAGCTAAATGAAACCCAGGTGTGTAAGTCTGGGCTTGCTTCAGGTCGAATTAACCGCAATGTGCCGGGAGCAGCCTTGCTGTTCGTATAGAATGGAATGGAGGAATCATGACTGTACTTACAAATATGTACTGCAAAAGCCCTTTTTCGTGATGTGCATAATGTTATACCAGTCATTATCTGATCTACTTATTGTGGTCACCTTTCTATATCGAATACAGGTTTCACTTCGAGCTACGAGAGCCGCCGACCGACATCACAGCATAGAACATTGCCAATCTATGCAAAAGAATCAACGTTCGGAACGGTCTGAACGTGATGCGAAGGTATGTCATACTAAGCTACTAATTGTCCCAAATAGGAAATGGTCTGTGGCAATAATTATTACTTGCCAGTTAATGAATATGGGGAACAAGTCATGCCAAAGATAGGACGTTGGCTGACCATTGTACAGCTAAAATATAGATAGACATGCAGTAATGAATACATCTACGTTGTTCTATATTTAGAGGAGTCTGTTTTTAAAAGTGTTATTTTGCAAAATGCACAGCGAAAATGTGTTAAGGGAATTATTAAGTGGATCTTGTCGAAAATATCAGTGACATACCACTCAATGAACACATTAAATAAAGAAAAAAAGAACGTATAATGTGCGCCATAATCTTGAGAAAATGAAGGATGACATACTAGAGGATGCAAGATTGGTGTGGAGCTAATCAGGCATAGTGGAACTGACAGAGTGTCTCAATAGATTTCTTGTTACAAGTTTCACGCCAAAAATGTATTAGTAATAGATATAACGAATATGTTAATAGATTGCAGACTCAACGAAGTCAATTTTTTCAACGGAAACACCAATAGATAAGGATAGTGATGGGGCTTCAATAATAACTGAGGAAGGCTTTAGCGATCAGGCTAAATTGAAACATCCCATCCATGCAGTCGAGCCAGGATACAATGGTTACAGAAGCCTTACGGAGGACTCAACAGGCGACGGGCGCGACGTGACCGACCAACATGCAGAGTACGTGCGTTTCTAGTAAATTTTACTTCGAAAAGGTCTTCGATAGTGTTTTTATTTTATACTACAGAGACAAAAACGATACGATGAATCAGGGACATGGGAACGTGAGCCGAATTCGAATTTTTCCTGCATGAATTAACGGGACCGGGAAAAAAGCGTGGCTATGTTGTCAGCGGTTATGTAAATAATCGTTTACTGTCAAATATCGTAGATTCCAGAATTTGTTTGGCTAAAATCTAAACCCGTCTGATAGAAGTGATGTATACTGTTTTTGTGCCATGAAATTCTTATAACTTCAAAGTAATTTAATGCGATTTTGTGAAACGATCGAGGTTGGGTGTTTACTAGAGTAGCTCACTTTACAGGATAGCTGACGTCTCGGATTTTTCAGTTCTAGTTTATAGCGTATATAAAATAAATGTATAAAAACATCTAAAAAAGATAAGCTTCTGTGATGATGATGATTCCACTAGCGTCACTATGCTTCACTAAATAGAAATAAGGGTTGCGTCGATCAATTCTATAATGGTATGTTAAGCAAGTATTACCCCCTCCCCTCCCCTCCCGCTATTCCAAAAATCTACCAGTGCTAATTTTTTCGGTACCATTTTCATCTTCTCAGACTTGCAAATAAAGTTCTGCAAGAAAGTGGCCCAAACGTGGATCATTTTGATTTCGGCTGTGATGATGAACTCTTTGTCCGACTTCCCCGGCTGTTCCCTGATCTCTTTGAAGGTACACTACAGATTGATGCTACCGATGAATAAGATGAGGCTACCTGGTGAAAAGAAAATTCTATATCGCCATTCAGTTCTTCTTCCAGAGCTGTAAGTTCTCGCTAGGAAACTCTGCTTCTCCTTAATCAATGAACATGCGACAGACTATTAATCTCTTAAGGTTTGTTAGCTCCCTCTGGTAAACACGCGCACCACATCTATCACGACTACCATTGAAGTATTTTTTTAATTTTATAATATTAGTTAAATTACGTATTAGTGTATGTATGTATATATGTTTTTCAGTTATAGCGCCCCGCAGCGAGAGGACCATCACTGCGGTAATTGTAAGCATTTTATAGATACGAATGCATTCAAAAAGGGAATTAAGAGAACAGTGATCACCGATACACTGCCACCTCCCCATCGTTGTTGTTGTTAATAGAATTTAGCTGGATTTTCTTAAATGATAATTAAGGTAGAAAAAAATCGTTTCCCTTAGAAAGATTGCCCTTGTATTGCGTATTTCATTAGCCATATGGGTACGGTGTTACTTCATTTTTGCTGCCAGGTCGCATCGTACGTTTTCATTGACGATTAGAGACGTTGCGTTCAATTTAGACTCTGCTGATAGACACAGACCTTTTTATCAGTCTAACGCACGGGGAGTTTGTGGCTTGTTTTGTTGCAGGCGATTACACTGCTGATTGGAAACGCGTTAGCGATTTACGATGCCCAACTGGCGCTACGGACTAGATTAGTTGCTATCTCCATGCAGACCCATTTTAGTCTATCAATTACATTCAAGTGTGACGCCCAAACAGCATAATACAGCCACAGTATAAACATCAATCAAATTAAGGTACATAGATTGTATATTGAGACAATACGGTAGCTCCCATAAAATCTTACCGGAAAAAAAGTTGCTAATTATTATATGTGTACATGTATGTGTATATGTAGCACTGATATAAGCTCAGCCACCATTTTATGAGACCCGAATTCAGCCTCATGCTGTTAAATGATCTTGACCTATTTACTATGTTCAACAAACTGAGCCACCTAGACAGAGTGAACCGGCTTGGTATCGGGATTAGTTTTTCTACTGTATATAGCGCTAGCACTATGGGTGTATGCAATGTGTTGACAACAGATGTGTGTCCTTGATACAACACGACGTTTGCTGATGACCTTATAATTGACTCGTTTAGCATTTCGGTAAAACTTAAAATATTTCAATTGTTATTGATTTCAATTACCACAATGTAGCTCCCAGTTGTATCGTCACTCACAAGCTGGCGCTATTCCAACAGGCGTCCACTAGCCAAAAGCCTCAAATAGACATACGAAGGCAATTTAAAATATCTATTGAAATGTAATTAAAGCAAGTAATCTTATTGGGTAACCCCATTGGAATATAATTTTTACACCGATTGGTTCAGTTAGGGTGCGTTTAATAAACGAATACTTGGCCCCAACGTGGGTTCGATTCAAATCAGAGTAAAAAGTCAATGCTAGATGATCGTACTGGAAAACTAGGCTGGCAAGATGAACGGAGCACGGTGAAAAAAATTGCGGATAGCCTCCAGTAAAAGGAAAAAGCTGCGATAAGCGCTAACAAGGGTTCTCTTAGCCCTTAGAATCATATATGTAGAACATTTAGCGAATAGCATTTAATTTTTTGAAGGTTAAGTGTGGATTTGATCATATATTCTTTTATTACACGTACGAAAGAAGCTTACGAAACCTACTATTTACCAGCTTACCAAAAGGTGAATGTATACCACTGATAATTCGTGTTCTAAGTATATATAGATATAACCTATGATAGACTTTAGGTAAATATGTCTCGAGCCTTATAATGCTTATATATATATATATATATATATATATATATATATATATAAAGTGAACATCTGTTAATAAATGTTTGTATCTATTCACATAGTGGCGTTCTATTGGTCACCGTTTACCGTATGGCTTAAGACAGGAAACAGCATCAATGCAACTTAGAATTAACAACAGAAGCTCATCCACAAAAATTTATGTATCATTATTTTGTGTCATTACCAGTGTCAAAGTAGCGCTGGTCAGTACCTCATAAAGATGTACATAGTGAACGACACAATGAATTTGCCCACCAGTACCCCTTCACTGGCAGCGTTACTGTAGCCTCGTACTTTAGGAGGTCCTTAAGGCTCCAAATTGAAAAGTCTGGTCGTCTGTATAGTTCTCTCCAGTGTATACCAGCATATATGCAAGACGGCTATGAGTTTTTTTTATCTACTGCTTTCATACCGATAGTGCTACGAAATCTAAAATTAGATGCAAGCGTGTACCGATCCCGTTCACGGCGTAAAAGTGTATATCCTTTGGTTTCTCGTCTAAATGAGGAGCAACATTCAAGATGGAGTTGTTAGTTTCAATGGGATTACATGTTGCGCTTGGAAGAATTCAACTATATACCGGAGCCAGCCACTCTCAGCAGGGCTACTCTAAAACACTAATGCTAGGACGACTATTGGTGCGCTCTCTAGCTGGGATGTACTAAGGATCAATGTAGCAGAGACAAGATAATCTTACGGTTAAGCTGGTACAAACGCATTAGTCCTGCCATGCTTCGGCAGCAAAGTCAACTGCGATACGTTTTGGTTGGGCCGAGAGTATTGCATCACATCTTAGAGAATCCACCATACAGAACCGAAAACCAGTGCCTACATTGCTAATCTATTTTCGCAAGCAATAGGCCACGTCATTTGCTAATGCTCATTTCTTGTCTGGTCTCGATACCTTAATATGCCCATCTTTTGGTAGTGGATTACTGTTCAGTACGTTTTAACGACGGCGACGACGACGACGACGACGACGACGGCGACGGCGACAACGACGACGACGACGACAACGACGACGACGACAACGACGACGACAACAACGACGACGACGACAACAACAACAACAACAACAACGACGACGACGACGACGACAACAACAACAACAACAACGACGACAACAACAACAACAACAACAACAACAACGACGACGACGACGACGACGACAACAACAACAATAACAACAACAACAACAATACTAACAATAACAACAACAACGACGACGACGACGACCACAACGACGACGACGACGACGACCACAACGACGACGACGACGACGACAACGATTATTTACCCATTCAAATAATTGGCGCTAAGTGCTTCCTTCACCCGGAGCGCAGTTTGAGAAGCCGTACTCGCCACTACATTGATGTCGTGTTGTTACTTTGTCGTGTTAAGTTAAGCATTGATTAACATCGCAAGTAAAAACGCTCGATTCAGATCAGAGACGAAGTATCATCTGAATCGTTAAATCATCGAACAGATGCCTTTCGTTGTCGATGTTGTTGTTGTTGTTGCTAAGTGAAGTCTTGAATGCGGTTGTGTCGAAGCGGACATACGGATATGCGTTTAACCGGTAAGTGTATTTCGCTGGCGACCTAATATAGCTTTCTTATTACAATCACACTCCTGAACTTTCCACGCGCGTCTAAGACCTTAAAGATCATATTTATGTTAAACAGAATTCAATCAAAGACGACTTCGTAAAAAGCGAAATTACTTTTAGTTTCTTCAGTTTCAATAAGTTTCTTTAACAGTCTTTACCTTTATAACACCATAAAATCTAATCAAATGACTAAATAGCCTAAACTGACAATTTACGGTGCCTATGATATCTACTTTCGTACAGTTTAAGCTTAAAATGATATGCCCTGTACGTGGACCGGACACTCAGTCACACAGAAGGATATATGCGGACTATGTGGAGTGACAATAAACAATGCTAAACGCTTTTACCCATAGGATCACGGCACTTGTGCCTCAAGTTGCCTACTAAGCTGACTTATTTAAATAGAAATCTGATAAATGGTAACTGGTGCCCTTTTAGCCTATAACCCGTCGAACGTTTTTCACGGTTAGATTTTACTCACAGCATTTGTTATTTGAGTGCACTTAAATAAGGGCTACATGAGCTGTTATACACCAAATCCGTGCGCGGCCGGTGCTAATTTAATGGAGAAACTGAGTTATCTAAGCTGCTCCAAGGTTCAACTCAGCTTAGTACGAATGCGCCAACGCGTCGTATTGTTCTCAGCCTCGTATCAAAAGACTCATTGAGCATAAGGCATCCTTAATAATACTGTTAATGTATGCACCACACTACAGACAATTTCAGTCATAATTAGAGTTTATCAACGATGCGGATGGATATAGAAGCTTCTGTGTTTCAAGTGTTACGTCCAGTGCCGCCATTAGCGGTTCCATCTTGGTGATAGCGTGATGGGCGACCTATCTGCCTGCTAATCTTTGTGACACGTGTTGTTTCAATTCGAATCTGGGCATAAACACGCTGAATTTTTTTCACGCTGGGAGCCAGCCGTCTGATGGAACGCCCAACGGCAACACCGGACGTAAAACTCGATAGTGCCATCAAATCGGCCCTAAACAACGGTGCTCACATTATTACTGCACCTTACTACTTCCGAAAGAAACGCAACTTGTTAAGGAGTCAGTACTTCGGCCACTGAAGAGCCGACTTCACACTGCGGAGCAGAGCTTCACGTCGATCTACGGTGGATGAATCATAATTAATGCTCGACCTGTTTCACTTGGCAGTAGATCGTCGTAGAACGTTATCTTTGCTAACGTGCGGAATCTTTAAAGCAGCTACTGCTTAGGGTCTGCAGTCCACTACAAACCTGCTCCTTATGCCGGTCCGTAAGAAACAACACGTATAAAGAAATACGGTGCGTAGTTAGGTAAGTTCTGAGGAAACTGATAGAATTCTCCATTGGTTTGGTGTTGTTGGCTACAATTTACCACTTAGCTTGGAGCGACTATAATTCATTCATGACGATCTGCTAAACCGAATGAATGTTCAGCATTTATTCAAGGAAAAACATTATAAACAAATTACTGTTTGTGCCAGATAACTGTTGCGAGAAACAGCTTTATCTAGAGCCTGTAATTTACACATTCTGAAAATTCTTTCAGCAAACAATTTTTCTTTTGAAATACAAGGCAACCTTTACTTGTTCTAGACTAGTTTTTGAATTTTGCACTGAACAAAATATCTTCACAGCGTCAGATTGGTCTCTGTGCTTTAGGGCGCCAATGGCGGCATCTTCGTACGCTGCCCGAACAAAAACAACTCTGTCAAGATTATCAACGACTTGTATATCGATGAAGAGCTTCCAACGCTGAGAACAGCAGCCGATTCTCACCATACTGACTTCTCGAGTGTACAGTTATTTGACGCTACACGTAATTCGGACAAACGGGTGTCGGGTGTAATGGTCATGTTGGAAGGAACTCTTCGATGCTATATATAGGTCTCAGTAAAATAGTGCAGGAGGACGATAGGTCAGGCTTAAACGCGGCTCGCGCCCTCTCGGTCGGTGAGCTAGGGCCACGTCTGCAGCAGAGTTGGCTGATGAACGCGCCTCTCAGCACAAAGATATACGGAAGCGGTTCGTAAGAGCCTAGAACATAGGCACTTATTTGTTTTAGGCCAAGGCGTTTCAACCGAGAGTTGACCAATGTGACCGAAAAGAAAATCAATATCAGTATAAGAACACACGACAAAGTTCGGGGAACGGGAAGTGAGCGCTGACGCCAGCACGAGACACTTGACCATTGCAACGACAATGGCTAGTCCATATCCGATTAGTGTGTCAGTGAGGTGCTGTGGGTTCGAAACCTGGCATAGACACTTCTCGTTTCGTGCTGGCACCCAGCCATCTGATGAATTTTCTAGGCGATATTAAACGTAAAACTCAAAACATAGAAAGAGAGGTCCTGGCAGCCTTTCCACACGAAAGTTATGCAATTCTATGAAAACAGATTACAGGATTGAAACTTTCTTAACTTCCTAAACCTGATTTGGTACAAAAAAACTTGAGCATGCGGTACGCTTGCAATCGTCAACTAATTACGTATTCTTCAATCTGTTGATAAATCCATTTGCACTTCAGAGCGAAATGGAAACAGAACCTTTGGTGTTGATGAAGTTCAGTTTCCGTCCTGCGATGACGAAACTACCCTGCTTTTTCTTAATTTAAATACAAACCTAAACATGTTTACCGCATAAAGCAAAACATCAAATTGATGGCTCAGCCATACCGCACGCTTATATTCACCATAAACTGGTATGACAAAAAAATTTACATGTGCTATACACAGAGACCTCTGGGAAAGTTGTAAAAAACGAGGAGTAGAGGGCGCAGAATTATTTCCGGAGATCCCAGACACACAAGCGATAATGTGAGCCATTTGTCGAAACGTCATTTGCCTTGCATTTGGGATAATTAATCGTTTCAATTGAATTTCTGCCTATCTATAGAAATTACAGCAAAGACATCCTAAAATACGACGTACTTTTGGGCACGGGGAGAAACAAGAGAGAGAAGTACAGATCGTTGCCGTTATCGGTCCCGAGTGCAAGGCCTTGTTTAGTGGCCTTGCTAAGATGTACAGGTGCGTTGGCAATAGTTTCCTCGCAACGATCAGAACAGAGCTGATCACTTCCTTTGATTCTTTCGTCATAAAAAGAGGCTATATTAAACATCTGTGACAAATAATCGTTGGATAATTTCTTTGATGATGGAGTACTGATCTATCTCATGGACAAATAAATCGCGCAATGAAGCCGATAATAGTCATTTGAGTATTGTTTCTGATCCACTCAGTAGCGGAGAAAATCTTAAGAACACGCTTCAAAAACAAAAAAAAATCCTATTTTCATTGGCGGTTCCCAAACACGGATGGGTCTTCGAATAGTGGCCGTGCCCCACGACCTAAAGGTGAGCTAGCGGCAAAGATACATTTGGCTGTTGCTTCCGCATCTATTACAAAATGGATTTAATGTATCTAGGTAGAAGCACCTGCATATGTGATGAAATGCTCATTTGCTCTACTGATTTAAAAAGCTAGAGAATGAGAACTTTAATATTGATGCCAAATTTCACTGCGTGACCGAATGTAAGAAAGCATATGAGAAGTGGATACCGTCAGTGTGGCCACACGCGATTGACAGGTCTACAATTCGATCTGGACCCTAGCCAGCAGTCCCACTCTACTGAATGGATCGTTCAGCTTCAGGCCTACTACTCTCAGTAAGGCATACATATTTGCCTGGACCGATATGATCGAAAGTAATTGATCTAAAGCAAGAACAGGAAACATTTTACTCATGAAAAAAATACCCGTCTATTTGGGTTCGTATATCAATGGCGTTGGCCACGTAGTGCTTGATCAGCCCCAGTGAATCAAACAATTGATTTTACGCTATCCAGCGTAGGAACAAGTTAACGTAAGGAGTCTCCATTTGTGAAACGTGTCAAATAGGGCAAACAGCATCATTCCAAACTAGGTAACGGCCGCCTGGTAATTACGAGGCTAACTAATATAAACGACATAGGTTCGTGTGTATACGCTATGGTGGTTGTGATCATCAGTATTGTGCTAATCTGTGCTATGGCATTTGACTTTTTCGGAAACGGATGTACGTATCACCACTCCAAATAGAAGGTAGTAAAATTAGAGAAGCAGAAGCAAAGCGCGCCAGTAACCTATCTAAATATAAATTGGTAAATCATAGCGTACAAGTTTACCACTATTTCGGTGAAGGTCCCGTCGGTGAAACGTATTTTGGTGAGGAACTCAAGGAGAAAGACTGCGGTCAAATACGGTTAAAATTTTAGGGTCAAAATGTCAAATGATCTAAAAAATCAAGTGAGGCCAGGCTAATAAAACTTTTCGAGCATATTAAAGTTAGGACTCAGCACGACAGGTGTCAGACTGCAATTGAATTTATGGTGTTTGTTAGGCTCAGACTAAGGTTTCCGCCATTGTGGCCCTAAGGTAAAGGTCGATACAGCTGATGTGATTTGAATAGCATTAGTTGAGGATTATCTTAATTTGCGTGGCGCAACTGCTTTCCATACGAAAAATTCACAAGACGAATTGCAGAAAGGATCTTGTCGATTCGGGCTATCATCGTCTTGTCTATGCTGGCTTTAATGGCGGCTACTTTTCACTCGGGTCTATCATATTCAGTCAGACTTGTTTGGCGTTGCCCTCTCGTTGCCCATTCGAAGTTTATCTGTACAACAATTCAGATGATCAAATGAGGCAACGGAGGCCTTGTCACAACGCCGTGGAAGATATCGAGCGAATTAAGGACGCCTTTTCTCCAAATATGGATTCGAAAGAGAGACGATAAACCAACGGCTTTTAAACTGTTCGAGGTCTTCTCTTGAAGAAGACTCATCCAGGCTCGATTACATTAACATTGAGTCAAAAGGATGCTAGACCATTGTTGACGGACGCACCAATGACACAAGCGCCGCCTAAGGTTTAGCGCCGCCTAAGGTTTAGCGCCGCCATCGCCAGGACGAAACTTGATATCACATAGCATGTCAAATCTTTTTGAAAACGTTAAACGCTTGCGTACATGAGCCTTCCCGGAAAAGTCTTCGTTGACGATCATCTGTTGTCACAGGCATGTGCTCAAATGGAAGATACTTGACATCGCTGACAAATTGCCGAGGTCTGATTAGTCGAGATCGGCAATGGTTTTAGGGAAGCATATATTGCACCCCCATTTAACATCAAATTTTCTACCGTAACACTAATAAGGGTAAATCTAAACGCAATGTTATGATAAACTTTGGTGGTGTACAAGAAACAATTACAAAATTCGCTAATCTTTGTAAATCACAAGAATTATTATACATACATAAACGTTAAGTTAGAAAAGGACTGACGAATTTCTTACCTAAAAGGTTTGGCTTTATGTCTTGTTAAACCTCGTAGTCGTCCTACATATATACCATAATAATTCACTTCGATCTTGTGTCCTGCAAGTATCCTATCAATGTAATATGATTTAATGAATTATAATTTATATTGAAAACTGCTATACATACAATTACAATATGTAGGAATTTCTAACTTGATTATTTAAGCGAGCATGTTGTTTTAGGATAGTTAAAGAAAACAACGATCCACGATGAACGTACCGACACAAGCTGACTACACAACCCGTACCAGTAGAACAAGCTTCCTTTCTATATAAAATACTGTTAACATTATCCGAAACTTTTAGCTAGCTAAATTCAACCTAGATTGGAATAGATATTGAACAACCCGAACAATGACGGTGCCGAATAGCACGTATACGCACAGCGCTTCATTTATCAGGACCTGGTCATATTGACCCATTTTTTTTTGTACGTGATCCGAACTACACGTACTCATCAGAAGCTAGCCCGCCGTATCGTCTCATCTGTCCATCAGATCTAACATTCTAAAGGGGAATCCATTTGCCAGGATGACTCAACAATGTTGCAATGATTCAATCATATTATTCTTTTGCATGTTCTATTGCAGTATCCTTCCACTGTCTTGTGACATAAGAAGCGAATTGTGCTGCTCAGCTATTTTGTCTAGTAATTCAATTGTTACTTTAGAAATTCATTGCGTTGTCTTGCTTTGATTGTTTAGGTCTCAGTCATTTAATCAGACATTATAGTCACCATTGATTTGCGTCAGCTATCAACTGCTGCCTTGTAAGGACTTTACATGTACACATTTGAGCTCTCGAGGCTAACAATACGAAAACATGATTTCATACGAAACATAGGAAATTTCAACATGCCAAAGATGTCATACTCAATTCTGTGGCACAAAATGCAACGAGCAATAGTTTCATTGGCTTATCTAAAAAGAACTTATTGAGAAATTTGTGTAAGGAGCTCGCCTTTGCCCTATTTTTGTAAATTTCAATAAAGAAAAACTTTGTACTGTTCAGCACTAGAAAATCGTTTCTCATTAATGGTGCTTCCATTATGGCCTCTTCTCTTAAGTTAAGTTCAACGAACACACACATTGTTAGAGCCACTTGTAAGATGTTTGACGCGTATATATATATATTAGGAAGTTGCCGGAAAAATATAAATCCAGCTTGATATCTAGTCACAGATCTTAGGTAATATGACTCGAATCAGGTCGCCATTGATCTCATTTGAAAGCTGAGATTTGGTAATATTAGATATGTTAAAATTGTTGAAATGCCTTTATTCGGACTTATTCGAGCGCGCCTTGAAATGGGTGAAATTTCTGTGAAAACCCTAGTTTTACTTCTATACAGGTACAGGTGCTGTTCAGGCCCATAAAAAAATCCATATCTCGACATAAAACAACACTGTTTTTCGGAAAAAAATTAGCCCCAAGATAGTTCCGTTCTGCAAATTCCGATACGAAAAAAAATGCTCTCCGTTATGGTCGGCCCATTATGAAAAAACTTGATAAATTTATTACGAAAATTGAGCAGGACCAAAACGTGAGTAGCCATGATATTATCGAGAATAAAGTATGTCCCACATTCTCTAGCAAAGCCCAGGCTGATGCCAAAAAAAAAAGTCGTGCTATGTGTTTGATGGGACTAAAAAAAAAATCGCGCAAAATAGAGTTGCTTCCACCTAAAAAAGTGATTGATTCCGGCCTTTGCTGACGACGACTAATAAAATCACAACTAACCATTGAAAAGAATCGACGGAAACTAGTGGACGAAAAAAGTGTCGTCTTTACAATGACAGTACCAGAATATAAATATTTTTGGCTCGTGGACAGAAATTCAGAGATCTTGTTCCACTAGCTTATAATCTGTTTTGGTCTCTCTAAAGCTCCTTTAATTATGTACATTTAATTGGATGCAAAAATCACCCGTCACAGCATTTTTTCGCGCGGAAACCACAAAAGTCCTATACTGGAAGAATTGTGGTGCTAACTAAAAAAAGAACAGCAGAAGGTTATCGATTAAAATGGCGTATATTTAGTTCAGTGGCATTGTTTTGGGGCATAAGAAATGTTGTTCTTTTAAATTTGGCTTTAATACGGTCAGTAAATTTTTGGTAACCCAGCATCAGGGTGCTTAATTTAGAATTTCTGAAAGTACCCTTCAGGACGTTCATGACGAAATGATTGTACTGGCAAACAGGTATTCAACAACAATCGTCCGCTTATTCGAATATAAAACTGGCGCAGTTCAAGATGCCGCTTGCTCTGTTGATTATAGAAGTATATGATAGTCCTTCCATCGCTCAGTCGGGTCCAGCCTATACACAAATAGTAGGTGAAGGTTGACTGAGTGCATATTGGCATCTTGCCGCAATCCCTATGCATAAGTTTCACGTCCTGATATAAAATGGACTTATATCAAACCTAGAGCAAAGTTTTTCTTTTATTGAAAATAAATGCTTAAATAATGTGTTATATATTATTTGAACGAAATGCCAGGATCAGGTGAAGGCTTGTCAAAAACGTTACTGATTTCATTGGGCAAGATAAAGGCGATTTGGAAATATAGCGTCCTCCAACACATGCTTTAACGGCGTCGTTGGACAGATTACGGAAGCTATGAAAACTAACTGGTAATACGAGGCTAGAAAGCATTAATTCGGTATCAAAAGAAAGACCTCCCTTCTTTCATTGTGGGATAATTTCGAAAGATCTGCTCCTGAAACATGGATCGACGTAATCATTGAAATCTGCGTGGAAAGACCCCGTCGTTCCTAATCTGGAGGATGGCTTCATAAAGCGGCCAGTATCACTTGTTCCGTAATACGCTGCTTTACGTAAAACAGAGCTCTCGTTGAGAATGTTTCTGCATCCATTGTAACTCTTATTTTTGTGAATCTACCCATACGGTACGCTTGAAACAATCTTTATTAGACTATGAAAGAAAATTGTACACAATATAGTTGTACCTTTTAACAGTGATCATTTACGCAGCTCGCGGCTCTTAAAATAGACACAGAAGCCTTTTAGTTTTTATTTGTTTTCTATTTAAATATTATAGTGATAGACTTACATATAAACACTGTCGATATATTAAATTCGGGCTCCTTTCGCCCTGTTGCTCACGATTCCGTAAATACGTTCGTCCATAATCGGTACTATAGGGGTATAACTAGTAGAATACTTGCGGTCACAGTAGAAGAGACTGTGCTGTACTCCGAGAAAAATACCGAAGATCAACTATTGTCCAATCCCATCATGAGAATGAACCCTATAGACCTTCTGGGTTGATCCAAATCAACAGACTAACAATATGCAGCTGCAGGTTAGGTGAAATCAAACTCCAGGCCAACTTGAAAATAAGTCCATGAAATAAAAAAACCAAGCTAGCTTCCACAGCTAATCGATGCCGTCCGAATATACACCTTAAACAATTGTATTATTTCGACCGCATCTTTGGCCTGAAAAGAAAATGTGGATAGGTCTACCAGGTTATGAATTATTCGCAGAGATTTTAGGTGCTCGTTCGATGCGCAACCGTTTATAACTAGAGTCTCTAAAGAAAGAACACACGTAAAATTCAGATACAGTTCGGGTTCGATATCATTTGGGTTATTTATTAAGTTAGCCAGAGGGAAGCGCCGGTTCCATTCAAGTACTTCAGGTCAGCAAAAAGTTCCTAATGTTAAAATCTATTGGCTGTGCACGAAATGACCGATTCAACAGGTTCAAGCAATCCATGTCATGAGTAACAATCGAAAATAACTTTTTTATTCTTCTATTTTATTGTTGGCGAGTGACAAATACGTTGACTACCGCTCCGAGCTAATTAGTCGGCATTGCCCGTTACGTGATAAAGTCCGCTCACTAACGTCGATCAATAGCTCTCTCGGCCTTAATATAATAAAATTGCCTCTCGGCCGCCTCACAGATGAATCGAAAGCAGTCATTATCTCAGTGTAATATAGAATACGGTAATGCCCACTTTTATCGTTGTGCTAGCCCCAGTCACAATATTAGTGCTCTTTTTTTTGCATTTTTCACTTGAAGCAAAAAAAAAAAAAAAAGAATTAGAAAAATGCAGCGATGGCAAGCTTCGCCATTCGAACGAGATGCCTTTGGCAAACTATATCCTACCAGTCACTTCAACATGGAAGGCTGGCTTTGTTCAATGCGGGTTAGAACGGCAAAGGGCTAAACAACAACTCGGGGTTGAAATAGGGCGAAGCGTCTACACGGATATCTTGCATCTTATTATTAGAATAAGATTTTGACTCAATCCATGATGTTTAGTAATCTGGAAAGTTGCTTATAGGACCGCCGTCATCCCGCCGTCGAAAACGAAATGAACAAAGTGAAGTTTATTTGAATGGCATTGGTTATCAGCTGGAAACTGTCTGATCTCATTGGTCTGAACTACGTACGCTCGCCGCAGTCAGACTCCATGCCTGAGACGACTGGTCGGTTTTGGCTTGCTAGGTCCGAAGATTCGTGCCCACTCGAAAATTTGCTGGTATCGGAAAGATTCGATATACTCAGAGACACTAGGACAGAGCACTATCGTGAACAAGAAAAAACCTATATCAGAACCTAATTAATAAGCATTACACGCCATGGACGCTTCTATTCACAACACGTACTGAGCTTGCCACTCGGCTACCTAATGAAGGACTCAATTAAATACTGTTACTTTGTAATGTAAACAAGGTAGAGACTTTTCTCATTCAAGTTACCATCCTAATTGGGCTACAATTGTACAATATTTGTATGCGAAAACTGTGCGTCTGACACACAATATAGGTGATGCTTATTGCGGTTACTTTTCGTTCGATAGCGTGCGGGCAAAATCAACGATTATAGATGTTTTGTCGTAAATGGTAGAAGTGTTTGTATTCAAAACGAAGCATATAGAAGTGGAAGGTTGATCAGTGACCTGACGGGCTTCCTATTTCTGATGGAGAGCTAGTACAATTTGACCAAAATCGAAGTTACCACAGGTGACCAGAAGTGGAGTCAACACGGCAGCCCAGTGGAGCGACGCTAGCGGGTCACATCTCTGCCTTGGCACCTCCCAAAGCTAAAATCGTCAGTTCTATTTTTTAAACCAGAAAGAGCACCATTTACGATCAGACTCTAACTAAATTGGCAAACACGTCACGACGCAAGTCTAGCATACGGAGGTGAAAAGCAAATGACCGTTTAAGCACCAGATGGATCTCTCCTCTACCACAGTAGCCAGACGGCCATACTTGTTGGGGCTTTCAAGTATCAGATTCGTTGCTACAGCGGCCAAGCTCATTGGGGCTTTTATTAACGAAGTGGCTCTCTTTTCCGCCACAACGTCGAGACGGTAAAAGCTTTTGACGCTTTCATGCGTTTTTGGCGTTCTTTTCAACCAAAATAGCCAAACTTTTATGAGAGGTTTTTATGTAACATGAAAGAAACATCGACACGTAACATGAAAGGTGTTATTCTTCGCTAGAATAACACTCGGGCACACGTCGCGGGCGTAACCTGGCACATCATCATATATTAGCTACAATGGGTATCTTTTACCATTGTGAATGGCGCCCACTTTCAAATTGTCAATGTACCATTGATGACGAAACCACAGAGAATCATCTTAATATTATATTTTTTTAATATTTTCCAAATGTTCACCAGTTAAAGCATTCTAAATGTTCAATTGATTTTCGAGAAATTGCAAGAGCTGTTATGGAATCCATTGTAGCATTACTGTTTGAGACGTCATACAGATCAAAAAAACAAGCTATTGAAAAGCTTTAAAAATTACTCTGAAATAAATTACCTAGGTATTACGATGCTCGTGCTCGTTGGTCTTCGCCGTCGTCGTCGTCGTCATTGAATTTTCCTTGTGATCTTCTTAGCTCGAAGATTGGCAGTAACTGTTATACCTGAGTAACATGCATAGACAACAAAGTGGCATGAGACTCATACAGTTTAATAAACCCTATAGATAGAAGACTCAACTAAACCAAACCAACTATCATTACTTTGCCAAATGTATTCTCGCGTACTCCATAATATCAGGCCCGTTTAAAGGCTGACATAGTGTAATCATTTCTTGAGTGCATCACCTCATACTTTTGAATAGCTAATTCTACTCCTTTTCAACAGATCAGGTCGATAAAACGAGCATGGTCCTTCGAAGCTATCAGTGTACACGACGCATATTATGATGTTATTTATTAAGAATAAGATACGTGGAAAACATCGTGTGAGCTATCATTTTCCCAAACCACTTCAGTTCCTGAAGCACTAGAAGAAGGAGAGATCCTCTACCAAAGACGACTCTACATGATTGTAACAGAAATTTACTTGAAATAGCCTGCTAATCACGCGACATGCCAACCCTCTAGGGCCTGCGGAAGGAATAAGGGAACTAAAAAAGCCCCCTCAGCTAAAATAAGAATTGGTTGTGCAATTTTTCATTTTGACCTAATATACGTTCACATTATCTATATAATAAGATATTCACCGGTATATTCAAGGGATATACAACCCAAGAACATCAAAAACACATCGTTGCGTTGACTAATTATTACAAGCTGGCACAGCATAGATTTGGGTACGAAGCATGTTGTACGAACGCAGTTGGACAACGGAGATAAATAGTGGTATTAGGAATCTCTTCATGGCACTGGATCGGCAAGGCGAAGAGTCTCTCGCTATTCCGGTCCGCTTTTTCATCGCAGTTTGCTTTTGTAAGGCACGCAAAATGGAGAATGAACGCGGCAAGATTTCGGTTCGACTACGCAGGCAGTTTTATCATTGCGGACGAGGACCTGATCCCGACTGTAACGGACATATCGTTGCCATCCTGGTCAAGAATCGGGGTTTTTTAGAAGATATGACAACACGTAGCCGCGGTTTGCCCGACGATGTTCGGTAGATGACTACAAATTTGTCATAGATCATCTAGAGAACCTATATAAAACAGACTATAGGCGATTCTAACAGAGATTAAATGTATTTAGGTCAAGTTAAAGTTTTTCTTCTCAATGTGTGCCACACCTAAGTGTCTGTTGCTGAACAGTACAGAAAGACGCTAAAATGCTCTTCCAAGTGATTTCCATACAATTCCTTACTATAACATAGATTACTTACTATCGTTAATGATCATGATCTTTAACCATAAACAACGCTTTGTGAAAGACTGGGCATCTTTATATTTCCGTAAACAGAAGTGACCGCTTCGTTTTGTGGCGACGGTATATTTTAGCGCGATTATAAAAAAACGTTCATGCCGCTGATTAAAGGATAGGCAGGTTTGTCTGTTATATATGATATAGCATTTCATATGTACAGCGGAGTATAAAGAAACAACTTTTTGCTTATTGCTTTATTTACTTAAGGGTACCGTTTCCCACTGTTGCCTTCTGTTTTACAGCACCGGCGTTATTATTGCTGGCCTATGTCGGAGTGACTCAAATGGTGCGGCTTACTGAAGCAGCTTGAAACGTCGCCTGTCCATTTGGCCAAGAACTAAAAATCCATCCCAAACTGGAAATCGATGGGCGTCCTGCCACACTTCGGATTGCCGCAGTTCCACGACCCAAAAACTGGCCCAGGTGCTCCGTTTGATCCTTAAAGATGCGGTCGGCTGTTTCAATGTCGAGCTTTTTAATGCCAACTACAACTACATGGAGTAGGTGCGAGTCAGGTCGTGCAATATCACGAAGAAACCTGATTGTTTGGAGCGTCGTATGCTGCACCAAAATCTCATTGAAACAAACGACCACAAAATGATCTTTAGTGGATCCGTGGGCCTGGCCAGGTAATTGGAAGCACGCCTTCGGTTCGGCTAGTTTTTGCCCTTAAAAACAGTTAACGCCCATCTGGTGAGAATCTTGCATACTGGCACACTTTATTGATCTAAATCAAACGCAGATTTTTGAGTTCAACGAAAAACAGCTCAACATTAGCATGGTTATAGTAAACCAACCTGGCGGGCGATAATGCAATTCTTCGATAGTTAGAGAATGCTAGGAACGGGCCAGTTTGTACCTGATAAACGTCGAAGTCAGAGCTACGCCACTGTACTGGCAGTATTTTCTATCGAAAGCTACAGCGCGCTCATGAGGTATAGCAAAGAACTGGGAATCTTTTGAAATTTTGATAGCGTTTGATAAGACCAACAATACCTATTTTGATACGTTCATTGATACACAACAGATTTGAAATTATTTAAATTTTGTTTGTATGTCAAGCGAGGTCCAAACGAGTATATTGCTTCATGGAAAACATTCCGTTAATTGGTGAGAAATACGAAAAGCCTTTTCTGTACCCTGTTTCTTTACGTTTAATGACAAAGGATCGGCAAAATGGCATGCGAAGTATATGAGCAATGGAACGGCTTGATCAAAGTGGATTGAATGACTGACCTTAGAATCTTCCCGCAGATTCTTGTATTGTTAATCGTACAAGATAGAATCAGCTATGTCCTTAAAGCCACCGAGCTTGTAGTCAATGCGATTGATAACTTTAAAATGTAGGCCTAATGTTAGGCTCATTTATAATGCAAGCGACCATCTAAAAGAATCGCAACAAACGTATCGTTCCAAACGATTATACGCAGTTGACCACTGCATATCGAACCGAAATTATCGCTATGATTTAATTGGAATACAACCGGTCCTTGAATAATGTCATTGGTTCTACTTACCATTGCTCGCATGCTATCGTTAGCTACCGAGTTGACGTTACGACCGACGAACAATTTCGAAATTTTCCCAGAGATGGCTGTTATTTACAGTGGGTATATTTTGAAGTACCGTAAGCGGCAGACGTTTGCGTAGTTCTATGTTAATACAGCTGACCATGCCTTAAGAATTTGCCAACCAAGATAAAAGACAATGATTTGACTCTGAGAACTGTAGATTTCGACTCTCGAAGGACCACAGATTGCACCTAGATCCATAGAAAAAAGTTATCGTATAATAAAAGCGACTTTCCAAATCAGCTTGGTGCACGGGTCATGAGTGTGGTTCATGGGATGGAAATGACTTTCAAGCAGAAATGTATTTAGCCCTTGCCTTCTTGGCTTCACGATGGCTTATTCAACGTTTCTGGGGAAGTGCTGCTAAATGGATGCACGAAGGAATATATTGAGGATTGCGCTAAAAAATCCCAGTTCAGAGATTAGGAAATAGCTTAGCCAGACATCAGGAGAAGACCACAGGTACCATTCAGATTTAAACAGAGACAACCTAGGCTCGTTAGGCAAAGACTGTCACGACAATTGCAATGATAGATGTAGTAGAGTACTTATCACAGCAGCAATACTTTTTATACGAGTAATAAAGGCGCGGACCTTAACCTTTTCAGTAGCTAAGGCACCCATTTTGATTTACATACTGTTTGTATAGTTCACGAGCTTTATTTCAATTGAATGTACTGTCCTAATGGCAACCTTGTGGAGTTTCAAACGTTAAAGATCAGCTAACTAAGCACAGAATTGCAAAAAACATGTGTGCAAGATTAATTGACGAAGTAAGAAACGAAGGGGTTACGTTCGCTCTATGAATGACAATGGCATATCCTCGGCAGTATATTTATACTATTATACTGCCGAGAGCTACCGCGCCCAACCGAAGAATCAACGAAATTTGTTGCGCAGTAAGGTGGAACAAACGTTGTTCACGATCGCTATTGAGAAAAATTATGGTGGCATAGGACTTGAATTGGGGCATCGAAAAACTGCCCGATAATGTTCGAAGAAATTCTCTCAATCTAGACTACGAAATAGCTACGACTACCTTTATCGTTGCCTTTGCGCTAGTATCAATCATATCCATCAGCAGCCTTCCTTTCCAAGTATGAACTGCCAGAGGACAGCTTACGCACCTACTGGTCGCCCGGAAAAGGCGCTTTCAGTAAAGTTTACCTTAAAGAAGAGAATTGCTTCTGTCCAGTTGCTGTCAAAGCAGCAGAAATCCAAAAAATCTCAACGCAAAGATGGAGCTGCTCCGCGAAGCAAAGGTCATAAAACGCTTTGAGCACGCGAATATGTTGCTTCTTATCGGAGTCATTACTCAAATGTTAAATTATTACTGAATTCATGATGTTTTGGTAATCTCAGGTGCTGTCTCCAAGACCATACCGCGCACAAAAGAATTATCGATATGATGGATTTCACTTGACTGACATTGGATGTTAGTCGGGAGCTACACTGTCTCGCTAATTTCAATTATGTCCGTGGCAACGAAACTTCTACGATTAAAATTGTAGATTTTAGATTCTGCAAGAATCTTGCCAGTCTCTTGCCGCCTGAACTACTTTCCACTGCGCTCTCTCACGTGCAGTCAGACGTCTGTAGTTTTGGCGTTGTCCTATACCAAGTAATCACATTTAGAGTCTATTCAGACGGTGTGTCGGATGATCACTAGGTTCAAAGCTGCATTCGAAGAGGAGGCTTTTTTTACGTTGCTTCAAAAGGTGTTAAGCGAATTACCGTTTTATCCCAATCGACTAAGGACAATAGGTTTACTGCTTTTGATTTGTTTGGGATCGTGATCACGGACCCAGAACTGGTACATCTTTTATATGAAAAACGCTCATCGAGGTTCGTCTTTGTCAACACTGAGACACACAAGGTCCTCAATATCAGGGCTTAATAGTATGTGGACCAACAGATCCAGAAAACGATTATCCTTTGCATGAAGTGCTTATAGTGCAGCACAAGGAATATGTCTGAACGCTATCGCTTGACCTGTTCGTAGGCATACCATGACACGCTGCCATCGTAACAGGGTAGCTATCAAATAGTCCGCTAAAAACGGCACATGGGCAATTGCCGTTTTGTCCTCACAAAGCCTTTAACCAAACTTCATGAAAACAACATGTGGAATGTTTGTTTTTTCCTTTCTGCCCCTCCTCTCCTACTTTCGTTCTACAGTGCGACGACTTCTTCTTATTAATAGACTGAACGAGTGTGTAAGCTATTTTAAAAAAGTCACAAACATTATAATTAGCCATTTTCAGATAAAAATGGTCTTTCAAAATCGACTGTATATTTACCAAAATTTACATGCACAAGTACCATTGTCAGAAGAACAAGCGGCGTCGCAAATCTATAATAAATATTTCCATTTAAGGACAATGGCTCTTTTTGTTAATACTTTATATTTTAGCAAAGAGTTAACACTTTTCTGGGCAAATTATTTCGGGTAAATTGAACGATGTAATGGAAAAGGTTTTCGAGCCATAATTGGTGAGTCCAGATAGGGCTGTATAATTTGGTAATAACAGGTAATTTATTCATAACGCGACCTATTTAAACACAATTCCTTACAGTAAATCCGCACTATTTCGGTTGATGTACATATCCCTAAATGAGCTTTGGCCTGAAGGACACTGCAGCACACCTAAATCGCACTACAAGTTGGGACAGAAGAGCCTTATTCAATCTGTCATTTAAACATCAACTTTAAATCCGAACAAATTATTAAAGGTTACCATCTTAGATGGTTCAGCACCTTAAAACATATGGCGCAGACGGCACGAGCACCTTTCTACAACGTACTCGTGTCTCTCGTTGTCTCTCGGAAGTTTCATATAGAAAAGGAACGATCTTAGGAATATTGTTATGCAAATAAGTCGAATAAGTATCGTTTTTACAGTAAACTTTAATGGCACGAAGTTCTTCGCACAATGGTCCCGCTTTTGGGATATTAGTTAGGAAAATTGTTATCAAATTAAACTTGTCATTAATTTACGTATGCAATGCGGATGGTCGTGGACCCTTCCTTCGCAAATTCTAGAATAATTTTTGTTAGAAAAATTAGAAGTATTTTTTGTTGTTCAAAATGTATACAGCTTTTAACCAATAGAACTATTAGTGAATACGAATCCTGCTTTGGGATGAAGTTATCAAATATCGAGATACCGACTTGTAAATATAGCACTAAACATACGAGTGGAGGTAGTAATGTTTCTTTACACACATCGCTATAGGGTCGATCCTAAGTGCGGTTCAGGGAAGACTGACTTAAGTTTATGAGATCTAGTTCGGAAGGTCATGTGTTGTATTGGCCTGTAAGAAAGCTGGCCGTCGATTGCAAGGAAAAGTTTTTTTACATTATGAAACATTTACATTTTGCGATACTTTAAACAGTGACGATACGCAGATGAAGTATTAAAATTCAACTCAACTGCTTTTCCGTTGTACGTATTTTCACATAGAAACTAGCACAAGTTGGGAATGAATACATACCCAATACGCATTAAAATAGTTTATATGGAAGCCACTTCTCGTAACTAAGTTCTAAAGCGCTCAACGTTAGGTCCTTGTATACATTCGTTATGTCCCTCTATATGTATTGTGAATTTCAACTTCTGTGATGAGCTTTTAAGAGGATACCAGTATTCTTAGGTTGAACTGGGTGTGACTATTGGGGTTCGTCCTTACACGGGAAAATCAAAATCAGACAGTCCTAAACATCTCTGTTGACATTCGGCAGGCATCATGCTTAGTCCTTAGTCCTTGTCCCTAATCCTTAGTCCGGCTTAGAGCTGGTTTGGCTGGAGAAACACGAGAAATACGAAATCAATAAAGAAACTGAGCTTTTACTGTTACCATGTCACTTATTGAAAACGGTAGACCGAGTTCAAACTCTGCTCGGACAAGATTTTTCAGTTCAGCTTAAGCCGACGAAGGAAGCGGTGTCGTTCTCCTGTCTTCTTGGAGACTAGTGTAGACGAACAAAGGTTTACAGTTTTGCTCTGAAATCGAAATTTTGTGGATTAAAGGCGAGGAAACAAGTAGGAATCTTAACTTTTAAAACAAACATTTAAATACTTGTCTTCTACTAGAATCTTTTAGAATAAATAATGTTTTCTGTTGATGACATTTGTTGTATAGTATGCGACGCGTTGGCGTATATCACGGATCTACCTGATCGGTACGACAATCATCGACAGGTATTAAGAAGCTGACTGTTCAACAGAACATTTTTTTCGGCATCATCTCTCGCTTTCATTCAACTTGGGATTCTGAGTTCCGCGGTAGTTAAAAAGAAATCGTTGTTGAAACGTTATGAAAACAAAACAAGAAAGAAGACATAAACATTAAAGGAAAGGCACCAAAACGCTTTTCGGAATTAAAAAAAGCCATTAACAGTTAATACATTGATAACTGAACAAATTATCCTCATTTAAAATCTCTGATTATTCATATCCAAAATAAAAGCATGCATTTCCGAGAACAATAGGTCATGAAATAATCCTGAGAGCTCAGCGAACATTTCGGATACTGAATTAGGTTTCTGTCGATACACATATGTATATAGGTGAAACCGTTAGTAAAAACGAGACCCTCATCCAGGAATTGTGCGCGTTAGCAAGGCCACCTCGCCTTTATCTAACCATATCCTGAAAGTCATTTTATTTACGGCGAATATATTCTGTTATATGAAGTGAGTCGTATATATATATATATATGTATACATATAGAAATAAGTAGACAGGTCGTGCTCGTGTGTGAACTTTATAGGGGAAAACATTATTTTATTCCTAAAGTTCCGAAATGTAAAAGATCCTCTCTGGCGATATAACTATTCTCATAATTAAACCGTTCCCGCTAGCATTACTGTGTGTCAAAGGAGTATTGAATCTGATTTAGAGGGGTCAACCGGTGGGACAAATCTCCTTAACAACCTCTGTAATATTAGTAAAAAAAAAAATCAGCCGTTTGAGATTGCTCGTTGGACTCTGCACGATCAAGCCGATCCCAATGATCTTATATTACTTTTTATGATAATAAAGGGGACGTTTCCATTACGATGAATTGTAGTTAGTGGAACCTACCAAAAAAAAAAAATCAAGGTACTTAAAAAGCAGTAGGAAATATGTGAAAAGGTACTAGGCTCATTTATTTCTAAAATTTCTTTCGATACTTCCCATCACTGAATACCACGGTTTCTATTTCTGTTTTTTGTGACAAATCTAACATTGTCTGTGTCCATTATCTCGCCGTTTGTTATACAACGTACGGTTAGACAAGAATGGGCCACTATCCAACGCTTGCTCTTCGGTCGACGGCTCGTTTCGGGTTAGAGGGTGTGAGCACGTTAATCCGCGTATTACAGCGTAACCGCAAGAGCAAATAACTAGTCATTATTTGTGTAAATATAGCACAGTTTATTCTATTTCGTATACATATTCGTTATATAATACCGTATTCTCTTCCTATTACAGAATCGGTGTTACTGTTACTTCATTGTATCGGGATAAATCAAATAACGGCTATAAATGAGTGCACATGTTGGCCTGTATCGAGTGGCAGTGGGCCACAGCCGGAACTAAAAATTCACAATCGCATATTCATCGGGGAGGAATCTGCCAACCTTTGGATTGCTGCAGGTCCACGACCCACAGATCGTATTCTAGCCCTCGTTCTTCGCCAAGTGCTCAAAAATACAGTCGGCTTCAAAGACGCTCAGTTGTTGAATGCTAGTTATACCTATCATGAGTGGCTAAAGCAAATGTCGTGCAACGCCGTAGAGACGAATTGCTCGAATCGGCCTATGCTTCACGTCGGTCTCATCGAAACTGGTAATCAAACTTCGACCTTCAACGGATTCGTACATTCGATCGGTGAATTAGGACCGCGCGTGAGGCGCGGCTGGTTTATCCCTTCTAGGACGGTAAAGGAAGCCGAATTTGGTCAGGGCCCAGATCACTGGCAATATTTTAGTAGACAAAATCTGGCTAAAAATTTTGAATTTAATGAGACACAGCTAAACGTGTACACGGCCATGCCCGATGGATCTGGCAAGCGTTGGTGTAGCCGCCTAGGTGGCTTTGATGAATGCGATGACACAGGCCAGTTCGTACCAGATAGATGTCGAAATCAAACTTGCGCAACCCTTTTAACTGCCTTTCCGCACGAAAACTACCATGATTTGTTGATGCAAATAAAGAAGTTAAAACTTTTCGTTAAAGTAGCATGGGTCGGTAAACGCCTTGATAACTTGATTAGTTTCCTCAGCCAGAACAATAGTCGCATTGTGTTCTTCGACTATTCAATAAGCCCATTGACGTTTGACAAAGAGGAGATGACCGAGGTATTGTTTCCTTCATGCGATACGAGCGGACAACCTGACGGCTGTATCTATCATTCGGCAAGGATGCTCAAGCTAGTATGGCAAAATATTAAGCAAGGCGCAAAGCAAGCGTATCGTCTCATGGAAAACGTAAGACTCACTGCCGGAGACTACCGTAGCCTGATGTCTGCGTATCGAAAATCGTTAAGCGATGACGATGACGGACTTCTAGATGTGGCCTGCGATTTGTGCAAGTATAAACTAAATATAGGGAAATGGATGGAGAACGTAAAAGTATATCCTGAAATCCCTGTGTTAACAGTTGTACAAGCGGACAGAAACTCGGTCGAGCATGCCACCCTATTAGCTATGGACAAGATAAATGAGGCAAACATAATTCCAGGCTACATAATGAATCAAACGATCATACATGGAAATTGCAATGGCGACACCGTCGTAAGTAGCTATATCGAATCGATCACAACAAATCACGAGCAAATCATAGCGGTCGTCGGCTCAGAATGTAATCGTTCCCTAGAGAATCTCGTCGGCCTAGCCAACTACTACGCGCACACTGTTATTAGCTATAACACCGAGAGTGCTACGACGAATGATCAAAGCGGCCATAACTATTTCTTTCGTATCGCACCCGACCCTTCGATTCTATACGGAGCATATATAGCCTTCATGAAAAGCCAGTACTGGGGCATATTCGCGCACTTCTTCGATAATGCGGCTTCGTCTTGGAATACCCATCTACGTGCAATGGCCGATATCCGCCAACTAAAAATGGAAGCTTCGGTTAAGTTAAGTTCTAAAGAAAATCCCAGGGACGATCTACAAATCGTAATTGAGAAAGGTTACCGAATTCTAATTGGTGATTTTCAAGTATCAGTAGGTCTTCGAACGATGTGCATGGCTTACGAATTAGGAATGACTTGGCGTAATAAATATGCTTGGCTGTTACCCCCATGGCTGCCTAGGAACTGGTTCAACGTCTCGCTAGAGGCATTGCCGGAAAATTGCACGGTGGAAAAGCTCGATGATGCTATAAACTACTCGTTCGCCTATCAGTTCAAAGAATTAGAGGGAGACGACTTTAAGACAGAAGTTGGCTTTGCAAATGTGTCCGACTTTAAACAAAAATACTTGGAAAAATTCTCCCTGCTCCCTTACATAGGATATGCTTACGATGCGATCTGGGCCTTAGCCAAGGGCCTACGAGAGCTACAGGAACTCAACCAGGCTACTATCTCTTTACTTCAAGAACGGAATCAAACGCACGTTAAAAAACTGATAAACAGCATTCGAAGTAATCCTTTCAATGGAGTCTCTGGACCGGTGCATTTTGTAAATAATACCCGTAAAATATCGCAAATTGATATTTACCAGTACGTCGACGGTGTGTATAATTGCATCGATTCATTTTTCCACACCCGGTCAGACTCACTGGGCGAACAATTCGGACTCATCTCACAAATAGATCCGGAGAAATTGCCCAAGAACGTAAAAAAATGCGAAAAACAGAATCGAATTGTGTATCGTTACGGCCCAATCACCGATGGAAGCCCCCGCACTTATCCAAACAACTGCTCGTCACCGTTATTCACGTTAATTAACGGATTCCTAGGGCATCGTGTGGGATGTGACGTAGCGATGGTTATCTTTATCGTCGCCGTAATGCTAACATCGGTCGTTGTATTGTCGCTCGCAGCTGGCGGTCTACTGCACCGTTACTATAGGCAAAAATTGAAAAGGTTCGAACAGCAACAAATATCGCCATTCAGCGGTCTTTCCGAATATGAACTACCGGAGGACAGCGTACGCATCTACCGATCGCTCGGAGAAGGCGCTTTCGGTAAAGTTTACCTTGGTGAATACCTTAAAGAAGAGAATTGCGTCTTTCCGGTTGCTGTCAAAGCGGCAAAGGATCCAAAAAATCTCAACGCGAAAATGGAGCTGCTCAGCGAAGCAGAAGTCATGAAACGCTTTGAGCACGTGAATATATTGCGTCTTATCGGAGTCATTACGCAACATGACAAATGTCAAATTGTTACTGAATTTATGATGTTTGGTAATCTCAGAAGCTATCTCCAAGACCGTCGGCACCTCGCCATCAAAGGAGAGATCCACTCTGCACATCTCACCCGGATGGCGCTAGACATTTGTCGAGGCCTGTCTTACCTAGCTAGTTTGAATTACGTTCACGGCGATCTTGCTTGCCGTAACTGTTTAGTTCACGAAACGCTAACTATCAAAATTGCTGATTTCGGTTTTTGTAAAAACCTTGTGGACGCAGATTACTACCGTATCGTTCGGTCTGGTCCTATGCCGGTACGATGGATGTCGCCTGAACTTCTGTCTACTGGAGTCTATCATATTCAGTCAGACATCTGGAGTTTTGGAGTTGTCCTTTACGAAATAATCACATTTGGCGCTTATCCATATAACGATTTAGATGATAATAAGGTCCAAGACCACATTCGTAACGGGGGTATGCCTACATTACCCCAAAAGGTATCGAGCAAACTAGAGGCACTGTTTCTTCGAATGTGGATGTTCAAGAAAGACGACAGACCAACAGCCCTTGAACTTTTTGAAATTCTGACCGCAGATAGCGATTTGGTGCATCCTGCGCTTGAAGAAAGTCCATCCAGACTAGACTACATCACTATCGGGGCGCAAAATCGACACTCAAAAAGCACATCGTCTCCAGGACCCACGCGGACAAATAGACTGCGCGCCCGTTCTCCGCCTGGAAGTTCCCACAATACTGTGCAAAGAATACGATATAACACAACGACCGCCACGGCCCGAATAAACATCGACAAGGCATTTTAGAATATAACAAACAATGATCACATAGAAACAGCCATATTCATGAAACGATGCCACGTGATGGCGCAGAAATCTAGACGGGCCACTATGCTAATCATGGGACCCAAAAAGCTAAACGGACTCTGTCATACAGAATAACATCTTAAGCAAGCTGAGTAAATACATTTGTTAATACGCTGTCTACGATTTAAATCTATCAACTACTAGAGAAATTACAAAGCTGATACACGTCTTAGATTTTACCCCTCCGTTAAGACATATTCTAACCCTATAGGGTTTAAATATACAGTATGCAGCACAATCTGTGGTCGGTCTAATTAGAGTCCCAATATATGCGTTAAATATACTTCGATTACTTCATCTGCGCACTATTCTGCGTTATCCATAATATTGTATATAGCAGCAATACAATGAAAAGTTTCCACGGGGAAAATTTTGTGAGGTGCGTGTTTTAACCGTTCTCATCCTGATGAGCTGTTGCACATTTTCTATGGAGTCAATAAAATGATGACTGTTTTGCATATCCTGTAAAACACAGCAGGAGCTATTGGAATTGAATGCATTAACTAATCTAATCCGATGTACTGTACAAGATCTTTGCAGAGACATGATACTTGAGAGGTTTCAGGGAACACCCGCGCTTGTATCAATGTGTTTATATGATAATTCAACTACTGAACAGTGAAAATGGAGCAACGGCTAAATGCAGAAGAGTGCTGAAAGAAAAAAAGATTTTTAAAAAAAAAAAAAAAAAAAAAGATGGCAGTCTCTAATGCTGTGTCAGAGGTTGATATAAAAAAAAAAAACAGCCTCGAACAGATGAACAGCTACATAATAGGGCCTAGACTTTCTTTATTTCAGCCCGAAATGTTTATATGTCGAATCGTTCAATCAGCGTTCGACACAGCAGTCAGCATAAGACCCAGTAGAAACTGATCGCGTCGCCAAACCTACGCTGTGCACTGGTTTCCTTAATAATCCCCACTAAACCTTAGATAAAAACGCAATGCGTTACAACAGACCGATATGTGACTTTCTTTAGCCATGATCCACGGTAAATGGTCCTGGTAAAAGGTAAACGCCAACATTTGATCACGAAAGGATGCTTGCGGATCTTAACCAGACCAGGGAACGGATGTGTTATGTCATCGTACTGATTTTACAGACACGACAATAATATAGTGACCCGAATAATAACATATTTGACGAAAATGATGTAATATTCTAATTCTCATCCATGATGTATGTGTATGTAAGTGTGCTCTTAATGTATTTCGAAAACGATGACAGCCAAAGCCTGTTCCCGGGTCACGAATCATTATCGAATAAATGCGAAGTTACACCATCGTTATGGGCAACATCCCGTATCATGTGGATCGAATGTGCGTTCATTGGAAGACTCATAACGAACAGAACGACTGTTTTATTAGACATTGCAGTTGTGGTTCTCCTGTTGAGAATAATATATGTGCAAAAAAAAACAAGTTTTACATTTTTATTTATTTTTACTTATCTCTATCAACATTAGGCGATACTTTACTGTATCGAATATTTTCGAAGTACGCCCAGGTCCCTATGCGTTATCTACGCGTACAGTTGGCTCATTGCATCCCTTCAGCTCTATTCATATAGTAAGCAAGAAATTCATTAAGTACTATAGAATACGCTGTCTTCGTGAGCTATGTTTCGACACGTGGGGTCTGTGACTGAACGTACCAACGGTTATCACATACACAAAATGTACGAAGTGCTTATGTGCCGACGTGTCGCGTATTCTTAATTCGATAGGTATGATGGCACCGAGACTACTTGAACACATTGTTTACACTTATGGTTAGATATTGGGGACTAAATAGTTTGCTTTTTCAGGATAATTTATGACTAAGGACTTGCGAAAATAAATAATCCGTATCGTCTACGTAATCCCCTAACTAGACACTACAGATAGCCGCAATAAATGTAATGAATTTTTTTTATACTGAAGTGTGACAATATCTGCGAACTACTTGCAGAAGCTGTCCATTATGGAAAATTCGGTTGGTCTTAAGGATGTAACAAATTTATGCGCCTTTTACAACAGCGTCATGGCATTTCTTCGTCTCCAATCCAATGAATAAGCGGTACAGTGAACTGAATTTTATTGCGGCAGAAACTGTTAAGCCTTTTCTGATAGGCAACATCACTCGTCTCTACGATATCCTAAAGCCCTCCCTAGTGTGAAAATGAATAATCGCGTTAAACCAATAAGGAATTAGAGCATTTTGTGCCAAGGATCGTCACAATAAAAATATAAGAAAAATATAAAACTGATTTCTATCACTTGGTGAGACCGGCGACCAGAGCATTTCGTCTTGGGATCGGAGAGATGCCCCGAATAATCAGCCAGCTTGGCAGGACTCACCAGTTTTCGGTAGTTTTCAACTTAAAGTAGCGTTCATAGGATAGGCTGGTCGGGCAGCACATTTTTCGGAACGCCTTTTTGGAGCCGAAAAGCTTGCGCGGCGACGATGGCGGTAATAGCGGCAACATCGACATCACAGGATTTGAAGAAAACGCTGTAAGCAGGCCGCAGACGAAGTTGCTGGCCGATTTCGAAGATCCTCATAAAATCGTCTAATCAGCACGCGTTCAACTGTTTCCTTTTTATTCCTGGCTTTGTAGTTGATACTGTTTAGCAATTTTTTAAGGAGATACTCGATCCATAGGACGTTGGTACGCGGATGGAAACCAGCCCAGTTCGTTCCGATAATTTGAATCATCTCTTTATATACATCATATTGGAGTGAACCAGACTGTTGGAATATTTCGGGGAAACGCTCATTCAGGTTGCTGTATTGAACCCTTTTACGGTTATTCTCGTCAAGAAGGACGCATCGAGCTAGGCTAAAATCGATCATAGCCACACGGATGCCCCGAGTACACAACACTTTTGTAACGTCGCCGAAGTTTATCTTAATATAACTGTCTTCTGGCTCGACACGATTAACCAAAATATTTCCCCAGTGGCAATCACGATGCTCAAATTTCAATGCCTTTTCAGCTCCTGCTAAAGATATTAAGAGCTGGCCAAGGATCGACAGCGCATCCCGATAATCATCTAGTTGCCAATCGTCTTGGAGTGATATTCTGTAGTAGTCGAGGCTAATGCCAACATACTCCATTTCAATAAAAAGCCACTGAGTCAAGTTGCTATCTGTCAAGAACAGCGTATCAGGCATTTTTTCAAGAAGGGCTTTCAAGTGATCCGGCAGCCGGCCCTGCAGGAACTCACAGCCAAAGTACTCTGGAAAACCGGGAATAGCGTATTTACGCAAATTCGACAATTGACGAGCCACCCGAACTTCAACAAGAAGATTGCTTGAATCCTGATCCAGATTTTCGATGGGCACGAATTTAAGCACTCTGACCTCGGACGGCACCCGTGCCACTCGAGGCTTAACGCGGCGAATTACGACCACAAAGCCAAAGCCGCCCACTCCAGCAAGATGCAGAATTTCAATGTTATTGGCGCTTAGATAATTGCTCAGAGACCTAATGGGTTTCCTTGAAACAGTCTCGCGCAAAAACTCTTGCAGCGGACTAAGCGTGCTACAAGAATGAGCGAGCTGAGTATCTGAAGTATTGATCTCATCTGCCAGGGTGTCGCTAGAAAAACGGACTGAACGGGATCCTTGAGCAACGTCTGAAAACAGTGACGAATTGTCTATTAGTCGACAAAAGTAATAGTAATACTAGTATTTTTGACTTCAATGCTATGGATTCATGCAGTGTTTGATGTAACAAAGAAAATGTATATACACCCTTGCAAATAGATACAAGCAATCTGTCGCTCAGTAAATTAAATTCTACTCCTAACCTTTTTAGTAAATTAGGCCTTGGAGCACTTACCGTTTGTGGGCGTGGAGAATGAGCGTTGTTTAGGCTCTGCACTGATGTTCTTACCAATTGAACTTTCAAGTGACTGAATGGAAGGCCCTTCCACTGTAACTTCATGTTCAGATCTAACGAATTGCTCGCCACCAATGTTCTGGGCTTTCCCCCAATTTAAGTGTCTGTCTACGCTGCATTTGGTATTGGATACAGAAGGTTCATTATTAATGGCAGATGCAATTTTAGATCGAATTGACTGCTGATCGGATTTGGCCGTGCTTGTAGATACCGGCGACCTTTGAGCTTTCTTGGTAGCAACATCTTTAAGTCCAGAACTTATAGCCGGCATTGGGATAATGCACTCATGTGTTAACTCGGCCCCATTACCTGTTGGCGCCTTACTCAGTGAGTGCTCTTGACTAGTACTACCCAGTACTGCTTGATCGATGCGCAAATTAGCTAATTTTCCTGAGGTCCCAAGTCTCACCCGCCAACGGGCTTGCGGAAATTTTTTCATTTGCCACTGGTTTGTGTTTAACTCCTCAGGAGAAATTTCCAGGAGCACATATACCTCGCCACTAACCTGCTTAAGATTAGAATTCCTGGTGTTGAAAGCGTATATTATTTTGGCATCCATATCCAATGCTTCGCCTATAACGAGCTGCGCAGTCGAATAGGACCTTCGAGCGCATTTTGTATCGAGCAGCCATTCAGGGCACTGACTGTATCTCAGTGTGCTTCTCTTACGCGTCCTGCTCTCTGCGGACTTTTTCCTTGCGCCCAGACTTCTTTTTTTCTTATGTCCAAGACAGAAATCGATTGGTAGAAATAATGTTGAAGAGTCTCCAAGCATGTTAATGCAACTACGAATAAGTCTGTCTGCCCTTCGTTCGAACTTAACGTACTCAGTATCGATACCATCGCCTGCGCTGAATCGTTGTAATGAGTTTACCCGACGACGAATGCTAAAGAAATACAAAATGAGAGCAACCGTAAAACATTGGGGCTCATTTTCTTCAAGGGCTACTTCTTGTTTAGCTTTTGCTTGGATATCTACGTGTTAGAGGCCTAGGGCTAAGCTTTAAGGTCCGTTGAAAAAAAACCCTTCAATGTAAGTGATCGTAAATTGATTTTTGATTAAGCAATTTTCGTCCTGATACGGACCTTTACGTTCCAAACTTAATTCGGCTCGACGAAGGCACGGCACAGTATTCAAAAATTGACACAGACCAAAAGGGGACTGAAAAAAATAGAAATTTTTCTAATTAGTTCGCTGATAACTTTATTTTTTTAAAGACTTTGAATGTGATTTGTTCAATTAGACGGAAGGCTACACGGAGTGCACTTACTGCTTTTGGATGCCGAAAGTTTAAATTCAATTCAACCCTGTCATATTTTTAAAGTAACGACAGTGCCTTTTGCAGGATATTTAACTTTTTTACTGAGATGTATGGCCTTAGAAGTGATCAAAAAAGCATCACATCTAAAGTAAATCTATACGACCTGTTAGAATGCTGATTTCTATATAAAGATACCTCATGCAATAATTAGCTTCAAACTCCGCCTTAACGTAACTGCAATTTTTTTTTTTTTATCTAACCTTCGTAAAAAAACAACCAACGTTTCTTTCTCTTAATTTTTTCTTAAGAGGATCATACTAAACGGTTTATGACAATAGCAACTCATTCTGGATTAGAGTTTACATTTATGAAAAAGCCTCAGAATTAGGATTCTCACATCAAAATCATTAGCCCTGTTCGTACGTTGCAACTAAAGAGTGTGTACGGGACCTTTGCGGGTTATCGTAGCAACTCTCGCTAGAAACTTTTATTATAGAAATCTAGTGGCAGTTATTTTCCATAATCCTACGTAACTTCGTATCAGTACATACATAGTTATTACAGTTCTGAGCGAAGCCTTGCCTGAATTAATGATTGTATTGTCTGTAGAGCATACAATATGGATCATAAAAAGCAACAGAGTAGAATGATCTTTACCTTTTGCGGCTATCTGCGCCAATTTTAGCGGTAGGCGTTTCTTCAATGCTTGATGTTCGACGCGTGACAAACGAAGGAGTGTCGTCATTAGCGAAACTATAATGAAACTTCTTCCGGGGTCGAAGATTGAAGCTTTCCGAGCGTTTTTGAAGATTGCTTACTTCAGGTGTTCTTTGTCTAGCAAAAAATGACATCAGAACACATGAATCACGTTACAGTTGTATAATATATTATAATGGAGGTTGTAACAAAATATTTTCACAGAATGAAAGAATACACTTCAAGATTTCAAGGGGTCAATGCTTTTGTTAAGCATTCAACAGGCTACGGTAGACGAGGATACTTTAGATTTTACCGGGTTAGGATATAGACCTACCTATGTATGAACAGTTTCTGTTTAGAGCTGTTTTATTGCAATAAGCGGCCGGGCTGACGCTATCCAATTTCTAAAGCAAAATATTTCCAAGGGGCTTTTTAAATTATTAAGCTAATAAGTTAATTTTTACAGTTCTTGCACTCATATTTCATGGATCTAGTGAAACTTGTTGGAATTTTGAGTACACAGTGTACATAAAAACTTAATGTGATAGAGCTTTCAAGTTTAACCTGTTACAACATAATCTATTTAGTCAGTCATCAGACGGAAGAGCATTTGGTAAGAACGTTTAGTGTTGCTGGTACATCTTAACGTCCAATAGATAACGTACGGAGAACGTTGTAGATTTCTATTCAACCGAGTATGCGGAAAAAATGAAACTCGAAAGATATATAAATCGATCAAAATGGTCTTAAGCCTAACCCGAAACGTTTGTATCCAATGTAGTATTACTTAGCTTTATAATCAATAGAGTAACTTATATAATTATTGGAGTCCTAAGCTATTATCTGCGGACGCTCTGCGGAAGTGTTTCCATTAGTTTAAATAAGCTAAACGAACGGCATCTAGAGTACCTTGCCTGGTCCGACTCCGCCACACAGCCGTTTGTATTAACAAGAACGAGATCTATGCTATTCAATATACAGCGTTGCTTATTGATCAGAAGATGTATGAGATGACGGTAAAGTGCGTTGAATAAAAATATTTAAATAAATCGATCATGTTAGATCGGTTATAAATCAGCTTTTATGAGAATGCTTAAATACCGCAGACTAAAACGGTGACTTGGTCCCCATTTACCTTAAAACCTTGATGTGCAGCAAATATGCACACCTTCCGTAAGCGTTTAGGCCGTGTAATGTTTCCACGAGTACGGAGTGATAGTGGAATCCTGATTCCCATACGCAAAACGAAAAAACGTTTCTTTCTAACCAGGACCACGTCAACGGAACCAAAGTGGCAATTTTGTCAATTATTTTGTTTAACTATTGGTCGCAACAACAGACGATTTAACAAGTTGACACCTCTGTTGCTTTTTTTTATGTACATAAACGGAAACAAAAAAAACTCTTTACCAGAAAGCCGCTTACACGTAATCGAGATCTGTCGCAGCTTCTGATAGCAGGCTCTCATGACCCACAGCGAGACCCGCTGCGTCGTTGTAGGGGTTCTTCGAGTCAGATCTGTAAGTATAACGTAATACAACTAAGTCTGAAAAATGCCATAACATTTTAATAGAAGAAAATGTTCCGGAGTAGACAAATAAGAAAGATCGATAATGAACGCAGGAAAATCATGGCATCATTTTTCTCGAGGGAACGTTGTTTTTGTAATAGCAGTTTGTATTTAATTGATACAGAACAATATGCAATATATATTAGAAAGAGGCTTTCGATAGACATTGGTAGTGCGGTAACCACATAACACTGAAAGACTTGTTGAGTCGAGCAAAAAAGCCAGAACTCTCACTAATGAGTCGGTAGGATCTTTTTACGCTTCTAGAGAAGCCTTGAAGAAAGGATCATGCCGAGGGAAACGATTTATACTGATGCGTCACTATTAATATTATTTCGTTTCTGTCAGCAACCTCGTGAAAACATACATTGTAGAAGGGCATCTATCCTCACTGGCTTTGAAACGTTTTCTATTTGTTAATTAGCGTTTATTTGAGCTAAAGCTAGTCATTTTTTAATGTTAGCTTGTTGGTCTTGCGATAATCCTGTGTTCTATTGATTGTTAAACTTGCACTTTTGATATTTGCTACGATTATGGAATAATAATGGTCATCGTCATCAAATCTCACTATGTTTTATTTTACTTGATTGACGAATCCATTGACCAGTTGATATCCCGTTCGTGCAATTATATTGTTGGGTTCAATGCTTACCCAATAACTTACTTCACCTTAACATTCCTGTTGTGAATACTTGTAGGTACTAGGAACCCTTTTTCATTTGACTTGTAGATATATATCCATGATGTGGTGATGATGTCTTGGTACTGGCAGCAGTGCCTAGGAATATTGGTACGGACCGCATATATGTGTATATATATATATATATATATATATATATATATATATATATGCAAACCTATCTCATAGGGGCATCAAAACATTAGCGATAACTCAGCCGATATCTATCTCCAGTAACACTAATCATTTTGTTTATGTATGCAAAAGCATGTTCGGCTTAACGAGTTATTGCTAAGTGTAATAATGCCGACAATGGTACCATCATAAATTACCCCACCTTCTTTAGAGAAGAGCTTCAATTTAGAACTTGTGAACTGAGTTCCTTTGTTTGGTACGAGTATACGAGACAAACCGAAACGTGCGAACACATAGGTAGAGGGTGTTCTCTACAATCGATGACGTATCAATGATCGGTTCTTCCTATTTAGTAGCTGGCATTGCACCCACAACTTAAAGACAATGCTAGCGCGTACACGGTTCATCGCTGTCAATATGGATTCGTTCTTCTGGATAGTTCGGATATTCTCATAATGGCAACGTTTCTTTGGAAGAAATAGTAAGGTGGCAACGCATAAACTGGGGTATTTGGTAGTTCCTCTTATATCGTTGTAGATGTTTGGCTACTGTGCATATTTTTTTGCCACTGGCTTCAACTTGACAGGCCTAGAATAACCAACATATGACCACCTCGAAAAATGCCTTCCTTCTTTCGATCAGATCCACAATGCAGTTTATAGAAAATTCTCCTTGAGATATGTTGTGTAGCTTTGTGCTGGCCATACAACACCTGATTAGGACCGCTTAAATAGACTGATCAAACTGGACTTGTTCGGATTTAAATAGTCAACCAGGAGGTCAAATTGAGTTTTAGTTATATTATTAAGCGAAATTTAGAATTGCCGTCCCTTGAACTGCTTTGAAATATTTTCTCACTCATTACCAAAAGCAGTGACGGCGCATCTACATTGCCATATCCTACTGATCTCCTTTATTTAATAACGTATTTAGCTAGAAAGATTGCGTATCCCTTCGTAGGCGAACACTTGACATCGCGGGGCCGTTTTTATCTGCTACAAAAATAGATCTCGATACCTCATGAATATGAAATGATTTCCGTACAAACCTACTGGAAATCGTTTACATTCTCTCTGACGAGTATTTTGGTTACCTCTGCGTCGATCGCCTGAAGTAGACTGCGATCTGTTCTTTTTGAATCATAATCAAATAGATCCTGCGAAAGAGCCATTAATATGCCATATAGCGACCCATTGATCGCTAGGATAAATTTCGACTCTAGAAAAGGTCGAAAAATACCAGCTATCGATAAACAGGAACCAGATTCTGAGTTAAATGCCGTTGAACTCGACACGTAAATCTCGAATCGATACATTTCTATCCATAGACATGTCGTTTCTAGTTTTCGTAAACTGTATAAAGTTTTAATAATTTCAGCTTGTTTCATGGAACGTTCAATAGAATTGCAGGAGATCTAAGTTAAGACACCGTGGATTACTTCCATTGTCCTTAAATAATTTTCTGGTGCCTTTTCGTTCTGCCTGCTGCAAATGAAATGGACCCTGCTGAATAGAGTCGGATTTTTTTAATTGATAGCATAAACATGCGATAATGCCAAAAAGAAGTTACACGCGAAGATGTAGTTATTATATGTTGGATAATCTAATTTTTGTTTTAACCTCTTATGAGGTTTTGTTTATGTTATCGTAATGGTTCAATCGCTGCTCACGTACAATGTTGGCACCTTAACAACGTTCTTCGTAACTATCTAAATATCGACTTATAAATTGAGATAAAACGTACCAATTGTCATCCTCTAAAGTGGATATGGTTCATTCTGCGTTTTCTAGTTGTCTACTTAAATCACTTGCCTTAGCGTATGCAGAACAATTTTCCAGTGATAAATAATGTTTGGAAAAAAAAAGGCATTCTCCGCTAATTCTAGTAAATGTAAAGCTGATTTGAGAATTAACAGTTCTCGAAGTTCAAGAGCCGAGAAAAGGTCCAAGCACCTAGCCTGCAGGCGGGCCGAGACCAAAGAAGCATTCTCTAACGACAAGCTGATTTGCCAAGTTTAGATTTTTTTACCGACTGACCGTGTACTGTCCAAAACTGACGAAGCTGTCGATGCTTCATCTTTGGAAGGCAACTTGATCTCGATACCTTGTGCCGATTTTCGAGCCTTTAACTCACGGTCAACTGGCCTGTCATCTATTACGCTCTCCTTAAGCCCACTGAAAGTACCGAAAAAAGGCATAAATATGATTGCAGTAACGTGCAAACTACCTATACGATAAAGTAGTAGCTGCGTCTTCCTTGCTGGCGTTATGGCGGACAGCCCAATATTTCGGCTGAAGTACAGACTCGAACTGATTTGTAAAGCACTCAACAACAACAATTTTACGGTCGTTTATATTAAACGCACCTACTTTATGTCTCTGCCGAACATAATAACCTATTTCTTTTACACAGAGCTACCTCACAATCGAACGTAATTTAAGGAAATGTCTTGTTATTTTTCTGTGACAATTGTTGATCTTAGAAATACATAAGTTACTCAAAATCTTTCAAATGGAGATAAAACTGCCAACTGGACTTTATAAAAACGTGCTTCAATGCGACTAATACGTTAAACATTAATAGTATACCTAGCGACAAAAAAATCGTCTACATTGGAACTAAGCTGTCATAACTTGAATGTAGTATTTACGAATCTGATGCACTATTACCTATAATCGGAATAAATTAAGAATCCTATTAGCAGACCAAAATAATTATATATTACATATATGTATTATATATAATACAAACCAACTAAGCTAGGAAGACTGCTTCAGAGGACTTACTCTATTAGGCCTTCGTCGATTACGATCATAGCGGTTGCACAGGGGGACGTCGGTCGGCTAAAAACAACGCATATGAAATTGTACCGTCTAGTTATTTCAATAGAAAAATACTGCCATAGCCTTGAAACCGAACATTAATAAGAAATTAAATACAATATGCTAAGATACCGCCACGTATTTGTCTTGTATGAACCTTTTGAAGAGTTTGTTTACGGCAGTATTAAGCGCTCCGTCCTACGTCCACTGAACGGTCACTTTACAGAAGAAACTACTGTAATATACTACAGACGACCTAGCCTCCGATTTAGCTACAGTAGCAAAAAGCCGTGTAATGGAAAACAATTTTAGTTAAGGAGGCGCGGTGATCAGGTTTAGTTAGTCAGAAAAATCGAGGCAGATAAAATCTTTGGATCACCACATCGTTACCCTAGCGATATTTCCTACCCATTACGTTATTATGAATATAAATATATGGTGGACTTCTACGAACGACTAAAGATCTACGGCTGCTTTTGTTAACTGCTGCGCTCAACATTTTGGGCCTGAACGCTACCACCACGTTCGTTCTTTTTAGGTACGGTTTTGTCATGTGATTCAATTTGTTGCAGTAAATAGGTAAAAAACAACGCACGAGCTGACTAACCTGCCGATGCTGACATCTTCATCACTCCACACGTACCCTCCTGGAGGAGGTGGCTGTTCGACTTCGGAATTATCACTGTCGTATGATCGATTCGAAGAACTTCTATCCATGCTAATAATTTAGTATTTTTAAATCGACCGCAGAGATAATAGTCGTTCTAATCTGAAAGGAAACTGAATAACGGTTTCGACTTGTAATTTCGCAGAATAATTGAAAAAAAAAGTTTACACTACTATGACGCCCCATTTGCCATAGAATTTCTATTTGCGTCAGCCTGTCGAGTCTACCTCCATCACCCCAAACTAAATGTTCATGGATGCATATAAGTCGAGATTGAGTCTGAATGTCAGCGGCATAGCTTGACAGAGCTAACGCTCAGAAACCATATGAAGGCCGACAATCAAGGCCTCAGTTTGATTGATGAATTAACGTCATTTGTTACAATTTAGGTACTGCGTGTTCACTGTCGTAGCCTCATATACTGTTGAGTTTGTCTGTTCTAATAATAACAGTCGTATTCATGCGATAAAGCCTCCACTTGAACCTCTATAAAAGCCGACACGCTTGATGGTTATACCTTGCCGACTCAACAGTACTAGATAATATACACGCTACAAAGTTGTCGTTAAGATAAAATAAGCCGCCAAGACTTATTCTGAATCAGCTACTAAAAAGCAGGAGCAAAAAAAGCTCTAAGCACACATCCGGGGAACTTTGTAAAATCGGAAGTGATTTCGAAGAGCAAAACGAAAGTGCATTAAACCATGACACCAGGAAGAAAAGTGGCGGAAACCAAAGGTACATTTCTTCACATCAATTATTATGTATATACACACAAAATTGGACATCGTTTCAAACTAATGGAGAGCACGTTACCATCTGATAGATAAGTAATCAGTTTAGACAGCTATTGCCGTAGAAAACGACCAACCAATTCGAAATGACAGGTACAACATTTACCAAAACTTTGCCTTTTCGGAGCAGTAACACCTGTGCCCAAGCGGAATGAACGGCATATCCGAATACACCGTATATCATTGGACAGATCATTACACTAAGAAGATATAGTACGGCTAACGTGCAGTCTACAGAGAGCCGAAGAAACGAAACAGCAAATTTTCTACGAAGTGTACGTATTCAGGTGCAGATGGTTGGCCGCGACTAGAAAAGGATCAGAGCTAGGTCTTTTTTTTTGCCGAAATCAGCAACAACATGCGCACTACCATGCTCAGAAATGCCAAGTTTTGTAAAATAAAAACTAGACGTTTTCGACATAACTCATTTCTGCTGACTGCGGCTGATTGAGTTTGTGTTGACAACTTATCCGTGAACGATAGGAAGTGTTGATCCTAGCACCGGTATCAAAAAGCCAACCAATAATCATTGCTTCACAAAACTCGCCTTTACGTCTTTTATTGCAGCCTTCATCATAAATATATTTCATGCGCGTTCGCTCATATGATAGCTGGCATGAATCCTCACCGATTTGGCCATGCTAAACCGTTCATACGTAACTTCACAGTTGAGTTTCGTTATCTGCTCGAATTGCGTAGTTATGAGGTCGAGTATTTGAAGTCAGCGCCTCTAACGGTTGTATAGTATGGCTGATATCACGGTGCAAGTGTAATACACGAAGTAGACATTATACAGCGCCGTTACAGTTAGTTTCCCTTTCCACACCTTTTCTAGCTTAGTGGCGCCACTGTAATACCAATGTTGTATTGGCAAGTAAAAATTGAAATAGTGAAGCATCGATGAACCGATGTCGCACATACTTTCTTTCTGTTCGCGTTAATTGAAATCTCGTACTTCTAATTCCACCTAAGTTTTCTGATGCCATGCTCTAGGACAAATCAAAAATACACAGATAGAAACAGGCTCACTGTTAGAAATTTAGGTGCTTGTGTAGAACTCGAATGTACTATTATATCAATCAGGAAAATAAATAGTAGTCCTATGTTGTGTTGAGCTTATAACCTGTTTACGAGCCTCCTTGAAATAGCGTTGATGCTTTTGAGCGATCCGAGAATCTCGTTTGACGAATAGAAGTTGAAATCTGTTTTTGTCATTGTTATCTGTCAATTTCAGCATGAAGTTGTTTTGCTATAATGATAACCATATTTGTCAAGGCCCTGACAAGAGTCATCCGACACGTTCGTAGTGTAAATGCAGGTAACGGCTCCCGAGGAAATACTATATTGTGCATATAGAAAGAAGCTAGCTTCGTTAGCATTACATTGACAAAATTGTGCTGGTCATAGGAAGCATGGTACGATTGTCGCCCAATTCTAATATTACTTAATAAAATGAATTGACTTAATTCGGACAATGAGCTTCTAGTATGGCCATGGGAAATTCCAATCCGAACGAAAGAACTGCGCAGGATAAATTATCTTTAAGAGCAACTTCGGCGTCTTTCTGAGCACTGCCAACCACTGGTAAATACTAAAAAAATACAGTTAAAGCATCCTATAAAATATTCGAAATAAGGTAATACCATCGTCAATACAAACGGTACAAACGGGTCGGGAAGTGAGATTCGGTGTTTCAGATCTCTCAAACATAAACCGATGCAGAGTTGAGCTACTGTGATAGATATATAGCGATAGACAATTATAAAACAGCAATATAATATGAACCCTCAGGACTTTGTAATAATAAAATAGATAAAATAAACAGAAGGAAGCTAGTGCCAGCTAATAGGGGCGTACGTGGAGACAGCTTCAGTGGCTATAATTCACCATGTCTCTTTCCTATCATTCTATGCATCACTCTAACCGCGAGAATCCGTAAAACTCTTTATCGCTCGCGATAATGGAACGTTTCATACCTATCTAATCGCTAGAAGGTTCACTGACATCTAAAGGCGATGAGTTTTCAATGACATCTGTGGTAGATCCACAATTCCACATGTTCGGGTGCATCAGCTCTCTAACGAAAAACGCAGAGTTTTAATCAGTTTAAGCCTAACTCACATTCTCACAGCTCACCATTGCAAAGTATCAAACTCAGTCTAAAGATGTATTTAGATATTACATAAACTACAGGTGAATAGTCATCAAGCATGGTTCACGCCTAAGTTTGTCATCAAAACGCGATAATTTGCCTTTCTGCTGGATTAGTTGTCAGTACTTCATCGTGCAATACTTGCATGTACTATGCACTGCGCATCGAGCGAGTGTACACATGATGAAAGAGGGTCTTTATCTACGGCTGTTGATGCTGATAATTTACCAAACAGTATTTCACCTAGTGGCGCGTACTCGGAACAAAGAACTGTACTAGGAACAAACTTTCTATCGAAAAGATTCGTTTTTTTTTTTTAGAGTTTATTACATAGACAATGCTGAATCATCAAAGGCTTTCGACAGGATAAGCTAAGAATTGATTCAGTCCAGGCTAAATTGTAGATGATCGTTAACCATCCTTGAGCCAAATAGTCCTGAGGCAGAACGAACAAATCCGGATATGGCAGAAAACTATGCTAAAGCTCACCTCACGAACGACCTAATAATTATGTGCTTGGATTTCCGATGTTCAGTCCCGTCATATTGCCATTTGTGTGTTTTTTATTTAATATCTCCTACGCATCTATCGATCAAAAACATAAACAAACGCCGACTTTCCTGTGTTGTGTCAACATCCATACGAATTTATCAAACGTAGACACATTGATGCAGGATTTAAGCTGACGCAGAATAGGTAACACGAATTGCACGTGTAGCATATGAACCGGGCATGTTCCTCAACATACACAGTAGTTCACGCCGAACTATTATTAAATGTTAAACCTTTCACTACAGTTTTTTAAAAAGAGTTTAGTTGTAATAAAAGGCTAAGCAGTTGTAAACTTTTTGTCTACAAACTATTTGGCCCTAGCTAAACAATAGCTAGTGATATAGTAGCTCGAAAAGTGCTAGACCATAATCCCCGGGAGCTAAATCCGCGCCAGTTTCACTATTAAAGCACATGTTGAGCAAGCACATGCCCACGCAACAGTCATTTGCCCATTCGATAATGTATCGGCGCGGGTGATGCTGGTGTCCGCTTTGCTGACACCGCGTTCCTCTAAACAGGAAGAAGGTGGATGAAGTTGCCGCTGTCAACTCGTAGCCAATCAAATATATATTAAAATCTACAAAACGAACGAGCTCTTCATTTAAAGTCAAAAACATTAAGTCTATTGATTTTATCTTCCGCGCAAATTTTTCCTAAATGCTATTTTAGCGACACAGAAAATTAGTCGAAAATTCGATCAACAAACAGACAAAACTAGATTTTTAATCTTAACGTTAATTTGCTATTAGTCGTATTTAAGAAACAAAAGAAGTACAGATCGGCCTATACCTACATCCTAATGAACTTTTATCAAAAAATAGCGCGTTTATGTCATAATTAAACAACTATAACGGTTGATTTTATGCTAAACTGGCTGAGAGAAACAGCGGAACATAGATATAGGCATTTTTTACCGTGTTTAATGTCGATAAAAAATACTTTCAATTACTGTATCACCTTAAAGGTGTAATTAAGGAATATAACATACTTTCTCAGGTAAAGCTAATTGACGAAAAAAGGATTCGAACTTTGATAAGATACGAGTACGACAAAAGCAGACCTGAAATATGGTTCCATTGATAAGTGGGTCATTCTTCGGGCAATGCGTGAACACGGTAGCGATATTCTATACGCTTAGGATCTCGTCTGTACCGATAACTTGTTAACATAGTAAAATTACATCGTTTTAAGTATATTTGATTCTCCCAGCTACGTGGGTTATCCCCGTAATAACGTGATAAACATAAAATTACGTGGTGGTCAAAATTCAAATCCGGGAACAGAAGATTTGTTTCGTGCCTGAAGACAGCCGTATGAAGCAATGTTTAGCGGCTAAGGTACTGGACGTAAAAACTTTTTTTAGATATTTATGTTAGAACTTTGTGGAAAGTGTACGTTTTAGGTGTGAATAAAGTTACTTTTACTTTTATGATATCTTTTCCTAATGCTGTGTGATAAAAAAAAAAAGAAATATATATTGCGAGACTTAATTTATTGTGTTACGTTTCTCCTAAAATAGATCAAATATTTTTTCGTAGTTTTTCCATTTAATCTTTATTATATTCTTTCAAATGTCCAGTACCACGATCCGTTTTACTCAAACCATTGTTGAAAGCATGACTATATAACGCTGTTATTGATTATGATATGAACGATGTCGTCGACCCTGTGAAAGGAGCTAGTATGTTACTGACTGCTCTTCGAATAGCAAATACAAAATGAGGCTGCTGATGCTAGCTTAAGATTGAAAACAATGCTGTTTCTAAAGCCTGATTAGTATGCCGATTGTTAGTTATGGCTACCAGAATTGCATTGCGTCCCTATTTCGAAGGCCCATTTTCTATTCCAGTCTGTTCGCAAAGGCTCCACAACTCGCTGAATATTGCTAGATTATCATCTTCGTAGAGCAGTCCATCAATATTACCAGGCCGCTTTTGGATGATACGGCATCGATCATTAAAGAGTCACATTGAGTCACTGCAACGGCTTGATAAAATAGCTCGAGTTCTAATATACTATGATCCATTACGATCTAGTTATCTTTTGGTATATCTCTTGGTAATTCTAAAAAACCGAACGAACCACTCAACTTACCTGACTTAAAACGAATCTCGGTCCTTTCAATTATATTTGCTATTATTGCTTGAAGAATTGCATTATGCACTCAGCGTACCACAGAGATTCTTTTTGTTCTGACCTTTCAGACATTAATGATAAAGTCCTATCGTTAAATGAGATGCCTCTCCTAACAGCCTCAACCGGCCATCGATCCGCCGCCTTTCCTCTAACTATCATTTTCAATTTCAGCTTTGGGCAAGCGCAGAAACATCCCCAGATTTTAAATACATCTTTAAATTTTTGTGCCGGCAGCAGCAGGTTCATTTCAGCTCTATACTTTCTCTTATTAATATCCCGTTACACTTCCGATTTCTTCCTGTTGTAATGAAATCTCTAGCTTTGCGTACGTTTCTTTTTTTGTCAATTTTCGCAATGATTATGTTGGGAATTTGTCTGAAGTGTTCTGTAAGATTATTCGGGATAGCAGTCAACACCCGTGCTCTTTAGTCACGCTCCCTAAATGCGCTGCAATTCGTCTTGTCACAAACGGCATACAAAATTATAGTAATCACTATGAGTCCGGGTTTCAAATATGGATGTTGCATTTTCGTAGGTTTTTGACCTACGGAGGCCGCTAGGGCTATTTGTGCCAAATTATTACTATTATATGAAATATATATGCATATGTGAAACCTTTGCCTGAGGGGACTGCTCAGAATGGGTCTGTTAAGCACAAAGACGGCATCTTTGACCTAAAGGACGCATTTCGATTCGGTCGACCATTCAAGATTGATGAATATCTTCCTAAGGCACCTTTGAAGAAAGATTGCCGATAAACAACACGTGAGTTGGCTAAAAAATCAAATGCTACTGGTTACATGACTATAGATACTAGTATATAAAAGGGAACTGGCGTACTTTTATAATTTTTAAATGTACAGAGCATTCATTGTGAAATTAACAAAAGTCATATATAAATAATAGCTAAACATGCTTTACATTTTTGCTAAAAAAAATACTTGAAATACAAAAAGGTGAGCATTCCAGTATATTGAGATTGCTATATGGCTAAAGATGAAAAATCAACAATCATCAGTTTATAAAATGAAGTTATTATGTCGAAGATAGCTACAATTAAGCATTGGCCATAAGTACCACAAAGATTTAAATTAGTTCGAAGCATCTTTAATTCAGGCTGGGAGATCCTTAAATATCAAGTTCATTTTCATATCCTAAATCGGTGTCTCAAAAACATAAAAAGGAGCAGTTGCACCAGTGGACGCATTTTGAGATTGTCAAAAGAGAATGTCACCAGATTTTGTTTTTGCGTAGCCCTCACGGTCCGTGAGACGATTGTAAAAAAGTTGAGTTATCGAGGTCTATCCAGATTTGAGCAGGGCCTGTATAATTCATATTCTAGTTAAATACACTTTTGTTTTTTTATTATATATCGTTGGTCTTCTTCTTCTTCTAAGAGGATTCTTAACGATGACGTGCATAAATGCACGTAGGTCTATACAGTCAATATTTATTTACCAATCAATCAAGAGAGAAGAAAACTATTCTGGTTGTTGGGTGTTTGATTTAATAAAGCACAGAATTTAATAAACAGTTTAGTGTTTTGCAAAGTATTTTGCGATAGTGGCATCATGACTTGACCAATTATCTTAGATTTCCACCAATGAAAAATAAGTGAGTTAACGTAAGTTTACAGTTGTAGTCGAATTATTGTGATGAATCTTGAGGCATAATCAGCGCATTGATCTACACCATCGTCCCTAAGGTACCATATATAATTTCTGAAATACCAGATATAAATTATTTATATTTTCTTTTTTTTTTTTGAAAAATATGATATTTTCAGATATTAAATATACTACATTTCCGCGAAAGCGATGACTTAATATTATCTTGGATGCTCAAAACACATCCAGTTCTAAAAAGCAGTGTTCACTGAACGCATCGTTGAAACCTACAATACGATAGCATTTAGTATTCGCGAGACGCCTAAATGGCCTTTCTGAAGCTGTGTTACTCGTAAATTCACTTGATACGCGCTTATAAAATAATAAAATAAAAAGTGTATGCCATTATGTAAAATAAGTATTTTCGTTATTAAAGTATACTATATAAAGTTTGCCATAGTTGACATAAAAAAATCGATTAATTTGGGAATTATATCAGAAGAATATCAGAAGAGATGTAACGAAAATAACCAGTTTATACCCGTTACTTGCAAAATTACCCTAATGTATAATAAATAACAAGTCTAAGACTAAACGTTGTGACTACACGCGAATATTAATAAATTACAAAATGCAAATTATTTGGAAGTTGAGAAACGGACCTCAAATGCACTCTGCTAAATGTGGGATACTGCTTAAAACAGGCCTTTCATTGCAACGAATCTTGCATAACCGTCAACATGAAAAAAAAACTAGACTGCTGAAACCTTCAGTTAAGGCAGGACCTCAAAATACAGAAAAAAAAAATGCAAATTTTTGAAAAACCTGAACCGAAAAATAAAAGCCAGGAGCATAGTTAGTTGTATATATATCTAATATTTGATATCTCATGACACAAGAACGGGAAATATCGGGTAAAATCTGATTGGATATGTAGCAGTGAGTCAGCGACGGGGCTCGAATTAAGAAATTTCAAAGCCCGATCAAAACACATATTACAACGTTTATTGAATTTATTGCAGTCATATTGAATTAAAAAGATTTTTGTTTTTAACAAATTCAGCAATAAGCCAAGTGAAGCATTATTTTACTAGGACTTTACAAGCGAATTCGGCAGACTTTGAAATTGAAGAACTTGTAATCTACCTGCCTCTAGCAAACAAAATTTGGGTGGCAGTTATTGCAGTCACCTGGGAACCGGTAGAAAACGGTTAAGTTTATTACAGAGGAAATGAGTTCAGAAGAAAAACATTTTTTAGTTTCGAAATTAACGCTCAGTGATCACGTTTTTATTCTTGGAAGCCAGGAGCCACAGTACCGTATATAAATGGTCAAAACGCTTCGAGAACGGAGGTTTGAAGTGGTAAAGACCCGCAAGGAGGTGATCAAATATAGGGACGCGAAAAATAAAAACGCATTGTCGCAGTCGTAGAGATTTCTCACGAAAGCAGAGCACGAGGTCTAAGTACTGTGTCGGTCAAAACTGGCATTTCGCATATAATGTAAGGTGAAACGAGAAGGTCACTTTGGACAGAATTGAATTGTTTTATTGAGTAGACAACTAATCGGAAAGCATATCTTACCATCGATTTACTTCAAGAGGCTATAGATAAAGAGATTACAATGGTAATATATAGCTGCATAGAACCCGCCAGAGCGCTGCAACAAGTGTGTAAAGGCTGAAGGAGAATACTACTAACATACATTGAAGAAGTCATCACCTTAGCCAAACTATTAAGAATTATTCAATTTTAAAATTTGCCGGATTTTCTTATTTTCTACACACAACCTAATATCCTTATAGGAAAGTAATCCTCGTTTTAATTTTTTAGTTATCATAATAAACGATTGGAATGATGGCATCGTTTAGGACGAGTAGCTGAAAATAAACACGCGCAAACATTTTAAACATGCCACTTTCGATGCCTCACGCGTTCATCCGTTCTTGCTCTTGCCAATGACCGGATGTGTTTGTAAACACCGACGACAAACTCCTACTCCGGCTCTAATAGATCGGGGCTTCCGTGCATTTAAAACTTCCTATTCATAAACGGTGGCATTAAGTTTCTAAAGTACTACGTACAACAATAACCATATATTCACTATAGGTTGTGTCTTAAAGATACTGCAAAGGATCTCGTTGCTACACAGAATATCGTAAGTACTATGTAAAAAGCATGCGCCATGAGTTGTTTGACAATACTTTTTTTGTTTGATTTTCTCTCACAATAAGTTAACTCGTCTAAATGTGACAGGTCAATTTAGAAAAGTAAGTCTGTTTTCTCGGCGATCCAGTTGTTTCTTTATACAGGCAAAGAAACAAACGAATCTGGTGTGGAGTTTTTCTCTTTACGATAAAAGCACAATCAAACGGTAAGTGTAATCGTGTTCGTCAAAATTCTGTCTGCCACCTGTATTGTTTTTGCTTCGATTATTTACTATTTATATTGTTATCCTTATTGCGACTATTTAAAATATTCAACACGCAATAAACAGCTGACGGAAAAACCTAGACTGCTAAATGACTGATAAGCTTTCCCCCGAAAATTTGTTTTCGTGAAGTTCGAACCCAACAACAACGAGCAAAAGCAAAGCTTAGTAACTATAATCTTAATTGAACTACAGATAGCCTACGTGTTGATGTTTGAATCTTAGCGTTCGTAGGTCACTAATTTAGTTAACTATATTATGTAAATAACCTAGTCGGCTGAGTAGTACGTGGAATTTCTTATTTTAATAAAACAACTTGGACAGCTTTTTTTATGAGAAGTATGAGTAAGAACATAAGCGACAGCATGTTTACTTAATTTCTTAATTATAAAAAAATTAGCTGAACATTGAACCTGCAAGGAAAATGATGACACGGCTCCTAATCGTCAACGTGTTGTTATCATTCAGAGGTATCACAAACGATGAAACCGATAACAATAATTAAAAACAGAATCCTTGATTAGGAATACAGATAAATAATAATGCACTTAAAATTGCATGGAGCAATACTATTACGCCCTCAACCAAGTTTCACTTGCTAGACAAAACAAAAGGGCTTCAATGCTTCGAGCAAATATATTTCTCGTTTAAATAAAAGAATGTCTGTAACAAAAGCTAGAGGAAATGAGTGGTGCAAATTGTAAATACTAAAAGCTTCTATACAAAGCAAACATCCTCATCATGGTTTACCAAAAATTTATGATTTGTAAAATAGAGATCATAAAAATAAAGCTTTTAGGTTCTTTTGCAGGAGTAGCCTTTCGGCCGCCCACATTTTCACGATGAGGGAAGAGCAGCAACCTGTCTTTGCTTCGAACATGGGAAGCATCGCGCCACCTGCCAGCGCTCCAGGGGCTTCTGTTACGAGCAAGTTCGAGGAGCTTGTTCAAAAATGTGCTCAATTAGAAAGCGAGAATGCTGTTTTGGCCTACAAGTTGCGTCGCATGCGAAAAACGATTCGTCGTTTGGGTCAAGACAATGCGTTCATCCAGAGAAGGCTGCGAGAACATATTAGAAAGAGAGAAGGCTCCACAACAACAACACTGGCCGCCCTTGTCGCTACCACGACTATGGGACTGTCTTGCGAACATGGACATACGGGTGTCCCAACTACAATCAAAATGGAAACCCCTACCCAAGAAAACCAGGGGGCAATTTCAGCAAAATCAACAAATTCGGCAGCCTCCAGAGCTGCACCAACGCTATCGGCGCCAACGCCGACATCATCCACACCAGTAATCACTGCAACGAGCAATGGACATGTAGGACGAACCTCCAATATAAAATTAGAACCACCGCAAGCAAATAAGAAAAGCGGAGTCAGCCAGAATCCGGTAATGACAAGTATAGACGTGATAGGAAGATAAAACTAGCAGCAAGAAGTGCCTATGCCAGCTCATCGTCACGTTGCACATCTTGTCACTAACGCCGGAAGAAACGCTTCGGTGAAAATAGAGATTTATGTACTTGCTAAAGTACTTCATAGCAAGTACATAAATCTCTATCTTTACACTTGCTATCATTATATTATTGTATAGATCTAAATAATGTTATACTAGTAGAAATTAGTTCACCATTGGAAATAGACTTTAAACTCCGAATAAGATCAACTGTCTGCGACTGAGACTATCATTGTCTCCTGAGTTGTGCGTCAGACTGCTATCAGCTCATCCAATTCCACTAAGAAGTGTTGTCTTTCGCAGGATATGAAAAAAATTATTTCTGTTATAATTGATTCTATAAAGTATAGTGTTTTCCTTCTGAATATATAAATTCAATCCTGCGGGGCAGTGATAGCCATTACAATATGAATCAACGAAAAATTTAGAGATGCACTGACTGGCTGTGATAAAAATTTTTAGATACACCTCCATTTTGTAAATGGAGCAGTGTTCTTCTATTGTGCGTAGCGTTATTCGTGGTTGAAACACTAAATGTGAACGTTAACCTGCGTTAGCTAACTATATAACGCAAAGCTGACACTGGATCTATAAACAGAATGTTGTCTTAGTTAAAGCAGGCAAACGCCAATGGAATAAATACAATTTAGAAAATTGTCATTGTGTATTTGATAAAAGTCGAGTTAAAGCGCTTCTATAAAGAACAAGGTGTTTCGTAGACACAAGTGACTGTGACACTAGTACAGAATACATTATTTATAATATGTTTTTTATAGGCAATTTTGGCTGTGTATATAATTTATTGTGCAAATTGTGTACATAACGGAGAAAACTTAAGAAAATAAAGCAAATGTAAGTAACGTACTACTTGTGTGATCGGTTTTTCCCTTTTCAACCACTATGAAGGACTGCTTCGTGCAAATAATTTTTGTGTGTGTTGACATTTGGCTATTATCCTTCATAGTATGTAGATATCTTAGACTTACGGTATTAATCAACCATTTTTCGGAAAATTAAGAATTATTGAATGACCCTTTTAATCTTTAATGACTTACGTATTATTTAGTCAAAGGTAACCATGACTATTGTTTAACCTGCCTAATGGGAAAATCCAATTCTCGCAGAATAAGCAGAGTACGTGAACCCCGATCGGTGGGTTTAGTTTTAAAATAGTTGTGTCGTAGCACTATTTTCATAGTAAAAAAATCACTATTATTGATATATTATTATTTATATATATGATTAATCCTGAATTATTTTCATAACATGGTATACGAGAGTCAGACAGAAATAGGGTAGCTTCTGTCTTTAAGTGCTGTGAATAGCTGGTAATAGCCGTTGGCTAACCTATCTTCTCATGGAGATTGAAACCCCGCGTTGCCTATTATATATACATAATAGGCAACACGGTGCATGCGATGAACAACAAACCTGTGACCTTAGACTTGCAAATTCGGCGCCCTATTATTTAGACGATCGCATTTTTTTTATTGTTATTTGTTTATCGATTTTAGCAATGGATAGCATATTCAGATATCTTGATTGCGATAAGGCAGATGTTCCTAAACTTACTGACTCAAAAAACAGCGGTCTTTCTTACCTGTAAACTATCAATGTGGAATACTGTGCATAGCGCTGTTTCGATTCCATACCGATAGCATACCAAAGCTGAATAAGAAAACCCTTACCATCAGGCTAATGCATCCGTTAGGGCTAATTTCGAAGTAATTCAGTTACTTGGCCTATATAAGGCCTAACTTTAAATATGTTATCCTACATTTGAGCAATCTATCGTCATCGTAAGACTACTCCCGGGTAGACAGAAATAGAATGCATGAATTACGAAGCAGGATGAAGTTAGCACACGGAGTTTGTAATATGGCCTGCGACTTACCTCGATCGCACGTTTCATTCGATGTGTTTACAGATGCGGGCTGTTACGGAAAAAGACGAGCAGGCGAAGTCACCTCCCGTAGACCTCTCTCAGCTCGAATGGATCCCACGGAACCAAGATACTTTCCTAGACCGTAGCCAAGGGGGATTTTGGTCTAGATTTAAATCAAAGGCAAAACAAAATCCGTTTGTCCCAATTGGTGTGTATCCTATTTAAAGTTATAATACTACTTTTTACTTTCTGGGGTAAGTTTCAGTTAAGTCAAATAGCAGTAATCAGCTAATCATGATAACACAATATACCAACTGCACGGATCGTCCAATAGCCACATAAATATGGCGTTTTATACCATAATTTTAACATATCCCTGTCTATCCTTACAGGAATGAGTCAAATGAAAAGTCAATTAGCAGAACGACGCTATCTATGATAAAATAGCGTTTGTTTCAAACAGGCTACTCTTTAGACTACGCAGATCTTGTGAATGCCATAGATTTGTATTCAACACTTAATAGGTATACATAAATATGGTTCTAAACTTAAAGTAGAAGTATTTTCGATTGGCGGGCGGGAATTCTCGAACTCAGTTACCTGAAGTAAGAGTAAAGTTTGCAGTTATTGTTGATAACAATGCGTCATGTTCGCAATTTTAGCGGAGATCAGTTATTAGTCAATCTTTTATGTGGGACGACCTCCTACAGGGCTAATAAGTATCTACGATTATTCAAACCGTATCAAGTATCGAAAATGAGCATGTGCCTGCAAAAAAAACCATTTCAAACACTGGAGAAAAACAGTGGCACACATGCATTGGATCCGGCGGGGATTACTTTGAAGTAGATGAATCGAGTTCGATACAGAATCAAATCTTCGATACTTTTTTGATATAGCAGTATAATTATATATGACACGATAAATTTTACGCTTTCGTTTGATGAAAAAATAGATACTGAAACCCTTGAAAATGTCCGAAATTTAATAACGTCCAAAATTTTAATGTCATGTTGAGGGCAAACCATACCACACTCATTTTCTCTCAGCAACGGTTCATAACTTCAATTTACAAATTCTTCTCTAACCGTCAGAACCACACGATTCCGGTGCAGATAAGTCATTCGTTAAAAACCGTTTTTTGCGTTTTCATTAGGTTTTAACGCGTGAAGACCCTTGGTTGATGCACGATTAGCACCATGAGCATGATTTACGAACGGTACAGCGCAACACTACTCCCGTAGAAATGGAATCGTGTTAACTGGGGACAATCCTAGACCAGAGTTTTAAGAGAAATCTGGCCTTCATTGAGGTTGCCCAGTGTATCAACCATGTGCAACACCATTTGTTGCTGTTCTCGAAATAAAATGGGTACAAGTAAAAAAACCAAATTTTAATTTACTGCGAGTGATTGATCCATAGCGTATTTTGTATCGAAAAAACTTTATGCGCAAGTTAAATATGACTAAATTGTTTTGTTTCGTCCACAGGTCTAGTGGCGACAACTTGCTGTCTTGGGTACGGTCTGTATGCAATGCAATCTGGCCAAACTTACAAATCGCAGATGATGATGAGAGCCAGAGTTATAGCACAAGGGCTAACGGTCACTGCGATGGTTGTTGGAGCGATAACGATGAATAAGAAATCATAGCTTTTTGTTGTTTTGGGAGAGAACTGCTCATAAATATTCTATACAATTAGATGTGGAAAATATGCTTTTCCAACCCTCTACTGAAAAATTGTATTCTATCGGGACGTATACAGATAAGATACAAAAAATGGTTCAGCTAACGAATTTCGTATGCTTTTATTCCCAAGGCTGCAGTTAGCCGAAGAGAACGCTCCAAAAGAACAATATTATCTGTTAAGGGAGCAGTTGTTAGATGTAACAGGTGCGTTCTACGTGGTTGGGGTTCGTTTGCTTTCCCAAAGTGTCTCTCTGATTGATGCTACTTTAAAAAGCGACAATAGCGACTTAAGAATTCTAAATAAATCGAAAACATTTTTAACAGTTCTAAAGGTGATTTCATTTTAAGGTATATCATTTCACTTGATGTCTCTATTGAGTTGTTGAAAAAGTATTGACTGTTTTTATGCCAGAACTGACGCATTTTTTTTCTATATTCTGTAATAATATTGCTAAACTCAATACATCTTTTTTTCTGGTAACATTTTTTCTGGTAACACCATAATCGCGGTACTTTAGAATATCTGTGATTTATAGGCAAAAATTATAACCTGTCATTTTTGGAACCTTTTATTGAGATTAAATTAACACCGTTAAGAGAGTTAAGCATAGACCGAAATAGATTGTAGCCTAACGGTGTAATCGGCTGTACGACGGACGCATTAGAATTTCTTATCTAAATTCTCTCAGTTTTTGCTGGGTATCTAAATATGTATGTGGTTAGGTCCAAAATGACGTTTCTTGTTTACTGGGTCCGGTTGATTTTTTTGAAATGATTTGCCGTAATCTTGTTAGCTGTTGAAAGTTGAGAATAGAATAAATCCAGCCAGATGGCAGGAACTCATAATGCTCGATTTGTTTTCAATCCCACTGGAAACATAGCACCACTTTCTATGACGTCAGACTTTGTACACCGCCACATATTCTTGATCGCATTTTATTTATTTGCATATTATGGTTATATGTGGTTCATCTTTGGTCACCTGTGGTCAACTGCGTTAAAAAATTACTCGATTTCGTTGTGTTTCTGCAGAGTTTTGCGAACTAAAATATGATCGAGTAAATTTTTTTGCGTTAACTGTAACGGCACTCAAACATCCGAGCTTTTTTATAGCCAATTATTTTCAATTGATTTAAAACTGTATGGTTGTGGATGTTTAGTTTTTTAGTAATATCGTGGCTATTTACGCGTTGGTCCTTCTCGACTTTCGTTCTCTCTCTATTCTTCCCGTAACTGGCGACTGTTATGACTAGCAGAAGAAAAAAGCGACAAAACCTGCTTTGGATCGTTTCTCGTGGCGCATCTTGACACCGTAAACAGCACAGATTTTTTATTCTGGCCTGGACATGATTTGTGCCTTTATCGTTATAAAATTGCAAAATATGGCATATTCTTGCATCAAATTTAGCTTAAATTTGAATGAGGGCATTCAGACAATTTCAGCATATCTACCTCTGCCAAATGCCGGTTTTCAAATGACGGCAACACCAATCTGACACAATGTATTACCTGAGATACGTTACCTCGAAGCTATTTGGATAGAAAAACCGCGCATACATTCTTGACGATGCACTATAATAATAGACAGGGTAGGCTGGGTTATATGAACTAGAAGCTATCAGATTTTTGGATGCATACTAATCAGAAGTTCAGTGCAATTTGTACTACTCGATTGTTTCCAAATCACCAAAAAATACTTTTACCAGCTCATTTTCTACCATAATCTAATCTGTGCCAAAGCTATATGTCCCAAAGTAGACTGAAATCAAGTTGTACTTCATAAAAATCACCACATTGATTATGTTATATGATTACCCTGGAACTAAATAAACTAGAACGGAGTGTGGCTATATAGGCCACTACATTTCAAGCTCATATGAAACCTCATTCTTTTGAATGCTAATTTCACATGAAAATTGGAATAACTAAGTAGCTACAAATGCAACTTAGTAGGAACGTATGTATATATATGCCATGTTAAACTAAGCTATCGTGCTTTCGCACTTGTCATATTATACATCGTTACTGTCAACAACGTGTCACATATGGTTGTTTTTAAAAACGAACTTCGTTTTTCTTTGTACGAAATCACTAATGGCCTGTATAGTGTTACCTTTAGCTCACATGATTGCACCTCGAGTGCCTTTACTTGGTATTTATCTTCAAAAATGAGTAAATTGTTGTGAGCTCATTAAAACTACATAGTAGAAAAACCTTTGACTAATACACTGGTAAACTTTTTTGCCTTCGTGGCACCGGTTGTGCTCAACGGTACGGTAGAAATATTCTACTCCAAATAGCCCTAACTTCACCTAGAGTCTTTAGGTTTTCAGACTTTTGTTATGTAAAATAATTCTGCTTGAAAAAAGTTGATAGCGTACAACTGAACAAACGGGTGCTTCAATAAGCCAGTTTCTAAATACATTTTTTAACAGAAAACCTCATTATACAAAATCCAGCTGAGCACGTGATAAGCAAAAAAAAATTTCGATATGCCGTTTAAAACTTGGTAATACACAGTCTATATATCCTGTTGCTTATTTTGAAAAGTCTATATCGTGCTTGAATACAGCTTCAGTTCTATACTCAATGTTCGTGGAATATTAGCCCGTTGTTACTATCATCCAAAGCTGTTTAACATAGTGTTTGCATTTGGCTTTCTTCGCTTTGTAGTAGAACCTCAATTGGCGGTGATACTGTAAATCAATAAAAAATGCGAAAACGAAAACATTGCTTCTTAAAAGAGTGCAGTTAAAACGCTGTTTATATTAAAAACATGAATGTGTTTTTATACATGTTTTTGGTATGCTAGACTTCGAAGGTAGAGAAACAGCGCAACGTTTTTTTCGCCTAAAGTTTTCAAGGTTTGCTTTTATTTCTATAAAACTATACAACGAAAGCTTAGTGTGAAAAATTATATTGGATTTCAAATGCTACGCTAAAGTGTGACATTGGCAATGCTTTTCATCCCGACGTCTGAATCTGGCGAGTTCAGTTGATTGCGCCGATAGACTCCGCATGGTCCATATTTTCGGAATCTATCTTTTTTCCATGAATCAAGGTACGTTCCGGGATCATAGCTCCTGTATGCCAAAGCTCGGTGAACAATAGCTTCCAGTTTGGCAAGCTTTGTTTTCTCATTGATCCGAATTTCGTCGGGCGGCTTACTCGAATTTAGCTTGTTCTGGTGCAAACGCGCATTCTGTAGAAAATGCAATGTAATAACACGTAAGACAGGATTTAATATACGATTACCCTGTCCCAACTATCGGCTATTATTTAATTTTCGTCACTTGGAATAACAGCATCATTTTTAAAAACTATAAATACGCTTTTTTATCGATCTTCGACACTTCTTAACGACTGGTAGAAGTATACAGTTTTTGTTTTATTAACCAATTTCGAGACTGTTTCGTTATACGCGTAAAGAATATCAAATAGCTCATATAGACTATCTCCATTAGCCTCAACAAATAACATTCAACAAGTTCAAAACCCGAAAACCGTTATACAAGATATACTGCCATCTGAAAAGGGTAAAAGGTGTTGTAGTGTTCATACAGTGAATTCTACGTACATTGTGTAGTGCCTCCCAGTAATCCTCAGTATTCCGATCAAGCTCACTTGGCAGTTTCGGCCTGCCAAGGTGTAGCGTCCAAAGCCACTCTGGATAATCTTCGTCCGCGCCCAACTTTACATCTTGGCCTTCGATCCGATAGTTTGAACCACAACAGTATGTTGCTAATCTTTCAGGATCCGTTTCAGCTGGAAGCTTCTTTTTCTGTGACTGAAGTGATGGACCCCCTCCGCTTGCTGGTGCCACCTTTTTCGCGAAGCAGCGAACGACTTTCAAATCCACTGCACTTGGATATACATAGGCAGATCGACGGGACGATAATATTGTTATGCGTTGACAGGCGCGTAACATCTTCGCTTGAATCTCGTATAAAAATTGATCTCTTCAGTTGAGTCTACACAATAGAACAAGCAGAAAATAAAACAATAGGAGAATGGTTATCTCACTAACCAGTAGAGGGCCGCTCCTTAACTAACAAAACAAACAAAAAGTAAATAGACGAATTTCGGAGAATAAACAGTAGCTGTGTTTAAGGCACCCTATCAGGTCTCTGAATCGTAAAGTGAATATGCGAACCCCATGCATTCCCTAGGAGAAATGCCTGTAAATACAATACATCTAAGCAAATATCTGTAAAGTATCATTAATTTAGTAATGAAACGATAGCTGAAAACGATTAATTGTTAACGTCTCGGTTATTGCTTTTCGATGACGACAGTCCGATTAGCAAATATCATCTATTCTTTATCTTTATTTAACTAATTTATTTACATTTATGAGATGCACTGGCAATTGTTGTTTAACTAACTATAGGTTTGATCAAATATGCATAGAAGGTAACTATACCACTTAAAAAAGCTGCGAACACAGTAGGAATGCATTATGTCGTTCGTTTCTCGTTCCCTTAGAATTACTTACGTCAAGGAGAACGAGAAACGCTTTAAGCAGGCCTGTTGTATACTATTGTAGCATCAATATCGAATCTACTAAAACAAAGTAATGATGGCCATTACTACGAATAACTATATACACCATCAATCCCTTTAATATTGCTAAACAATGGCTTCGAATTTGAAATCCAACTATTTCCAAGAAATTAATACCAGCTCGCGAAGAAACAAGGGCAATGCTTTGTCTTCGATAGTCCAACGATCAATTATTATATGAAAGTACTCATTTAGCGCCAAACATATAATTCTATAATAATATTTGAATAAACACGTAATCTTTATGCTAGAAATGGGAAGGAAATGTTTATCTGTGTTTTCGAATTTAAATTTATGAATTCGTGTAAACCTTACGCAAAGCGACCAACCTGAAATGAGCCACAAATTTCTGTTTTCACTAGAGAAGTGGACTGTGCCAGAATGACGCCAAATTTCTTAATATTGTAGTCTTTTTTCTAAGTACACTTAACTAAGATTCAAACATTCCAATAATATTACAAAGCCAATTCGTTTGCAAATTGGGCCGTGACATAGCTAAAGAACACTTTGTATTCTTTAAGATAGAGATAATATTCTATAGAGGTTGATTGTGCTTCAAAAGTATAATCCGAAAACGAATCGCATTCTCATTAATTGGACCCATGTATCCAAAATTATTTTGATGTGTTTCATCAAAATGTTCAATAACGGTTCTGTATGATTTCTAAATATTGAAGTTATAACAATACGCTAAGTAATACTGATCAACACGTACTCCTGACCAAACCTAAAGGAAACTACTTTTTTTGACAAAATTCACGGTCTTTATATCGGTTTGTTAGAGGCACTGTTATTGTTGTTGACGAAAATGGCGAGTAAATAGGAAGGCATTAAACCGATAACAGTCTTTTAAAATACCTCTAGGTTGCGCGTCATTCTACTAAATTCAACCCAAGGTTTGGCACACACTGAGTAGCTCTATTTGGGAAATTCTATATCCAATAATATATTGTACATAGAATTTTGGTGAAACGTTAATGGACGATTAACAAATATTCTCTCTTTATAACATTGTCTCCTCGTTTGATCAGGTCCTTCCACAAAAGCTTGCGTTAGTTCATTCCCACATTTTACTTGGGATTTAGAGAAACCCATAAAGTCGTTCGGAATTAGCTGTGTAAAAAATCTAATTTACACACACAAAAAATCTCTGGCCATTATTCAATCGTAAGGCAATTTACTCAACTATAGTAATTGAAACCACGTGATTTTTATTATTAAAACGATGAATTTTATTATTAAAGTGATTAAAGAACAGGGGAAATCTACCAGATATTAAGTTATGCTGTCAATCATATTGTGATCAATTATATTATTTATCTATGCTTGTTAATGTATCTATTACCATTGTTTACTTGTTTGTACCAAGCCAGCGAGTTCGAAGCTCGGTACGGGTACACATCCACAACTCATATATTTAATTCTAACGTTATGCCTTAATTTGTAAGAATGGCCTTCGAAATTCGATTGAAGTATTGGAACCTTACTAAAGACCATGTAATTATGTTTTAGGGAAAATCTCTAATATTAACAGGTTTAGCGCCGTTCTTTTCCACTAAAGGTATTGCACTAAAAATAGCTGTTATTAGTTTCGTGCTGTTAAACACCGTATAACTGAAGAATATATTATATGCTTGCACGATTTAGGTCATGGCAGACCCTTGATACAGCTCCATATGCAATTTATGTTTGAAAAATATGCATCGTATCGAATTTACATCTGTTTATTAATTAACATTCGATGAACTTAAAGGAAAACGTTGTCGCAACCTCGTTTCATTATCCTACCGTGAGTACGATTGGAAAGGTTAAGAGATATAGTGAGCTTGCAATTCTGATGCGATTTGTATGTCACAACTATTTGTATATGCATGTTTTATTACAAGGTCAATTAACATCCTGGGCGCGAATCTGGATATTGCTTTGCTTCTATTTCATGTAGCATATACCTATCGCTATTTCCTCATTTAAATCAATACAATCAAGTCCTCACAATCACACAGTACAGTCACGTTGCTTATCTCTCAGGGCGCACAACTTCCCTATTAGACAATTCTATATTGTGCTTTTATGATTTAGCAGAATATCTTTCAAATGTTAACAACTGGCACATTTGCTGCAAGTCGTAAATGTTCCATATATAAATTTGTACGCCTCTCCTGTACTTTCATAACATTCTTAATTAATCGAACTTTAAACGTCCAACGGAACGTTAACACCTTAAAATAAAACTACACAGTAAGTTTGCCTCCAGCAGTCTGTTTGATTGCTGTGTAGATATCAATCACCTCACCTAAGGGTACTCCGTAATTCTTTTGCAGGCCCTCTGCATTGGATGGTGTAACACAGTCGTTTGTCACATCTTTACGGAGAGTTTTGTCTACGCTAACTGCATCAAGGAATGCCACACTGAACGGCAAGTCGTGTATACCTAACCGGGAAGCACACATCGATCGTACGAAAAGATTTGATATATGCATAGCGAGAACGGCCCGAAACCGGTCTTTTGACCGAACCATATAGCTGATTTCATCGTGACTCGCCACAACGAGGCGACCGTCAATTTGAAATCGATCGAAAAGGTCTCTCATCGAGGCTAGCATCATATGCAAATAATCCATTGCTGAACTCTGTATGATCCAGGTCTGGCGCGCTTTCATATAGCAAGAACCTACAGCTGCTGGCTCTAATGCCCGTGTAATTTGGGCTAGCAGAAATGGGGTACGCGGTATCTTTCCTAAAGCTATCTGATTGAGCGCATTATATGCGTGTGATTCGGTTCCGGCAAACCAACGTTGTGGGCACGATAAAGGATTTTTACTTTTATTGAAAAACATTTGATCTAATTCCGTCGCGGCACATCGTACTCCTTTCGTAACGCGAAGCAGCCTTTCGCAACGGTCACTAGCCTCTTTCTTTGTGAGACTGGGATTAAATGTTCGAAAAATAGAAGCTAAAATCGCCTTTTCCGCCCCATATATTCGAGCAAAGTCAATCACTTTAGCGTGATCCAAAGAACAGTTTAAGACAGCTGCCGTTCTTGAGTGCACATCGGTCCCGCTGACTTCTTGGCCCTGTACTGTTGCCCAACCGAACGCCGTGCTGGCGTGTACCCCCTGAAACGCTGAATCACCTAAAATCGAAGCAATCCAGAATTCGAGGGAGTCAAAGCGCGCTCGCACAAAATGCATACCTTGTGGCGCGTGTACCAAAGTTCTGTGCTCGGAACCGATACGATACGTTATTTCGTGGCATCCAGAAAGCCACATCTTTTCCATTGGTCTACGGTTTATTGTACCAGCTGGAATTAATCGCGGCAAGACTACACCCTCGTTTTCGCTTGTCCATACGAACATTTGTTGTTGCAGTCTTTCTCGGACAGTACTCCAGTGAATGGTCTGTTTCATAAGCTCCAGCAAACGATCGGCGTTATCATCATCCCATGATCTGAGAAGATTGCCTTGATATTTCTCGATAAAATGAACTGAAAGTGGGGTACCAACGTTGTAATTAACTCCGTATTTGTGTGGCAATCGCCTAAAAAGTACACCAGAAATCCCGATATCGATGTTGGCTTCGGTATTCATACCTGAGCTGTTCTTGACGCTAAGGTCATTCTTTTCAGACTCGCAATGTGAAGAAATTGATTTCATAGTTTTCCAGTCCTTGATTCGCTCCAGGTGATCATAAAAAATCTCGTTTTTTCCAGATTTGCGTTGTAAGTCAGGAATAAAATGCTTTTTAAACGTTTTTCTCATGGTCTCCCAGTCGTTATAACTACTTAGTTTGGACAAGTCATCTAGGTCCAGAATTTCCTCCACAGGTTGAATTGACGCAAACTTGCTATATGTTGTTGATCTTGCTCGAGCTGCATTAACAATTAGTGTATACTCTTTCAGCGGAAATCCAGTTGAATCTCTATTGTGGGATTCATCTCCTGGCTTATTATGGGGAACCAGATACCCCCATCCGTATTCTTCATGAAAGTGCAAAGGATAGCCATTCCACATGAGTTTAAGTAACTTGGGAATACACCGTCCCCGAACAGGTATCTTCCAAGTACCGAATTCTTCGTTCGATAACCCTAACCCATTCTCCAAAAGTTTTGCACATAGCTCTCTGTACCACTTTGGATATTCTCTTTTCATATCAGACTGTTTAGGCGATAAATTATTTGTTGCCTCAGACAGGTCTACGCTTCGTGAAGCTTTTTGTTTGCATTTTAAATTTTGTGTAGACCAATCAAGGTCCCATAACCAAGGATCATTTCTCCAAGAACCATCTTGATGCATCCGACAGGCTTTATTAGCCAACATATTGAGAATATGCTGAATTTCTGCATTCGTATCATTGTAGACAGCTTCTGCTCGGCTTAGATATCGATTCCAATTTTCACTTACTGGGAGATATGCCGTTAAGCTTTCCGTTAAACCGAAAAAACTAACTGGATGTGGGAATCGTTTGACGAAAAGTGGCAGCAGTTTTGCGAGAACATCCCTGGTGGCCTTGACATCGCTAAAGCAGTAGTTCATTAATTGCTGGAAATCGGCCCTGATTTCAGCTGATGTACCTGTGATGAAAGTCTGTCTCGCCGACTTCGAAAGCTCTGCTTGGCAATACAACTGATATACGTCAGCGAGGTTATTGAGTGCTGAAACTTTTCCCCATTTGAAAATGTCACCGATCGAGACCGGCTTCATTGTTGAATTTTTAGTATGGTCGTTCCACTTCTTCAGAACAGAAGTCATCATTTTCTGCGAGGTTGCCTGCCCTGAGACGCAGACATGCATCGATAAAGTATCTAGGAAGCGCCGTTTTGACTGTCTAGCATCGTATTCTTCTTTCAAGAACGAACGATCGAATCCTACCGCATGCCCTACTACAATCGTTTCACGATCTACCGTTCCAAGGGGAATGAGTAAATTAGGGGTCACTCTTTCGACCCGGTGGTCTCGGCCACCAACAATGGCTGTTGAACACCAAGAAAACCAGCTTTTGTTTGATAGCGCGACTGCCATCACAGGCAGACCGCCCTCGACGACAACCGTTTCGACGTCGAAAACAAGTGCGTCACCCTCCGGTGCTTCCACTTTTTCAAAAGCGTGACCGTCAACCGTATAACGCACCCAACCCTCCAGGAAGGCGAACTTGGATGGAATAATTGGTACGGTAGCAGAGGTAAGTTCCTTCAAAGCATCTAAATAAAGCATGTTAAACCTTTTTCCAATACTATCAAAGTGCTCCTCGATGTTTGCTCCAAGCAATCGAGGCAGTTCTATATTAACGTCGTCTAAGCAATCAGCTTTCGCATGCCACAGACCGAATCTCTTTAAGTGGTCTTTCATAGCTTCAATACTTTCATTCGAAGGCTGACTTCGATTAATAAGGGGAAATACTTGATTTCTAATGGCTTCTGGAAGCATTTGGACCCCTGGAGGCCTACAGCACATTTCCCTCTGGGACAGGCGCCTCGTCGGCTGGGTTTGTATCGGTACCGTTTGTGCTATCCTCAGGCGAACGGTTCGCTGAATGGCCTCCATGGTCGTTTCCTGCAGCAGAAAGATCAGGGATACAATAGTGGTAAAGCAGACAAGATCTTAAATGAAATTGCTTTGCTTCCGTAACTAATACAATAACGCTGCAGGCGAATGATTTATATATTAACTTCTAAGCTCAGTAAAATTACTAAACTTGAAGTAAACTGCAGTGTTAGTTGGTGTATATTTGTACTGCGGAACTATCTTTGGCTGCCTTCTTTTCTCTGACAAACCAATGTCCTTATAGCCTATTCTACATTCTATGAAATGTATTTACTGACTCTATGACAGACCTGTGTGTGCATGTCTGTAGCACGCTGATCTATAGAAAATGGCTTCGGCTTTAGCCATGCTGGAAAAATTTACCTCTGACTGCGACACCATGACTACAAGTGCCTAACGGCAAACGTGCATGCGCATTATACTATGATGCATACGTAAATTACCTCAAAAGAATAGTACTCGAAGAACTGCTCCCGAAGAAGCTGATGTAGTATTTCAGTCAAGACACAGCAAATATGTTAGTAGCGGATTTCCAGGCCACACACAATGAAACAATTCCTTCACATTTTATAGAAGTGGATCAAATAGAACCTTACCTGCAATGCAATCATAACCGAAAATGCATGCTCTACGGCATTCAAATCAATTACAAAAAGAAGGTACTTTTTTTAAGTGGGTGAGTTAAAGTATATACGATCATCCCGTTGCGGTAAGGACAATAAACGTACTCAATAAAATACTCATACATTTATTAACAGCGTATTCACAGTTAATTTATAAGGAAATACTGTGTACAACAAAAGTGACAACAGCTACCCATTAATGTTTTACATATTACGGTAGGCAACCAGACTGTACATCGAAGGGCCATCATGTGCAAGTATATGAATAATAAAGCAAGAGAACGACGCTCATGTTTTTGCACGCGCCTAGTAAACAACCGATTGTTTGTCTAGTAAAAATTATTTTCACCGTATCTGGCGCCTAAAGGTTATGATCGATCTCCCAACTTGTCCGTAACAAATTACTGAAGGCAGTAACTAACTCTCAGAGCAGAACTTTAAAAAAAAAACGCACTTCGATGCATTAACTGTGACCGAGATGCTCGCAATCTAGACAATGTTTGTACGTTTATTGCATTCTCTAAATGCAAATTTATCTTTATGGAGTTTACCACCGTTTGTAAGCTCAACGCTTTTATATATATCAACCTCTTCGCCATAGGGAATACCGTAATTTTTGTATAGGCCATGGGGGTTTGACGGAGTTACACTGTCATCTGCTACGTTTTTACGAATTACACGGTCGATGTCCACGGCGCTGAAGAACGCCACGCTGAATGGCAAGTCATCCATGCCAACTTTTTCCGCAAATAAAGCTCGCACTAGTAAATTAGTAATATGCAGTGCTAGAGAAGCCCGATAACGATCTTCTGATCGAACCATGAATCGAACCTCGTCGTGAATTGAAACCACGAGACGCTGATCAATTTCGAATTTCTCCGATAGATATTTCATTGATGCTAGCATCAGATGCAAATAGTCTACGGCCGAACTTTGAACGACCCAGTTAATCCGCGACGTCATGTACTTGTTACTCACATACTTTGACTGCAAAGCCTGAGAGATTTGGGCTCCGAGAACAGGCGTGCTAGTTTTTTCACTTCTCGCAATTTTTTCGAGCTCATTGAACATGTGAGATTCGCTTCCACCGCACCATACAAAATCATCCGTGTTCGTCGAACTACGTGTGCCCTTTGTGGATTTGAACATTTTGCTGGCGCAGGCTGCCGCTTCTTCTTCGGTTAGGCTGGGGTTAAACTGTTTGAGTAATGTTGCAGAAAACTTTTGACCCGCGCCATAAATTCGGGCATAGTTGAGCACTTTAGCATGATCCCTCGAGCAGCCGGCCGAGGCAGCTGTTCTTGAGTGCATATCCGTTCCGTCAGCCTTATTACCCTGAAGAGTCATCCAGCCAAAGGCAGTGCAGCCAGGGAGTTTTGCGAAGGCTGCGTCACCAAGCAGCGATGCTATCCAGAGTTCCTGAGAGTCGACGTCAGCCCCTACGAAATGCATCCCATCAGGTGCCTGAATCATCGCTTTGAGCTCAGATCCGATTCGGTCTTTTCTAGCATTGCTGGCTGTAAGCCATGTCTTTTCTACGGCTCGGCGACTTATTGTACCTGCGGGCATCAACCGCGGCAAGATGACACCCTCTTTTTGTCCAACCCAAACAACCAACTGCTCTTTGAGCCGATCGCGGGCGTTTTTCCAATATGTTGCCTGCTTGCCTAACCTCAATAATGTATTTGCGTTATCATCTTCCCATGACGTAAGTACGTTGCCTTCAAACTGACTGATAAAATCTTTTGAGAGCGGATTGCCTACATTGTATTTCGGTCCATGCTTGTGAGGTAACTTCCGAAAACGTACCCCATGAATGCCTATGTCATAAAGATCACTGTTGGCATTTACTTTCGAAAAAGTTGATTCACTTTCTTCAACATTAAAACTCTTAGTTTTGTTATTTGGCTTATTATTTGGACTACGTTTGTAGACATTATATTTGTCAGCGTTTCGACTTTTGCCAAAATCAGTTTTCATAGTTCCCGTTGCGTCAAGGTGGCAATCGATGTTATCACTGATGGGGTCAGGGGTTCGAGTATCAGTACTTAATGACGTTCGCTTCCTTTGGCTTTCTTCAATTATTTTCCTGTACTCATCGTATGGGAATCTGGGCTTATAATCACTCGCGTCATTATCGTTATGGGACTGCGTCTCACTCCGGTTGCCAACACTCATTACCCCCGTCACATGTTGGTCTTCACTTTCGGCGGGAAGTAGGTATCCCCAACCGTGCTCATCATGATGATGTAATGGATAACCGTTCCACATCAGCTTCATGAGCTTAGGAACGCATCGCATTTGAGTCGAAATATTCCAAGCTCCAAAATCCAGTTCGGGACCACCTGCTGGATCTGTCGGTTTTGAGATGCATAAGTCCCGGTACCATTTAGGGTATCCAGGCATGAATGGTCGCCTAGCTAAAGTCTGCTCTACCGCACCCAACTTCTTTGACCGTAGCGTAGAAATTCTTTTCGGTTTCATATTCTGCGTTCCCCAATCGAGATCCCAAAGCCAGGGGTCTTTTCTCCAAGCTTCCCCTTGGTTCATCCGGCAGACCCGATTTGCTATCATATTTAAAATTAACCTAATTTCCGCATTAACATCCTGGTATACGGCCTCTGCCTGATTCATGTATCGAATCCAGTTCTGATTCACCGGCAAATATGCCGTGAGCATTTCCATCATCCCGAAAAGGGTAATATCATGGGATAAGCGGTCACGGAACAGAAAGAAAAGCTTCACGAAGACATCTCTTGTAGCCTTGACGTCAGTAGCGCAGTATTTCATTAGGTCTTGAAAGTTCGCCCGTACGTCGTCTGATGAACCTTCTTCAAAGATTTTTCTTTCTGATTTTGAAAGTTCATCTTTACAATAGAAACGGTACACTTCGGCAAGGCTATTGGGAGCCGAAACATCATACCATCGCTTATTTTCAACTGTCTCCTCTTTTCTATTTAGTTTGGTATTCTGCTTCTCTGAGTTGTTCTTTATCTCGATGTTATTCATTTCATTCTTTCTCATTTTGAGATATTGTATCCTCTGGTCGCTTGTCTGGCCTGACACACAGACATGCATTGAAAGCGTATCAAGGAAACGTCTTTTTGGACAGCTATTATTATACTCTTCTTTAACAAATGATCGATCGAACCCCACGTGATGTCCAATAACGACTTGTTCACAATTCCCAGATCCCAAAGGAACTAGCATATCGGGTGTCACGCTTTCAACGTGGTGGTCCTTTGCTCTAACAAGAGCTGAAGAACACCATGAATACCAGTGTGTGTCAGATAACGCTGTAGCTATCGCAGGAAGTCCACCTTCTGTAACAATGGTCTCAACGTCGAAAACGATTGCTTTTCCCTGCGGTGCTTCAACTGGCACCTGCTTTTCATCTGCATCATAACGCACCCATCCTTCCCGAAAAACGAATTGCTTAGGGATAGGCGGCGCTGTCGCGTCAACGAAAGCGCGTACAGCTTTTAAGTATGGTTCTGTATATTTTTTGCCAATTTCCCGGAAGTGTTGTTCCAAGTTATCTCCGAGAAGTTCTGGCAAATCTATCGAAACGTCGGCTATCGGATCAGATTCACGATTCCACAATTTGTGTTTTTCTAGATGAGACTGCACATTCATCAGGAGGTCCTTTTCGGGTTTGCTCACCCTACCGGAACGAAACACCCGTTCTCGGATGACAGCCGGGATGAGCTGTATACCGACACAGTTCCTTCTAATTTCCCGTAGATGATGGAGACCTGTTCCGAGATGAAGCTGTTTCCGCGAGGGTCGCGCCGTCTTCGGCAAAACGGTTCGCAGCATAGTCCCTCTCCCTGGAGCAGAAACAAAATTGCACATCAGCAACCGGTCAAACCTATATGTTGCCTGCTTTTAATGTACTTGACTGTACGGCAGCATTCGGTTTTGCGAAATGTTCGACCAAACTGGTCTTGGCATGCTCAATTAAATCATACCAGTTCCATAACTACTACTCTGTCAAGTATTGACAAAAAGCAAGTTGAGACCAGCCTTCTTTATCGGTCCGACTGTGTTCTTGCAACTTGTTCTTGAGCTAACTTCGCACGGGACTTGCCTTATGCGAGAGAAATTTCTTAAGGCTATACGATGTCTTTATCAAGGCGTATTTCTGTTAGCAATCCTGTCGACCTTGGCTTTCACGCAAATATGCGTGAAAAAAATGCTGGATATACGCACATGGCTCACCATCTAAAAGTAGACTCGTGGACGGATTAACCCTTTTCACAACTTAAGTCTGATACGATTAGATTTGACCTGTGACAACAACGACTCGCTGTTGTACTTAGTGTATGATAATACATAAAAAGCTTAGATGAATAGCTTTAAAGAAAAACGTTGACAAATACTTAGTGGTTCCTTCAACAAACATTTTTACGAATGAATGGTTTTGATTTGGTTTACGTGGAGTAGATATTTTGAAACCTTAACCTGTTTGATTGCCTCACTGAATGTTTTCCAACCTCTCATCCAATAAATGCGGCGTTTAAATGTGAAATTTAGCAAACATCCCTGCGAAGTATTGCTTGACCTGCATGCTGGAAAGTGAGTAAACCATATTAGAGATGCTCGTTGAGAATCCGAAAGCTTCGCAAAAATTTCCTCAACCACAGTAAGTCCTGCCGAGACAAGTAACAATTAGCGTATCGGAAATCAATGAAACATGTTAAATAAATAGTGATATCCTGTTTACCATGTATGTTGGCTATACATTGAATACATGAATAAAACCAAGATGGCGCTCAAACTGACTGATGCTCCTTTATTCTACTGATCGGCATCTAAAGGAAATACAAAACAACGATAAATCCGACAAGATATGAGAAAGTAAGGTTGTTGGTATATATAAATAATTTAAGTTAACGTGCTGATGTACTTATTTGTCATGTTCGAAGCTTAGAACACCCATTTGTTAAACATTGCCTTGACATCCCGCTATAGGTTTAGAACAGTGCATAATCTTTTAAGCATAAACGCTTTTAAGCAGGACGAGTCCACCTTCTTAAAACTAATAGTTCACCTGAGACCCTTTTTCCGTACCTTACGGGTTTACAAGTTTATTTAGCAATGAGGATATCTTTGATCTTGAAGATAGGGCTTGTAAATGCAAATTGATAACCGGTTAGTAAAGTACGATCTGACCTCACGCATGTTACAGAAACATATTGACATAGGCCGATAAAAAGAATTAACAAGAATACAGCACAAATCAAACAAGATATCCAAGACTTTAGTTGAAATATACGCCCGTGTGCATGATCCATTAAACTCGTGCAGCTACTGAAAAAGTTATTACCGGTCACTTTTCGCTTTTATAAAGTACGTTTACCATCGGCGGGTCGTGGATGGAAAAACAGGCCTTTACATTTGTCTTAGTGGTAGCCAATTAATTTTTTGTTGTAATTAGTTGCTAAGTAAAGTCAAATACTTTTTTTCAGGCAGAAAACTAGTTTCACATCGAAGCTTCTTCGCTGATATAGATGCCCTTGCCAAGAACTACCCTGCGTCACCCCTTTATGACAGCGTCCTAGGCTGTCAAAATCAGTGGTATACTTACTTTACCAAGCGACGAAAAGAACCTTTTTTGTCTAAAATCTTTATTCGAAATGCACGTGCGTCATTTTCTAGCGAATTCACCACCAATCGATACTGGAATTTTTCAAAACAAGCAAAGCCGGTGCCCGCGGAGCTGACTCTTTCCACAGAAGGTTCGCTCTGGGCCGAACGATCAATGCGCGATACCATAATAACATGCCTCAGTGTAGTAGAGCATGCGATTTTCAAACAGGTGTAAAACTAGCTGCAGACAGGACTCTCTTGCTAAGTGTAAATAAAAAATCGGTGTAACATCAAATAACAATATGCTCCATTTCTAATAGGGACGAATAGATCAGCTGTTTACTGCGACAAGTATCTAGCTACTCATTTGGTGCCGTCTGTCAGCTTGCACAGAACCTCTTGAAAACAATAACATACACACAGACAGGCAGGGAAAGCCAAATCAAACGTATAGAGAGGTATACAACATACAACAGTGCTATCACCACTGGTACTCCATTCCTTCAAGTGAAAGCATCGACGATCAATAAACAGTTCAGTGTTGCTCTCCAGCAGTGGAGAACTATTTGCAACTGGAAGCACAAACGTTGAGTGCTTACCTAGCCAGCCACAGTCATTAGGGCTGCTGATTCTCCCGATGCTAGGGAGTAATAAAGTGAATGGTTGGTTGTGAATGGGGTCCTAGTCTGAGTCTGTCGGTGGGTCATATGTTATGTGGACTTACTAGTGACATTATAAACACTTTCACATACCGATCGGTGTAGGGTCTTGTACGGATTGTAGGAGTGATTTAAACAACTATCTTAGGTGTCTATGGGTAGTGCAAGCTTAGAACTAGTTGGTGGTAAGGCAGCGGCGGAAGATATTAAGGCCGCAACGGCTACACATAGTAAGGGCAACGGCAACAACAATAATAACAGCAGTACTATCAAGGAGAAGTGCGGGCCAGACTTCATGGTCAGCTCATTAGCTCCTTTCGTCGTAGCCGTTGCTACTATTACTATTATTATAACTGTTAAGGATTTTAGTGTCCGAATAGTGTTAGAAATTGCCACAACTAATCAGTAGAAGGTGAGCGATAATTCAAGATTAACCGCAATTGTCGAGTACGCATGTGACCATTATCTTGGAGGATGTAATCTTGGTCGAAGTTCTCGGGCAGAAAATCTGCAAAGGGCGAAAAACCCGCTACAACTGCTTGGCATCTTAAAACATCGGCGCCTCGAGCCCCTGCTGTACTTTTTGTCAACTGGCTTAGCCGGCGGTATGGAGGCACTTGTTGCCGTGAACGGTAAAGAGGATATTAAGCAAACAAATTCCAACACCTGCAGCAATGAAAAAGCTCAGCATCAACCGTCGCAGCAAAGCACTCCAACAACCCAGCAGCGAGTTAGCGGACGTCACATCAAACGACCCCGAAAAGACGGCGATACAAGCAGTCCTAAGGTTCGTACCTAAAGGGCATGTCTACTTCACGACGCCCACATATCAGAAATGAACGTGAGGCAAACTACATCGTAATTTTGAAAGCGACCAATCATGAGACTTGCTTCGTTGCTTTGGTCTCGTTTTCGTAATTCTATCGGCCTAGTTACAGTTAGATTTAGAAGAAAGAATCCATAAGCATGGTTCTACAGCATGATATTACATTAGGCTTGTATGAACTACCGTTCGGATAAACATTAGAGATGGAAAGGATCACAGATGTCATTACTAGCATATTTTTTACTTTGAGAGCTCGAAGAAGCATCAAAACAACAGCTGACCGCTTGTTTGAGACACCATCAATTGATGGTTTTGATAATTAGTCATTTCACATGAGTGTCCAGTTGTAATCATAGAAGAGATCTTTGTGTACTTAGAGTTCAGTGACAGAAGAATAATAGACGAAAGAAAACGAAAGCAATACTATGCCCGTTGTTACTAAAATTTTGTGAAATAGATGGGAAATATATTGGTGTAGTCCAATCGGCTGCCGGGTCTGCCACCCGAGACACCGCTTATCGATAGTAGTCGACGTAGAACTGAATAGATTTATTAAAGCTTATTATTAATTGCCAACACTGGGTGATTTTCTCTCAAATTAATCCAAACGTTATGCGTACACTGACTGCAGTATATCGTACACTTTACTGGTATTATAGTATGTGCATGTTTTTATACTGTATCTAGCGCTACGTGTAACCGAACGACTTTAGCCCTTGAAATAAGGAAAAACTGACTTGACGATACCAATAAATGAGTATTCAAAATAGCAGCCAACCATGGAGTTGAGAGCCTTAAGGATTAGTTGTCAATAAAAGATCGATCTTATTGAACGTAAGATATATTTTATAGTGATTTTTGGAGTACTTTAACCCTATAATATGTTACCTTTCATTAAGCCTGCGCAAGACATTATATCTGGACATAAGAATACATAATGATTCTGCCACTGTGTGCGAATTCTTGTGCTGTTCTTTATTTATAGGTATTTGCGGGTCGACGATTACAGCAAGATATTGCAGCATCCAGCCCTAAATCATCCAATCCAGAACGAACCAGGCGGTCATGGGATCTATGGACCCCGGAATCAAAGGACTGGTTCTTCGATGCCCTCTGCGAGTTCGGCAAAGATTTTGATGCCATTTACAACAGCATGGCTGCAAAAAGCCGCAAAAGCAAGACACAGCAGGGAGAGATGACGTTTAAAAATAAAGATCAGGTGCGATATTTCTACTATCGAACGTGGCACAAGGTGTCGAAGGCGTTAGGTGACCTTGGTGACATGAAGAAAAGTGTACAAGAGCTTTACGGCCTCATCAACTACTCGGAAATGCGCAAGAAAATCGGTTTTAAGGCACTCAATCCTACGAATGCACCACGATTGCTCGAGCTAGTTATAACCGGACAAACCATAATTAAAGTGAAGGGCAAAAACTTTCGCGTTAAGACTCCGGTGTGTCGAGCACTTCGCTTGATTAACAACGTTCCAGATAAGGGCTGGGAGGGACCGAAAATTCCACCACAGATTACAATCGAGCTACGGCCAATTGATAATGCAGCGTGGACGCACGTTCAGTCATTGGCGCAAAATCCACGTGTACGAGTTACATGCCTTCCCCAACGAAAAGTTGCGTCTATTGTCGAGTTAATGGAAGGACGATGGCAGCCAGGCCATATGAAAAAAAAGAACTCACTTCTAGCGGCATTGGAGGGACTGGAGACACCGCAAGAACTGAAGAATTCGATATTTCAATTTGCAGCCCCACAAAAATTGCGTCTTCGAGTATTTCCCAATCAGCAACCAAAAGCCATCGAATTTTTACTTGCTGATACATACTGTAGCACGGATGTGTGTCTCAATTCATATCGGATCAGGTTTGCTAAACGGGACGAAGGGTCCACTGTCAAATCTGCGACTGGTGTGACAGCTACAGTTGACCCAAAAATGCCCGAGATGAGATCCGACAGTCACTCAGTCGAGACATCAGGATCGAATGACAGCCACAAGGCTCCTATAGAAGGCAAAGACGAAAAGGCTATTCCCGCTGGAAATACGAACGCTGGCACAAGTATGAATACAAGTAACAAACAAACGACAAACTGTGATAACAACTTTAATCCACACCTTATAACTACTACTCATTTAAACAGCGGAAAAAAAGACGTAAGGGAAAGAAAGCTTAGTTTGTTCAGTGGTCCGGAACGAACCACGGATCGATCGGTGTCAGCATTGGTCAATGAGGAGGCTAACGACGGTTTAGCCTCAAATCTCGTGTGCGCAACAACAACAAACCATTCTATTCCTGCCAATGATGATAAGGTAAAAGTGGATAAGGACGGCCCTGTTGGTGAGGGCTGGACAGCAGATTCATTATCGGTGCTGACTGTCGGCGACCTCTATTTGAGACTCGGTTGTCCCACAAGCATTATACTCTACTACAAGTTTGAAGGCGCCGATTTCCCCGCACCTGAGAACCGAATCCGGAATGTAATGGACAAGCTCATTACTGTTCTACTGGCGAGTTTCTGTGATAAGAAATCAACACTAGCACAACCTAAGCCTCAAGCGGCAGCAGTAACAGCCCCTAAATTGAAGCCCCATCCACCGGCAGCGGTTGCCACGGGGCCCACCGTCTCTCCATTACCACCGAAGCCAAAAAGGGAGAGACTTTTGGAGAGAGCGGCACGAGATTTGCCAAATGAATTCGCCGTACCACAGGGTCACGCGCCTCGAGCCTTTAAGAAAAACTCGATTACACTCGATTCTATACGCGTTGAACTTCCCTCGGGCAACAAACGTCAACGTGCCCGCCGTAAGCCTATTCAAGCTATGGTATTGCAACGGCCGCTTCTGCCACGTACTAGTCCTGTCGTACAAGGAACTGTTACACCTGGTGTAGGCGGAGCGCCTCAAAGCGTCCCGTCAGGTGTCGTTGTTCGAAACATTCTTCCCGCAGCGCCGGTGCCGTCGGAGATGGAAACGTCTCTTGACAAAATCATATCTACGTCGATTGTAGGTGAGATTTCTTTGGAGAGAATAATTGCATCAACTATCACTTCGGACCAGCCTAGTCCACTGCCTGACATTGTACCGGATGTGCCCGTACCAAGTACAGGGAGTGAGAATATTCAGTTGAATCACAGTTTGCAAATACCTGACGCTGCTGGATCAGATCTCCGTTTATCCATTCCCTCTTTGTCATCCGACACACTCGAAACACCGAAGAAAGCTCCATTCAATTTGAACGAACTAGACCAAGGACCTTCGATGTCTCTTGACTTCTCTCCATTGCTGTCTACACCGAACAAACAATGGTTCAATGGAGAGGGATCGAATTTGTCGCTAGGCTCGCTACTAAACAGTTTCGAGTCGCCTCTTAAGGCTACACCTCTACCTACGGGCCCTCCGGACTCAAATTCTAATCTAGAGTCTCGTCTCCCGGATGTGGAGAGCCACCTTCAGTCCCTAATGAACGAGTCGAGTTTAGACTATGCATCCAAATTCGCCGACTTAGCTGCTCAGATCGCACGACAAACGACAGCAGGGACGGGAACTTCGGCTGATAGTTGAGACTTTTGCGTCAACAGTTACGGAACGCAGCTGTGTTAAAAGGCTATCACGTTCTGAACACCATAGAAACAACCAAACCTGTGGAGTGCTTAGGCACGAGTTCAGCCTTTGATTCTCAATTAAGACACTCATGCGTTGAGATAAGCGTAAGGGCTTTGTTCAACATCGCCACTTACTAACAGCCCTTGAATTAATATCGTACGTGTAACTAGCAATTGGTGATAATACTAAATAATTGGTGTCAGTCATTAAAGCTTCATTTCATAGTTACGTGGCCACTGGTTTAGACAAGAATTCAGCAAAAAAAAAAGCACCGAGACAACGCTGCTTTAGCTAAAACTCAGGAATGTATAACGACTACGTCGTTCAAATATGAATATAACAGGTTACCCAAAGTTTTGCTTTCGATTTCTTTTGACTTTTTTTCTGTATAATACGGAAAATGTACAAACTTTTTATGAGTATCTACGGCCTCAGTGAGGATACGTGCGCAAGCTAATTATATATATATATAGTTCTGTACATAACGAAAATATACATAAATTGAGATTGTTGTAGCTTACAAAGCTGCAGAAAAATGACGGTGAAAACATAAAACAAATACGAAATTTGTATACGTACAAATAAAGTTTTACATACATGCAGGTAAATATGTATTATTATGCTACTGACACTGTGTCCTTATTATAACCATCTGTTAAAAGTGCTATACTGATGTTTTACGCTGAGTACACCTAAAGTATCTGTGTTAGCGACCCACAGCATACCACCAAAAAAGCAGACGACCCCCCCCCTCTCCCCCTCTCCCCCCCCCGCAACCGATATCAAAGTGAAAGATTTGAATACAGATTATATGCCGTTGTTTAGTTTTCATGTCCAGAGATGGACATTAAACGCATCCTGTAGAGAAGTGCCATTACATTATGCATTACAATCATGAGACACATCGCTTTCTAGCGGTTTTAGGTATGGAAATATTTTAAGTTAGCATACGACGGTCATTCGGAGCTCAATATTGCCATGACACAGGCGACTGTTGAATCCTGGCACTCCTAAATGTTTTTGTAGGGGTCGCGGTACCATCTTAGATTTCATACGGTCAGGATGTCCTAACGGAACATTCATCTGAAAGCAGAGCATTGCATCTTGTATTTTTGCTTACTGGTGATGACCTTTTTGGTACGAATCAATTTTATATACTACTAATTGACATATTTTTGTACAAAAATTATCCAACGGAAATAATTCCTGTATGGGCGCTTTAGCTATCCTATACGTAATATTTCTATACATCATTTTTTACATATAAAAAGAAATCTATTGTGGTGTATCGTCCGAGCCGCATCATAGTTCAAATAAAGGTTATCATGAAAGTGAACAGTAGCAAATAAAAAATTCGCATCGTGCTGTAGGTTATATCAATTGCACCCCCTAAGCCATCACAAGTAGATTTGCCAACAGAGCGAGACATTATATATAACAAGATGTAGAATGTGCTTTTTCTGATTATAACTTTCTAAATTGTGATCTGCAAGAACAGTTGAACACTAAACAAAACAAGCATTAATATAACTGAATTTAAATTACGTTATATTATAGGTTATAGAATTATAGGTTCTAACAATTAAGTCATTTCAATGTAATCAAAATAAAAAAAAAACATACAATCGTTGGGCCCTGTGCCTCAAAGCAATGCGCAAGACAAGCGTACAGGTGCATTGAACCATATCCAAGCAATTCAGGTTCAGGTTTCACAGCTGACCATAAACCAAAGTTGATGTATTTTCTGTCAGGATTTAGTTTCACCTTGAAAGCTGTATTAATTTCTGTTGACGCTCTACGTTCATCTGTACGGATGTATTGGAAGCGCTTGGATGAAGCATTAAGTATAATTTCGCCTGGAGTTCCAATAACAGCTTTAAAGTTTACGCCTGTAGTTGTTGGACTCTGTGGGTACTCACAGGTTTCCTGCAGTGTTGACAGTCTAATAGACCGCTCTCGTGGAAGTAGCCGAAAATGGGTACGGGACCATTTAAATGCAATTTTACGTTCCACAATTATAACGGCCACATTACCACTGTTGTCTAGCAATGTTGCGGCATGCTGCGCATTCATCACCGTTATCCCGTTGACCTCGATAATGACATCCCGCTCGAGAATATTTGCTCGGTCTGCATCACTGTTGGGAATGACTGAACATATAACTACCCTTGAGCCGGGTGTTTCTAGCGCAATATTGGGATTATCTTCGTCTACTGATACTAAACCTGGAAAAAGGTTACTTCGCTGAATGGAGATGGTGAACCTGCATGCAGGTTCGAGGTCCACAAGGTCCATATGAATCCAAGGAGCGTTCTCAACTGTAGCTATACAAAATATTTTTTCGTTGCGACATAGAACCCTTGTCACACGAATAATTTCGACATTCAGAACAATGCCTTGTTTATGAACAGCTTCAGGTATTTGTAGGAGATGCCACTGCCGAGGTCGTAAGGTGTCCTTCATACTGTACAGCGGTTGAAGCGTCTTACTTCGGATGTCGAAGATAATCGCAAAATCAATGATCCACGATAGTATTCGCGACTGTATCTCGACGTTCTCTGGAGAAATGAACGTTTTTCGTAACACAAAGCGCGGCATCCTGCGAAAGCTGAATCGCATATGCGGGTACGGGTTGGTATTAACGAATGTGACGAGTATACAGCCGGCAAATCTCTCCAACGTTACTTTAATTGTTAACTGTGTTGGCAGACCTATTCGTTCGACAATTCCCGGTAGGTTGGCAATCAGCTCCACCTGAAAATTTCCTGCATATTCGAAACTTGCGTTAATGCCCAGTGCATCTCCGGATAATTTTCTTAGCGTGACTATGCGCGGAACTCCCTGTCCAAGTTCTAAGCGCCAAAGATAAACGGATATCCAGCTGTATATAGCCAATCGATTACGAATTTCTCCTTTTAATGCCGTGATGATATTTCGCTCAATATTAGCTGCTTGGAAATCCTGCAGTATATGTATAGCATAGTTAATACATCCGCAAACGCATGATCGATCCTGTGGGGATGAAGACCAATTGCAAATGGAGCCGAACATACGTTTGATTCGTAGGCGGGGAGGCCCATCGCTGAAAAGCTCGAGATCTCTCCACAGGTACCACAGCGACACCTGAGTAATGACCAAGAAGACACAGATTTATATAGCTCGCACGCTGTTCACTTTGCAGACGACAAGTCAGTAATGTCATGCGTGTCACATGCGGTGTTGCGCTTTTGTGCGGCTGATTCGGAAGAGGGCAAACGTTATAATTTCCAACAGTAAAACTTTGATACTAAATCCCTTTTGGTGAGACCTTTCAGGTGTCGGTGTATGTGCAGGAATAAAACAAACGGTTTTCTTCCGGGCTACGCATGATCCGGCCATTGAGATATCGTTCTTGAATTTATCGACTAAATTGAAAAAGACTTTATAACCCTGTAGAGATTCTCAAAGCAGTTAACGAAGTAATGAGGCGACTCAGTTTAGAACTTTGCGGCGATTCTACGCCTTACAGCACAGCGTGTAACCTAGAAAAAACAATTCTTTGAGATCAGGGACACCAAATCAAAATTTTTCATATCACACACAATTTACTTCACCTTATTCTTCATAAAACATTGATATTCAGTCGTGTGAAAAAATGGCGTGCTGGCAGCATGCATAATTACTTAGGAACACCAGCTGGACCGTCGTTTAGCCAAGTATAAAAAGGAATTATGCGACTGCTACGGTGCGAGAATTAACCAAAGATCTATAATTATTATAAACCAGCCAGAAAGCGAGAAGCACCTTGGAAATAAGATGAAATTCAACCATTGAGCACTGTTTTCAATACGAATCGCGTTAGGGTTATACATATGATAATGTAACACGTACAGCAAATGTGCATATTGGCTAGTTTTGTTAGCTCTTTCTGCCTGTTGCATTAATGTATGAGACCAGCTGTAGCGCAGTACTTACAACAAGCAGCGCGATTACAAAGGGCAGAATCAAAACCATGCTTCGTTGCTTTTTTCGACTAATGGCTAAATTCGAAATCTGTTTATTGCTCTGTTTGACACTGCTGCTTGCTTAAACATTTCAATCTATACTAGTTCTGGTGATAAACATTCATTAAATAGGCGCTGTCGATAAAGGATATTATTATCTCCAAGCCCGTCAGCTAACATAATCTCTATTTTTCTAGTGCTACATATAAGTTCGAAAACAATATCTGGGTATGATACGGAACCATCCTACTTCAATGGATGGGAAGTAACCACTTGCGAATTATGACGCGTATGTGATTTATTGTTTCGCCTCATAATTGTAACTATATAAGTGCGCTTTACTAAGCAATAAATTACTAAAGTACTGTATGTGCATTTCGATCAGAAAGTGAGTACTGGATGTTAACCAAAGCCGAAAGTGTGTATGCCGTTAAGGATCGTAGAAAAAATTTGTGAGACGCAAGCGGTTTTGTTTATTGTAGAACTTGCTTATTTGAGCACATGTACAAATATCCTAACGCACATGTCCAATTGCAAAATATTCCTCCAATAACGGACCTAAATGTAATACAAGTATACCATATTAACTTAATTTAAAAATATTATTTATATAAACAAATTTTGAAAATACGCATTGTGTGAGTAAATAAACTTCTAATACAGCACACCGAATATTTGTAGAAAATAAAAGCAATAATAACTAGCAGACACATATAGTAGTTCTATTAGGCTGTTTCGAGCAAATCCGGCGAATTTAGAAATCCAATAACTTTTGAACTATTTCGGCCAGAATAATGATTTGTAATTTGTTAAAGGTACTCTTCCTTTTTTTAAGCGCTTGTGGCATTGCTCTCGCAGTTCATGGACGGCCATAAATTCACAATTGGGTTCCCATATGTAATTTTTTTTACAAATCGTTGCTGCGATACGCTTGCCCATTAGTTGTCCTTTTTAGGGCATACAAGGCCTTGTAATAATATAGACTTCAATTGAGAGAATAAGCGGATTAAAATTACCGTTGAATACTCTTTTGCTCAATCCTGGAAGTAATTGAAGCATGGAGAAGTTATCCAACACCGTACTCATCCATAGCGACAATATGCTACACGAAGGTTTTTTGTTGACTTAAGTCACGCATACTGCACATTCAATACACCGCGCGTTTTCAACTGGATTGTAATCTATTCACGGAACGCCCATCTTTTACTTAGTTTTTGTATTTTCAGTATTTGAATTATAGCTCTGTAATTCGCTATATGTCACTCTTGTGAACGCGAGTTTTGGCCGGTAGAGCCCTTAGATTTAAGATTCTGCTTTCGTTAAAAGTCTTCTTCATTGCGGAAACGCGTTCTTGCCCTTCGGGCTATGACATCTTGTCACTTTATCGGTGATTTTCAAGGTTCCAATCTCAGTCGCTTAATCGTTTGCACCATTCACGTAGGCCGCTTTGATTTAAGGCTTTCCTGCTTAACATATGCAACAATGTTCGCTGACTTCTCGCAGTGCTGTGGCCTTCCGGCAAAAAATATTTTGATCACTACGCGTTGACCTTTTAGACTTTATAGACTATGTTCTTCTATCTAAAATAATTTCTCCTAGAATGAACTCAACCGGTTTTGGCTTACAAGTTGCTAGAAGACTGGAATACTTTCCAATCAATTTCCGTCTGCTAGCGGCGCTTAGTTCAAAAGTTATTCAGTTTCAAAGTCCACCCGGTTAGCTTGAAGTCTAATAGTTGATATTACCTAAAGAATAATATGAGGCTGCACCATTGGTATGCATTGACGTTATACGACGAGTGTTTCGGATATTAACGTTAACGTCCATTACTTTCTTCTCTTTTCCAATAATCTGTTTCAAGTTGAAAGCTTGTGGTTTCGTGCTTAACTGCCTATTCGGTACTGATTTGGTATTATAGTAAAAGGCAGCTCCGCGAGTTTCGCGCGCAGGTCTCAACTGTTTGAATCAGATTTCATTTGCGCAACAAATGTTGTTATGTTTGTTTTGTCGGCTGATATGGCGTCTGCTTATCGTCTGTTTATTTACATACGGGAATGTTTGTTTGGCCAACCGGCTGTATAATTTGCCGCATCACCGTCTATACGAATGGTATATTCGTAGTTCCTGGAGCTAATTGAAACTCTTTGTTTGAAACTTTTTTCAGTGATCACTTTCCGTTTTGTGGTTCCGTCGATCAGCGAGCACAATGTTTATCGACCAAGAAGATAAAACACACATAATAGCTGCAGGGCGACCTTTCCAGATGAACAGCTTCAATCCATATGAAGACAATGGCGGGTACGTCACTTGAAACGCATTGTCTCGGTGTAATATCGAATAACAAGCATTCTTTAGCAAACACTGTATGGGTGATTGATGAACATGTTGAGAAGGAGCAGCTGCAATTGACTGTTAGTTTAGTTTGATAACAAGGTATCACGTGAAGTACGTTAATAGGAAATGAGCGAGAATTTTACGTCTGGTAGATCTGTCTTTCCTACAATCTCATAATGGTCCTTTTGCGGACAACTTATAACAATAATCGTATATTTATCAACAGGTTATCCCCATAAGTACGCAGACAATACTTTTTTTCTCAGGAAAACCTTATTGCGTCAATTACAAAAATAGAAAATATAGATATCATATATTTATTCAGAGAGTTTATCATGCCTGTTTGAGTATTGTACCCTTAGCTGACATCTTATGTGCTTTTCACGCACACACTTTATTCATACGCGATTGCCTTCATACAAGAACAATCTTTGTTTCACTATTCATTATCAATTACAGAGTCGCGAGGCTCAATAATACTAATCTGCGTTTTTAGGTAGAAAGTTCTTATAAGTTGATTAATCCACGCCTTTGAGCTACCAATGTCGCTCTGGAAATAAGATCTAATCTATTTACTGCGGAAAAAACCTAAAGATCAAAGCGGTATTTACAAGATTTCTCATATGATGCTAGGCTAAAGCGATTTCAAGATATGTGTATGATTTGGAGCAATTTAATTTTCTAATCATAAAGTGTATCTTTGTGGAGGCATTAGGACAATGCGACGAGGTAAAGAAGGACTTGTAACGCTGGTTGCCAAAAAGGCTTTTGAGAATCCCTATTTACAATGTTGAAAATGCGTCAGCATGTCGTACAGAATTAAATTAATTTTGTCGTTCGCTAATCACGTCCACGCACAGACGTCACTCAACCACAATAAACATCGTGAATTCACTCATGATTTACAAATGGGTTTCTACCGAGTAGCTTTCAAGTAAAGGCCACTAGCTTTGACCGCTATTATCAAGTAACACACTCGGTATATATACACATGTTGGCTTCGAGAAGATCAATAAATGATTTCGTTAATTTTTTTTCATTTAAAAATATAAATTTTATCAGGTAGGCAGGAGAAAATTATTGTTTAGTACTTTTTCATTGAGAAATACTTTTAATCAAGTATTTGCTAATTGAGAGCTGATCAATTTGGTATAAACAACGGCCGAATATGTTGACATCTGCCAAGCAATTGAAATGGGTCAATCCAGCTTTATTCAAAACCATGCAGTGTGCTTTTCCTGTTCGCGTTTTATTTATATATAGCCAAAAAAATATTTCCGTTTATTTCCCTGCCGTTGGGCATATTACTGTTATTATATTATTATAAACTGAAGTGTCCATTGTGAAGAAGCTGGTCCTTGCGGACGTCGTATGAATGTCTTTGGTATCGTTCTTGTTTCTTTTTCAGTTCACTGGCAGCGATTGCTGGCGAAGATTATGCCATTATTGCCAGCGATACTCGTCTTTGCAGTGGTTCTACTGTACTCACAAGAAAGCAGACGAGACTCTTCAAGCTGTAAGTTATCTTCGGTGTTAAAAAAACCAGACCATAAAATCAGTTGGAAATACAATTTGGGCGTGAAATATGACTTTTCTGCCGCATCCACTTAAAGCTATAGGAGATATTATATAGATATACTAACCGTTTAGAGGCTTTTTTTATCATGACATTGTATACTTATTTTAGTAAGATAAGTGTTGAAGGTCTGTCGACTAATATGAATCATCATTATCATTGGAGTAGTTATCACAATACCATAATATACACTTCAAATTGTCGCGAAATGACAAAGTATTTGTCTGCTGTAATTGAAGATATGAATAATGTTTTTATCATCTACATTTCATTTGGGGTAGTACGAACAACGCTGTATTGGCATCAGCCGGATGTTGGTGCGATTCGCTAACATTTAGCAAGTACCTAGAGGCCAGGCTAAGGATGTACAACTATGAGCACGACCAGGATATGAACACGTTGGCTGTAGCGCAGTGTTGTATGACGATGCTCTACGGAAGGTTTGTCGATTTTGAAAAGGTCTTTCCTTGTCGTTACGACTACTGTTTGCGCCGTCATTGGGACGGCGAGAACCTTTAATTGCTTGAGAAAACTTTTTCTGTACCGTAAACTAGCATGTGTGTGGCTTTGAATGTCACGGGTGAGATAGAACATACTTTTAACCAATCAATTTCAATTAGACAAGAAATATTTTTTACGGTTTTTAAAATTTAGTTGGGAGCTAATTTACTATTAGTATTTATCTAGTGATTACGACACACTACAACCAATCATGCCTGTCTTGAAATGCGGGTTTGAAATATAAGTTTAACAGACAGTATCGAGAAGTATTTAGCATAGGCTTCCATTTATACTGTGGATCAATGAACTGTATTTGTGAATAAATAAAAACTTGCAGGCGCTTCTTTCCTTATTACGTATGGAATATGCTGGCTGGGTTAGACGAGAAGGGTAAAGGGGCTCTGTACGCCTACGATCCTGTTGGTCATATGGAGACGTTAGAATATGCTTCAGGGGGCAGTTCATCTGCTTTAATTATGCCACTACTCGATAGCATTGTAAGTCTGTCACGATAAAGTACTATTTTAATCCGCTTGAATAATAGTAAGGTTTATTTTGTAAAATTTTTATCTCCTTTCGTTGTCAAATTTCTAATTTATATGAATTTTTATCAATCTACTCATATTGGATAGTGAAAATATAAAATGGAATATATATATATATATCGGAAATCGAAAAATATCAGTCAGTTGTTAATTCTAAGCTAACGATAAAAAAATACTGATGTCAACAACGTTTGATGCTAATCATTTTCCCATTAGGTAGGCAAGAAAAATCAGGAAAACCCCGACAAGGCGCCTTTGAGTAAGGATCAGGCGATCGCTTTGATCAAGGATGTTTTTATCTCTGCTGCTGAGCGAGATTCCCAATGTGGAGATAGCGCGCACATTATGATAATCACTAAGGATGGTGTCGAGGAGGTTTTCGCGGACCTGCGCAAGGATTAAATACATCAATAGACGCTTCACCATAGTGGGCCTCTTGACAAAAAGCAACTGTAGAGCTGCCTAAAAGGAAGCGGTTTCATTTATCCTGTAAGCTATCTATTTTGAAAAGAGAGAACGAAATATGGAATGAGAAACAAATAAAAATAATTTCTTTTATTCACTAAAATATGTAGATCTTATTATTAGTGCACCTAACAGGTGCAAATATTCAAATATTTAGAGCGGCAAATTCAATTGAGCTTCTTGTGCACTCCAATTTATGTGGAATTGAGAAGATGAGATTAAAACGTCACCATTCAGAATAGCTCTGGAATCATAAACCTAATGAGTATCACGGAATAATACGACGAGTGTTAAAAAGATAAACGTGTGATTAAAACAGTAATCAACTGTGCTGTTTGTTAGGCCCAATTTTCATACCGTTTTCGTTTTCTTTGTTATATTATTTCTCCCTGTGCAGATAATTCAAACTTGCTCTCCTTATCAAGTAATTGTTACGAGAATTTTTTGTGACACATATCTTGATTTATGCAGACAGACATTTTTCTTATTGATCAATATTTGTAACTGAGGTTATTAATTGATAGTTCAATGGTAGAGCTGTTCCCCATTTTCATTACCCAATAAGTAACGCCATTATAAATTTAATGAAAGTAGGCTTACTAATTCAATATATATCATCATATGTTAAATATTGGGTTTGGGAGTCTGGTAACTCAGTTTACGAATGTTGTTTTGTTCGTCGGGCGTCGAACTTCTTTTTTATAATCCGTATGGTGGTGCATAACACAGCTGATAATGTTTGAGGAAACAAGGGTTATATTTTTGAAGAGACACGGCGAAATGTTTGTGGCATGTACGTGCATAGAAATGAAAAAGTTAGTTCATGTACGCTCTACAGTGTTCTGATACTACTAATTTGCGTTTTAGAGAAACGAAGAAATGTAATGGCTACAGAGCGATGCGTGTCTGCCCCTGTAGACTGAATGTTTAGTAGACTTCTGTCAGTGACCGAAACGATGTAAAGAATCAATAAAGCAAATCTTCAGCTTTTTCACCTCATAGAATAAATAAGTCAAAAGCTCTTTAATTACATCTAGCATAGTTGTATACACAGCAGTTTTTTTAAATAGCATCACATCTCTACCAGATCAACTGAAGATTTCGAGCCTTTTTTTTGTAGAAGTAGTTGATTTGTTACCTTGCAGCTTAAAATATACAGCATTTTTTATTTTAAAAGCCGATATTTTATATTTCAAGTACGGCTCTTGCAGGTTTTTTTACCATTTCCTTTACACCAAAGCGCTGCAAATCCTGCCATAAGAATTAGTATCGGGCTTGTCAAATGACAAAACACCTGATGTCACTCGGTAAGCTTGTGTTATTTATTTAAAGTAGAACAAACTCTAGATCAATACCAATACGCTTTAGACAAAATGTACTAATTTTCGGTGAACGTTCCATTTTATTGATATTATCTGACAAAACATGTCATATTTGGATGAAAATATTTCAAAATTGTTTTAAGCGAAATTAAAGCTTCAGGTTCAATATATTGCCCTCAGATTATGCATCTTGTGGGTATTATTATCAATGAGCACGCCGAAATCGAGTGGATCAAGCCACTAAAACCATAAATTTAATTATTATATAAATAGAGTTTATCAAATTTGACTAATTTCCTCAAAAAAAAAGACACGACTTAGTTAATGACGATTTACTCTTCGAAATAATGTAGTTCTCACTTCTCTCATTAGCGTAATAGTTTATGGGAAAAAAAAAGAGTTTTCGCGTTATTAAAATAAAAAAAATTCAACCAGTCATCAGAATCAAACGGACAATATACGCTAACACAAAATCGACCAAACTGATGCTACATGGGTCACTTTAAAGGAAAAACACACACGCACGCATTACTTTTCATATTAATCAAACCAAAATTTTTATATTGAACTTCATAATATGCCTTATCAACATTATCTTCAAAAACCACACATTTATTTCTTTTTCTAATTAGGTCACTAAGATGATTATGCTATAAAGTTATCAGGTTCTGTAGGTACAATGTGAGTGACACTAAACAATGCGAACAAGTCCGTCGAGGTTTATTTACAATGTCTATTGTAGAGTTGTGCAAGAAATAATGTATAATTTTCTATAGAATCTGTAGTTTGTTTTATGCAAGCTTGTAAAAAATGGCAGTTACGGCATTGAAATGAACTTTAACTAAAATTAAGTAATTGCGTTGTTGTACCATTTTCTAAGGTTTCCGCCAATCTCAAAAGCACAGATACAGGCTGGTTGTTTCAGTCAACAAAAGTGATTCCAATGGCGCATATAATAATTTAAATTATAAGCGATTTTCTGAAAACTCCTATAAACTGTCTGATCAGCGAACACCTAAATGCAGGGTCATTTAGCATAATAACGCTGAGAACGGTTAGAGGATGATGCGGCAATGATGCATTGTCTGTCAATTAATGTATTTGTTGTGCAATGAGTTATCAGTAACGATCATTTAGATCACCATATGGATATTTGTGTGTTTTTAAGAAATTTCCGAAAGAATTTTTTGAGAAAATAGCTTTTGCGATCACTTTTCAACGTTTTTTTAAAGTTGCATTTAAAGAGTATCAGCTTTGAGCAGATTGCACATAATGTGCTTGCTAACACCGTGCTAACGTGTACACGTCTCAAAAATTGCTCACCCGAAAGTATAGTAGAGGAAATATTACGGATCGTATTTTTCTATTATATGAGATTCGAACACAATCTATCATCAACATCGATTGCACTATAAGTATGTAAATGATATATTTGCCCCCTTCCCCCGCCGTTAGCGCTCACTCCGGTTCTGGCAACTAAAATACCCAAAGCCATGAATAAGACCTTTCTGAAGAGTGCAACCGATATTTTCTCCTAACCACAGCAGAATTACGTGCACTCAAGGTGCTGCGTGTATGTGTTGATTACTTTATAAGGACCACCACGAGTCCGACGAAGGGCGCGCATTTGCAGTTGAGCTTTTTCATTTCCCGACCGCTTTGTCAAGCTTTGTTCGTCCTTTAGGCTGTTGTAACAACTATTTAAAAACGCACTACGTCTACATAGGCACACGCATATGCTTTGCGTATACGGACTCGCCGTTTCCCCGGCCTCTCTATTTATAGGTGTTACGTGGGCGTATTCGCAGGGGCCCGATAGATATCGAGAATAACCTGAGGACGTTATGTAACATGAATAAAATTAGAGAGAACAAAGAGGCTTACTTTTAGTCTTTTCTCTTCCTTTGATTTTGATTCGGCATGTGTTGAGAAACGACGTAAACACGACAAACGCGCAACCTGACGATACCGGGAGAAAAAAGAAGACTTCAAAAACTTGTTATGATCCAGTTTGTGGTCGAAGAAGATTGCTACGGCTGCTTTCGAAACGTATAAATGAAAGAAGGTGACATATAAAATAGTTCATGATAGCTAGTTGTAATAAATATCACAAAAATGCAATACAAGGATAACTTAAATGCAGTCAACAATGTGATCTGTCTCGCTTAATCTACTGGGTATGCCCGTTTTTGTGACAAGGTTAACAATATAAAAGAACGCGATCATGACAGCCTGTTGACATATCAGAATACATATTATCATACCACACTAACACGTAAGCTCGGTGGAACTCAACTATCATGTAATATGTTGTTAAGTTATATAAATAGCGACACAAAATCACCGCTGTTATTGATAATTGAAGAAAATACTATTAGCCTTTGCTCCGTACATTCTCTTACACTGGCATCACTCTACTGATTTATATTATAGATATGATATAGAATGTTATTTTACCATTTCATCGTATGACGGCGCGGATGGACGTTCGTGTAGACCTTAATTAAATTTAGTCGGATGAAAAGAGCGTGTCAGTGTGTTAATGTGACAAGAAATTTTTAAATTCAGCATTTGCTCAACCTCCTTTGATCAACTTTTACTTTTTTCACATTATACGTTTGTGACACGACCGCTTGAGAAAGTGTTATTGATTTTATTTGCTACGACTCATACAAACATAACCGCTTAACGATGTCTCAGCCGTTTCATAAAAACTGTGAGAAAATATTGATTTGGTCATAAACAGTGAATGGACGCAATATTGGAAACCTCTTAGTCAAATGTCGCGGCCCCGAAGGGAGTGAACAAGCTGAAAAATGGATGACCATAATAAATAGTAAAGATAATTTATTAAAAAAAAGGCCATTAAATGTTTATGGCCAACACATACATAACGAGCACTCTTTCGAAAGATAAATATAAAAATTGAGTTTTTTTTATTTGGTACTGAAATCGTATTTCGGTACTGAATTATGAATAATGAAAGCGGAAAAGCAGGAAAAAACTGGACATTTGTCCCCGTATTCTACCTTAATCCCTTCTTCTATTTTTACTTCCTGTAAAGTTAAAAAAAGATAAGTGAAAAGAACAAATTCGATGCTTACGGCTATCAACAAAATCCTTCTTCTTTAAAGAACGACATGTTTTCTCAAAAATTTGCTCACTTTGAACATATTCCAGATGACAATTTATTCTCAGCACATACTGATAATAATTGTACAAAATTCTGCTCCTTTTTATGTTGCATTTTTTCCAGGGAAGAAATTTAAGATTTAGTTATAGTTTGCAATTGTGTATCAGTCAGTCAAAGCGGCGGCCGGCATCATTAGCTGCATGATTAAAATTAGGTGTCATGCAGGCGGTAGACAAGGTAAGAATAGACTTAAACCGCAAACACGACCTGTGCCGTCTCTAGTTCATAAGAGTTACCTGGCGAATCCACTTGAGATAGTGGGAAACCCTTGTGAAGACTGGGGGGTAAACGATCGATCCACACCTTTTTGCGAACGAATTTACTCCGGCTAGAACAAGGACGTTCCTTGATTGACTTCCCTGCAACACATAAAAAAGAGAAAGTAAGATATTATTATTATAGTTATTATTATTTGTTAAAAAGAGACGCATGACCATTGACAGTCGAGCCAGTTGTTTGTTCCTACACCCCGACATAACCACTGCTTCTAAGAGCGTTCGTTTTCACTAGCTGGATATGTAGTGCAATTGATGTATAGGGTTTCAAAGTTTTGTACTGGAAGCGATCTCATTTTATGGATGTATACGGAAGAAATTCATCATCTAGCGTTGAACGAAATGTGGGTTTCATGTGCGGGAACTATACACTTATAGTTACTACTACTACTAGCTAGGTATTATGCGACGTATTAGGTTAGTTTTACGAAAGGAGCATAATTTTCAGCTGGGCTTTGCAATCGTTGGCGAAAATTTTCTCGTTCACGTGTTTTTCCATGTGATTACTCGGATACGGTTACCATGGTATAGTTGACAGAGCAGGTAAGCGGTCCTCCTGAATCTCCTTGACAAACGCCGTAGCCATCCTTGTCTAAGCGACCGGCACAAATTTTTGTTGCAGCAAAAGTCTCCAAGGCTGTCTTCAGAACTTTCTTATACTTATTCTGACAGACCGTGCTGAAGTCAAATTTAATTATTTCAGTTAGCCAATGTAATCAACAAGAGTAAATGTTTTAAAAATGACCTACGATCAGATTAATTTGTTGATTTGTGTGCTATGTGCATCAATAAAGACGGAATTAGAAGTGTTATATCATAGAATCACAGTGTACTGTGCTCTTCCTAGATGATAATGCCGCACATGTAAGTTGTGCGTAAGCAAATCAATTGATCACTCGAAATACACACTTTAAAAGTTTTGCCTTGCGGTCATCCTGTTTATTTGTTTAGTGATTAGTATTTTAGAAAAAAAAAAATTGATTTGAAATTTACCTGTTTAAAACCGGCAAAGCAACTTTAAGAAGCTTTTTCGATTGATCGCCGTATTCACTGGTTCTTCCCCAACCGGTAGCCATACAAGTCAGACCCTCGAAATTCTGTGATTCCTTACTTGGCAAGTGAATAGGGCAGACCGTTGAATTATTCAATTTTAGAGGGTCGAACAGCTCGACTAAAGCTATATCGTTCTTAAAATTGAGACCAAAACGTACCGAATCGCAGTACATGTTATAGCAATTTGCTTAGGTAGTTTGCTAGGGCATTTTGTCTAAAAATCATGATTCTTCTTGTTCTGTCTACTTTGTTTTTCGATAAATAGCAAACAAGTTATAAAATAGTGATGAGGCCAATAACAAATTAAATGGACTCTTTTTTACTATACCCGTTCTATATCCTTTTCCGTAGAACAAACGTATCAGCCTAGTCAATTTTTCAGCATAATGTATTTATGTAAAACGACTGGTTTCTTGAGGTTTTACGACTTACAATAGAAACCAGAGCGTGTATCCCTTGGGTGCCGCTATTGGCTCCTAATGGCTGCTATTTGGGGCGTTTAGATCTGAACTATATAACTGGCACGGGATTTTTTAAAAATCAGGTGGCTACTCAAGGATAATCCGAAAGACGAATAAGAGTCATCCGATATGGGCATTAACCCCCGGTACAAAAGAAATGTCTTTAGTTCAAGATTTGGACCCATATTTATATATCATCTTAATAGATCTCTGGTCCTTCGCCTACCCTCGGCATAGGGTGCCTCATAGCTTCCAGCTCCAAAATCTTTTGGGCTATACCACTACGGGAGCCATGAGGTACGCGTGTTTGGCTTCGTAGTCACGTAAGCTTCTTTTATGGGGCATACATGGGCGTCACATATTTTCCATTACTCCGCTACGTGGAGGCGGGTAGTGGCAAATCCAATCGCCATCGAAGATAATAAGCCTGCGTGAAAAACCAGTTAAGTATACTCTCAGAAGTTCAGGAGTTCGACTCGAGCTCAAAATATAGATTAACTTTTTGTTCACAACTAGCGAATAAAGCCGCCGATGCCAACCATGCCTAAAATCTATAGTGCACTACTACTTTTCGAGTACCCTGGTAACTGTTAGTTTGGTAATCATATCTGTTGCACATCTAGTAAAGATTAACTTCCTGTAATGCTTAGCTATTTTCATCGTTCATAAAAAGGTCTATAGCAGTACATCTGAATGCGTGTATAGGCTTTGATTGTGTTTTAGGACCTGTTGTGTTTTAATGATGATCTTTGTTCGTTAGATGTTCTTATAATATCATTCAACAAACAGATAAGTATATTCTTCGAACCGTTAGGATAGCACTCTAAAAAAACGTGCTCAGGCTAAAATTTGATATGACATACCCGACTACATAATGCTATCATAAATTTATAGTCATATTCCAAGCAAGTGATAGTTAATTAAAAAATATTGAATAGCATGAACAAACCTCACGCATTAAAGGGTACGCCACGCAAAGGTCTATGAAATTATGAACTACCTGAACTCCCTGTGAATCGTACAGCGGGTGACTGATAGCTTTTAGCACATTCGATGTTTGCAGGCCACTTTCCTGAGAATATAGGTGATCGACTCCGGCTACAACCTGTAAAACCGGAGGGTATAAGTAGAATCATTATTTGACACGTCATGCAAGTTCGTTAAAGCGGTTCTTTTTGAACACCAATCCATCTGTTCGTCTCCGCTGAATCTTAGCTTGTAATAGGATAATTAGCACCGAAAAATGTATTTATGAAACTGAATGGAGTGAGGATCTTCTCTTTCGCTGATTCAGCCGATACGTACCTGCAACTTGAAATAGATAATGAATTCAAAGAACTGCTAACTATTAACACTCCCAAGAAATCTTTCAGACAAAACAGGCTTTCTTCTATTGTAAGGGTACCACTTATAATTTCCCAGGATCAAATCAAATCCCAATAATATCAAAATAATTTTCTAGACGCCAACAGAGACTTTTTTTAGGCATGATTACGCATTACTCAACATTTGTCGATAAGTTAAAAAGTTCCAAGACCCTTAGCGACAAACTGCTGTAAAAGGATTAATATGGACCAACGAATACCTATACTGTTTGTATGGGTTAAGCATCTCTTACGATCAGGCTTGTTACAAACGCATTGTGATTCTTATATTTGTCATCGGAACGGCTAATGTTGACTAACATCTTTTAGGTATAGTAATTTATCGTAAATACTCTAGTGGTCATCGGAGAGCTGTCCATAATTAATAAGAAGCACACAAAATTACGCGCAAGTAGAAAAACAACTTCTCTACCTACCATTCACGTCGAAAGTTCAGAAAGTATATTCATCGTAGAAAATTTTCTTACACACAAACCATAAATTTCCATTTTATTTGTCAATATAAAAATATTTATTTTATGCATAGCAAACATACTTCAGTGTTAGATCGTATCGCTTTCGAGTTACTGTTTGGGGATACGAGATAAGCGCAATGATATAAGTGATTTCGAAAATGCTGATGTGTTCTCAGACTGATCTGTTTTTACAGAGAACTTGGTAAAAATAAGCTCATAGTCACAAATAGGTGAGATAAGAGAAAGTACATCAACAGGTACGACATTCCGACACGGAATGGAGCTCTTCAAACGTAGTAAAGTGACCTTAAGACGTACCGATAAATAATGCATTACCTTGTTTCGCTAACCGTGTCTATGTCTTATACATATTCATGTTATATATATATATATATATAACATGTATCAATCCATACTCAATTGTATTTCCTTACTATAAGATATGAAACGCTAACAAAAGAGTTTCGACAAAAAGGATCTCAAAATTACAAATCAAATACTAATTCGATTGTCACTAAGGAACATTTTTTCATGAACGAGAAAAGGTATGGGTTAGAGACCTTTCTTGCCGGTAGAGACTACTACAGGACAACGAACAAGTGGAGGGCTAGTGGCATCCTGGAAAAATTTGGTCGAGCAATATGCATTGCCATAACGTATCGTCAATATCGACATGCCATGCTAGGTGATTAAAGCATCGGGAGGATTTGCCTTTACCCGACAATCGACATTACTAACCATGTTGAATCAACCCCTCAGACATTTCGTTCTCAATCTTGTTATCTTGAAGAAAATCATATATTTTTTCTTGAATTAGTTTGACTGATTCTATCGTTACCTTTACAGGTGTATCGCGTAAATTGAAATTAATACAGTGGGCTGCCGTGAGTATCCAGGTCTCGCTGAGAATGGAACCTCCACATTGATGGACCCATCGCGGCTCCGGCATATTGTTGAGGTATCTCTGTTAATGTCAAATGTTAGTATTGTTACAATAAAACGATTTAAAAATAGATGAAATAACATTATGCGTGGCATCGTTTTATTTCCATGTAGGAAAGTGCTGTCTTCAATACATAGATGGGTGCAATTTTGCCCTTAAATATTGCTTGCCGTTTAAAGCTAAAGACAACGCCTGTTGCCTGCTTAGCATGGTTTTACTTTTATATTAAAATGTAATTCTCTGCAAAACATAATGGAGAATTAGAGGGAAAGCCACAGTTTAAGATCTGCCGGCAAGTGGGAAAAATTATTTATACGTGGGTAACCGAGTTAATCGAGTTCAAAATTATCAAGCCTTTTCGAACGTCCTTGTAGAAACTCAAACAGAATGGCTAATATAAATGTAGACCCTTCTGTGTGTTTTGTCAAATTAATCATTCAAACCCAAAACATCATGCTAATTAATTAATAAAGAAATTGCATAGATAATATTGAGGTTTTTTACGATTCCAACATTTTTTATTGTACCAAGTCAAGCCGAATCAGCCTCAGTTGCTCCTAAATCTCATTTGAAAACAGGATTCCTCGTATCAATCGAAAAATACATTCTAAAATCTCTATAGCCACGGCTAGATATATGGTGGGGCGGTGTTCGTTCTTAAAGCTTGCATTTTTCAAAAGACCATGACGGAGTGAAAATGAATCACGCGCCAAATTTTACTTGCTGACAATTTAACTCATGTTTTCTTAACCTGTTAGAAAGGGATTTGTTGCCTGAGTCAAGCCGTACCATTACCGATCGGATAGAGTAGATAGTTTTGTCGTTAAAGCTCGGGTCGCCAATAACTTTATTAATACTTCATCGTCTAAGAAGTTTGCCTCTACGAAGGTTGAACCAAACTGACCCCGATATAACTAATTATAACGTCGGTCGAAGATTTCTATACCTTTAACAGACTTACCTGAATGCTGACTTGCCAGGGAAACTCATGTTTGTCTACTTTCAATCCACCACGTACAAAAAACGTAGGATAGAGGTATCTAGCACCGCACTTTGATTGTAGTTCTGTCCACAATGCAATAGCTACAAATAAGGTAATTGGATCGACCGACCTCATTGTATGTAAAGTCAGCTCGTTCGTAAATTTTGCCTAGCCTTCGAGTGCGCTTCGTATTTTGAAAGCTTTTTCAATTGGAATGGCAATTCTCTATTGGAGAAGGAAACTAACGCATGGTGTCATGCCATCACACAATTGATTTATTAACAAGTGGCATATTTACAGCGTTGTACAGATTTACTGTTGTATAACAGAAACTCTGCCGTGCCGCCTACTATACAAGATTTGCTCCGTAAATGGTCGAGTACCATAAATATCTTAAGCTATATTTAGCCCTATGGCCTCATTGTTTTTCGATAGGTTACGTTAAAATATAAATGGGCATGTTTATCTTTCCCATACTAATGGTTGTGCACAATCTGTAAAATATAAAGGCAAACCTAAACAAATATGGAGTTTAATTTATGTGTGGAACTCGAATTAAAAACGTTCTGTTTGTTTGTGCTTAAATTATTGCTAAATATAAAGCATGCATTTTTGTAATGACTTCGGCGTTGTGTTTTTGTAGGCGAGATTTTATCTGTGACACAAACAATAGTCATCTTAATACATGAATAACTATCAAACTACATATTCTAAAATAACAAACGTCTCCACACACTAAACTGGCATACATTTGTCAATCAGAGTCTTCAAAGAAGCTGATCCGAAGGTTTTAGGAACGAAACGAAGTGTTATGGCTTTGCCTTAAGTCAGCCTAATTAAATAATTCCTATCGTCAAAGTTTTCAAAGGAGTGGATGAGTAAATTTTTAAGATGTTTCCAACTTTACTGCTGTATTTTATAAATATCTGCTACACTTTAAAGTATGCCGTACTTTTAATTCTCTGAAATTCTTAGTCCGAAAACCGGACTAGTAACAAATGTACAATGTGTCAATACTTATAGTACTTTGCGGTATATAGTTGTCACATAAAGGGCATGATCGAAATGCATGCATTTCTAAACTCACAAACGATTGTTGGTGAAAATAAATCATGTACTCTTAGTTTGGGCCATTTATAACTTATATATATA